>NC_142107.1:18467500-18780000 GCF_056152115.1 Neolamprologus brichardi
GCTTCATTTTGCTTCATTGTTATACATAAGGCTAAAAAAAAAAATCTACTACATCATACACAAATCCACTTAAATATATGCCATCCAAATTAGCAGTAATGGTCACTATAATTTCCAAATTATGAGTACATTTGAGCCGCGCAGTAGTGATTTTCATGAATAAATATACACACAGTGAGGCTGTGTCTGAAAAATTACTTTGAGTTTAATTAAAATCTTATATTTGCTCTGTCTGTGTAAAATAAATGTCGGTTCCTCCTGTGAAAACTTAGCCTGCTGGCAGATAATGATTTGAGGCAAAAAGAGCTAAAGGAAAATGAATCTGATCATTCTATGTCTCTATTAGTTTTAAAATTTAATCTGATAGTTAATACTGTGCACTAGCAATAATTAGTTGCCAAATTAAATGTAATAGACATCACCCATGTCTGTGTTTTTGTCTTCATAGTTCTGAGTGGCCTGAGGCAGGGCAGGACATGTACTGGGCACTGGGTAATAGCGATGAGCATCTGTGGGTCGGCCTCATTCTCTTGAATTAGAACCTAGTCTCTGGGAACCTGACAGAGAGAAGGAGAAAAACAGCTCAGATTAACTTTTTAGTGAGAGAATTTAGTCATAACAAAGTTTTCACTGTTAAAACTTCAGTTCAGTAACCCTGACAATTACTGAACTTATTTCTATTTTGTTTTACGGCATTGCATTTTAGTAATTGCCATCCCGATTCACTTTTTAAAAACATTATTTCTCTTTGTTTTTGATTACATCTCAAAAATTAGATACTTTTAAGCCATAGAGGAAAAAGTGAATGGTTCAGTGCCAAGTGTTGGCAGCCGTGCTGTTTCCTTGATCTGTACATGTGCTACATGCTCACATTACTTGAATTAACACGCTGGCAATGTAAATGTGTTGATGATTTTTAGTAGGTTTAGCACTGGATACAGCACGAGCTTTTAATGAAATGGTCATGCTAGATGACTTGCTACAAGATTATATTACAAACCATGCTTTGTGCTAATAAATTTGTGTACCAACTTTTATAGCAAACTAACAAGAACAGAGAAAGCACTTGCAATGGATCATCAACCTCAGTTGATTTCATTTTCTGGTATCCTTGTCAGTGATAAATTTTTCAAACCACTCAACACAAAATGTTTAAAAATTATGTCTTAAACGATTTTGTCTTCTATATGAACAAAACTACTAGCCACGGTCTTTGACATCAGGGGGTTTTGGTTCCGTTTCCACAGGTGTATAAAATCAAGCACCTAGCCATGCAGTCTGCCTTTACAATATTTGGGGGGGGGGGGGGGGGGGGAATGGAAAAACTGGTCAATTTAAAGACCTCACTTTGTTCGAGTGAAACTTTGTAACACAGGTGGTAGTGTTTGGGAACCACCACAACTCAGCCATGAAGTGCCAGACCGTGTAAAGTTATAGTGTGGGGTCCCTGAGTGGGTAAAAGTCATCAACATAGTGGGTAAAAGTCATCAATACTCTGGTCCATGTCTGCCTGTGTAACTAACTAACTAAGTAACTAACTAACTAACTACTCTGAAACTCTGTATAAAGTTTTTGTGTATCCAATGTACATTTAAAGAAACATTCCAATATTAAAAATAATTAAGATTAAGTCTAAAGTATCCCAAACATCAGTGTTTCTACAATGAGTGGAATCAGTTATATAATCTTACTGAGTTGAAAGGCTCTTACTCTTAAGTGAAATTAAGTGAAAATCATTCAGTTTTGTAAAATCAATTTATCAAAAGGTGATGAGGCTTTAAAAGGTGACACTTCAATTTAATGTGGTTTTGGATTTCATGGCTCATATTCATTTTTGATTCTCTTATTTATTCCTAATAGAATTTAAATTGTTTAATCAAATCTAACCTGATCTAGAAAATGTACTGAACTCAACTGAACCCAAACTAAAGAAGAGCTGTTGTTTCATTAGAGCCCCTACGGTCCTCTTGTTCATAATGATCGGGTGGATTTGGGAATTCTGGGTGCTCATCAGCTCCACGAGATCTGTATAGTATTAATATTGCCTACTCATACATGGACACACACACATGTCACCATCTGAGGGTTGTCCAATTGTCTTATCTATTTTATCTGCCTGCAATTCTGTTTCGCCTCCCTCAGGGTGACTCAGTGATTAACCCACATTGTGTCAAGCAGACGTGGTCATTGTGCAGTGCCAAGCTCAATTTTTTTCACCGTCTTGTCACTTAAGATTTGTTCGGCAATGACTCACCCCACTAAATTATTAAAGGCCTAGCACGCAACATAAAGAGTCAAGGGAAGTTGCCTACATTTCAAAACTCATGATACACGTATGTGCTGACAATCCGTTCAAGCAATATTTGTCACCTTAATAAATTATACAATTCCTATCTTTTTTTTCTGAAGCACAATGATGCAACTTTCAGTAACTTGGAAAGCTGTGGGATAACTCACCATCTTCAGAGGATTAAATATTTTTATACAGTAAATAATGTAGTAATGATATCAGCTATCACCAAGGACTGCTCATGCAAGGAACACGTGGCTCATGTGAAACAGAGGATGGCTGGCTGAGCTCAGCACACGTGTGGTCATTTTTTCAAATATAACATCTAGTGTGTGTGTGTGTGTGCGTGTGTGTGTGTGGTATGCTTTTATGGATTTAAAAGAAAATCATTTGGGTTTCAAATTTAGTGTTTTGTCTTTTTGCTATCTTAAAAAACAAAATGAGGGTTTCATATTCAGCACATGTTCAGAATAATTCATATTAACAACCCCAAATTTTATCTCAACATGAAATGAAAGAAAATGAGCTAAACAAATTTACCTGTAACCATGGCAACTAGTAATTCTAATGTTAATGGCAGAACTGACAAAATTATATCATCCCTCCGATGCAACAAAGACGTGTGTCCAGTCTTAGATAATCACCACTCTGTCTATAGTTTATGCCTCGTTTCTGCCGAAGACATTGTGTGATCCATGAGCAGAAAACTGAAGATGAGATGAGATGAAATTTCCATTTAAACCGAGCCCAGGCTTGTCATTAATTATCCTCTTAAGCTTAAAATCTGCTACCACCATGCTAAAATACTCCTCCTCTGCAGCCCTTAATGATTTCTGTCATGTTGCATTCATCCCTATCATTGTAAAATGCTTTGAAAGACTCTCTTTTATACCTAAAATCCTTTTTCCTATTGCTTAGACCCCATAGATTTGCCCATTTCACCAACAGATCAGAAGACAGTGTCACCTCTAGACACTTCACTCTACCCTTATCCATTTGGACAGCCCCAACATTTATGTCAGAATCCTGATCACTGATTACAGTTCAGAATTCAGTATCTGAATTCAGCAGCTGATTTCCATGCTCCCATGGGTCATTTGACCCAGTGTTTCTGTGTTTTTGGACTTTCTAGTGTTAATTTGAATATTCTGTTATGTTGAATCCTGGTTTATTTAATGTTTATTTATGTTTTGTGTATTCTTAGTGCATTTATTCTAGCTTTCAGTTCTCAGTTATCTCAGAATTAGTGTCCTATCCACTTGTGTCAAGTACCCTGTGTTAACTTTATTCATGTGTTTGTGTTTTCCCAGTTAAGCTGTCACTCTTCTGCTTTTATTTTTAATAAAATATATATATATTGGCATGATAGTATCACAGTTGCTGCAGATTGTTTGCACATCCACGATGGGAAAGTCCATTTGCACCAAATTACAAAGTTGTTCTGTTGGACTGAGAGCTGTAATTGTGAAATCCATTTGAGTACAGCAAACTCATTATCATGAGCTTTGTGACACGGTGTGTTTTAGTTTAGCTCTTTTGTCCCGTCTGCTGTGATTTGATTCACTTGTGTCTTATTCGCAGCAGCTGTTTCCACGTCCTCTAATCACCACCCTGTGTATGTATCGTCTCAGTTGCCCATTGCCCTTTATCAGAGCGTCTGTTCATCTATCCTTTGTGTCTCCCAACTCCACAGGTGCAGAATTACAGTGACCGTCCCAAGTTTTCAGTTTTCCTTTTTATTCTGTGTTTGTTTGATTGTTTTTGCATTCTGGTCACCAGCCTCAATAAGACATTTCTGTTTTACTACCTCTGCCTGAGAGTCTTCTTTTGCATCCTCACATACAACATATGGCATCAGTCTGTAACTTGAATCTAATTATGGCTAGCCAACTTCTCCTCTTCCCTTCTCACCTTGAATAATAGGGTGCCACGAGGATGGTTGCTGAGCTCTCTTGTCTACTTGCTCTTCACCCATAATTGCACTATTATTTATGACTCCGACATCATAGTTAACTTCAGACAGCACAGAGATATGACTGATGAGGGAGACAACAAGACTGCTTACAGGGATGAGGTTCAGCATGTAGCTGAGAAGTAGATAAAGGTGATCATTATGCCATGTGAACCATTAGCCATGCACACATCCATATCTACATCAGTGCTTATGCAGTAGAAAGTGTATAAATCTTTGTTGGCATCCACAACTCCCGTGATTTCCCCTGGCCTCTGAACTACCCTACTCTGATCAAAAAAGCACATCAGTGTCTTCACTTCCTGGGGAGCTTTAAGAAAGCTCATCTGTCTCCTAGGATACTAATGGACCTCTGCTGCTGTTCTAACAAGAGTATTCTCACCAGCTGCATCTCAGCGTAGTATAGCAATTGCACTGCTTTAAAAAAAAAAAAAAGAAGCAAAAGCACTGCACTGGGTGGAGAAAACTGCCAAGCAGATCACTGTCATCTATTTGCCAACCACTGAGAACATTTATCAAAAAACCTCTCTTGTCAGGGCAAAAAGCTTTATCAAGGATGTCTCCCACATATCTACTTTTTAATTGTCTTCCATCTGATGAGCTCTACAGGAGCACAAGCACAAGCAGGCTCGGGAAGAGGTTTTTCCTGAGACTGTGACCCTGCTAAACTCCATGTATTGACCAGTGCACTTGCTGTGTGAACCTTTGAGGTTATTCTGCCCTCTGATGATATCAAATGCACATCCAACTGCAAATACTGTAGTTACATTGTACATAAAACAGCCTATATAGATAGATATATTGATTTGTCAACGTGGGAAAATTTACATGTAGCAGAAGTCACCTGACATTTGTATACCTCACATAAAAACAATCACATCAAATATATACATATAAACATATACATACATGTATACTGTAAGTTATAGCACTACACATGTTGCAGCACTTTAATTCCATACACCAGTGCTTTAATTCTACTGTATGAACGTGTTCTTTCTTTTGCACTTTCTTTTGTTTCTGTGCTAACTACATTTAATTGGCTTTCTATCAGTGCATTGCACAGTGACAATAAAGCATTGCTCTGGTCTAATCTAATCTAATCTAATCTAATGATTGGGCATGTGATGTAATGACAAATCATCTAATTACACCACACATGTTTTACTCGTTGCATTTCTTTACATGTTGAACAAGATTACAAGTTATAACATAATAAAAAGTAGCACTGTGCCAGTTACAGAATCTAGGCTTGACTGTCATTACAGCTGTTTTGTAAAAAACTTCATTTAAATATTCTGAATGACACCTTTGTAAATTGTCAAGAAGTAAGACTGCAGCAGGACTTGAACACAAAACCTGAACATAAACTCATATACGCACATTTTATGCAGTTGTCCAAGCTCAAGAGCAGACCATAAATAATATATTTGAGTCCTTGCTAGCAAGCCCCATAATGTGACAGACAGGCAAGAAGAGCAGTGAGTATGGAATCCTGAGATTTCTAATCCTAGTTTGTGCTTGGTGACAGTGTGCCATAGCCTTCTTGACGTGACCACCGGGGCCTAATGGAAGGAGCATCGCAGGAGGCATCATGGTCTGCGGGATGGTGGCAGTGGTGGGCTGAAGAGCCTGGGGAGGACAGATGGGACTGTAATGAGGTTCTCTGCCTGAAGGCACAGTGGCTTAGAATAAAATGCAGCATGAACCTATACAAGAGGTGAGGCACCACTTATTGAGAAAGAAGGTTATTGTTCCCAAAACAATGAACATTTCAAACATCAGACCTTCAAGCAGAAATTATTGCATAAACACTTAAGACTCAAGGCTTGTAATTGAGGTTTAAACTGCACAAAAACAGATTAAGAGCTTTGGTAACAAATATTGAATTCTAATAATGCACATTTACAGGCAACATCTAAAAAGCACATGGATCATACAGCTGAAAAAAATCCATCTAATCCCTATGTGAGAGCTCATAAGCTCCTCACTATGTAACTGTAACCTGTTTATTTAAGTAAGGAAGCCCAATGTAGCAGGTTGCCAAGGAGCCAAAATACAAAATACATATATATACACATGCAATCACCCACACAGAATATACCACACATGCACACACACCCTCTGTCTGTGATCACTGCACTGACCCACAGTATGCAACAGGCAGGTTGTGTAATTAGGCTCACTTGGAAACCAAAAGCAGAGCAACTAATCCACAGAAATAAAACTCTGCAATGCCAACCGAAAAAAGCATCCACCCTCTCTGGGCTTGTTTTTGTGAATCTCAGTGGATATGATTAGTCTTCATCATAACTTAGTCTTTCATAACTTTGACTGCCAGGGGGGAAAATGTCAAAGTAAAAAATATCTACCATTTACATGTATATTAAAAACTAAGTATAGATGTTCTTGGTAATGTAACTTGAAGGATGTAAGACTTTATTTAAAAAAAAAATCTAGCCGAATAAGAAAAAAATGATGATTTAAATCACTTTTACATGTGCAAAGTTCAGAGTGCTTTTGAGCATTCAGCAGGTCGCAAATAGGTGTTGATGTTATGTGTCATTGGAAACAACACAAACAATGGGAGTGATCAGTCAAACTGTGGCTTTGGAACAACACTGATCTATGTATATCTATTTATATATAGATAGATATGGATGTTAAGATATATATTGACATGATAGCATCACAGTTGATGCAGATTGTTTGCACATCCATGATGTCAATCTCCTGTTACACCACATGCCAAACTTGGCCTGTTGGACTGAGAGCTGTGATTGTGAGCAAACTCATTACCATGTTCAAGAAACCACTTTGATTTAAGCTTTGTGACAGGATGTATTATCCTGTTGGAAACTGACATCAGAAAATACAGTGTGGTCATAAAGGGGTGGATGTGGTCAGCAGCTAAGCTGTAGCATTTAAATGATACTTAATTGGCACTAAATAGCTCAAAGTTTGTCAAGAAAATATCCTCCACACAATTACACCATCCGCAATAGCTCAAATCAAATCAAAAAACATGATAGGCCTGTGCTTTTATGATGTTTACACCAAATTCTGACCCTACCTTTAAAATGTCAGAGCAGAAATTGTTCAGTTTTGATGAGCTTTAGTGAACTTTAACTTCAGCTAACAGGATCTGATGCTGTAACGTATCTCCTCTTTAGAGATGCTTTTCTGCATACCTAACAAGTAGTTATTTGAGTTACTGTCAGCTTACAGCAGCCTGTCCATTCTCCTCTGACATCCACAAGGCATTTTCTCCCAGAGAGCTGTCACTCACTGGATGCTTTTACTCTTTTAGGCCATTCTCTGTAAACCCCGGGGATGATTATGTGAAAAATTTTAGTAGATCAGCAGTTTTTGAAATATTCAGACCAGCCTGTCTGGTACCAGCAAACATAATACATTCAAAATCACTTTCTTCCCCATTCTGATGGTCAGTTTGAGCATCAGCAGGTCATCTTGACAGTGTCTACATGCCTATATGCACTGAGCTGCTGCCAGTTGATTAGCTGATTAGTTATTTATGTTAAAGAGCAGTTAAACAGTTGTACCTATTAAAGTGTCCAGTCAGTGTATTGCTTAAAAAGATGTAAAATAATAATAATAATAATACAGTATAAAACTTTCATATCACAGAAGCAGTACTTCCTAAAAAGTAATAATTTTTGTCAGGTTAACAGAGAACAATAGTGAACACACAATATTAGCAAGAATAATACAAATGAAAATAATACATTTTATTAACAGTAGACAAATGGAGTATCGCTTAAGCCTGTTTAACTTGAAATTAAACAAAAGACAGTTTAAATGATTTAAAATTCAATTGAAATAAGGAGAGGCTTTTTAAAAAGACACTTTCAGAAGGTCACCGATTTAGTTGACCTGATTTCTTTTTCTTTTTCCAGAGCTTTGAGGCTCTGACTGCAAGAGCTTCCACCTGAAGTTTTCAGTCAGACTCCTGGAACACACGAGACATCAGTCCTAGGATCTCTATATTTAAAATGGCATTCACAGTAAGAGGTCAAAATTATTAATAAGAGAGAAGTTATGACAGATCCTTAGAGCCTGTGTAAGAGCAATAAGAATAAGTAAATGATCATATTTTTCAATTCTGGACAAAAGTCTGTATAGCCTTGAATTTGGTTCAGTTTCATTATCCTGATACAATGAGGGGAAAGATTGTAAAATATGTGTTTAGATATGAAGTGTCGTCACTTTAGTTTTTCCCCTGTTTGCAGAAACTGAGTGTGATACAGCAGCTTGCTTCCATCTCCATGCAGGTGATGCTTAGCATTATTTGAAATAACTGTGATATGGCCGTTAGTCCATATTTATTAGTACACTCAGACCAACAATGCATGTTTAATAGGTAGTTACAACACTTTTTTATTATTATGGCAGACGACACTAATTAACACATAGTTGTGCATCCCTGCATTCCAGCTCTCCTTCATTTCTCGACTCTCCCCACTCCCTGTCAGTAGAAGGGGCCTTCACACTCCCATTTCATCGCCAGCTCTGTAATTAAAACGCTGTAATCTAGGTGGATCGTCTCTATTTTTAAAACCCCCTACCCACCCCTCGTCACTGTGTGGGTAAAGTGACACAAAGGGAGGCATCAAGCAGTGAAAGAGAAGGAGGAGGAGAGAGTAGCTAGGCAAACAGTAGCAGGTGATGTACAACATAGTGAGAGATGAGAAAACTAGTAAACTATGTTTAGTTAGCGAAATGGCCTCAAGATAATTCTTATTGCATTATCCTGTGGAGCCCTGCCATTCACATTAACTACTCTAAATAATACATTTTTAACAGAAATAAATGTGACAAAGTGTAGAAATACTAGCATTTATTGTAATCCATTGCCCTGTTACTTTAATTAAAACACCAACATTTTATAAATAAAGGGATAAAGGGATGAGCAATACATTGATACAATCTTTTTAAAACTGTGTTATTGTGATGATGTCAAAATTAATGACAGTAAGAAAGCAGTCAGTGTTGGATATTTCTTGTGGCATGATGAAGGGAATGAAGGAGAGGACAGAGACAAGTTAAAAAATTAAGAAATGATAAACACAGATTAGCTGGTACAAAAGCTGGTAATACAGAAGGCCAAGCCAGAACCGGAGCATAGGAAACAAGAGGCTAACATAGGGGAAACAATAGACAATTTAACAAAGGAAAACGCAAAAGCGTTATGATTTCGTTGACTGATTTTGACGGAAAGTGTTTGAAGCAACCAAACACTTCCCCTCAAAAATCCCTTCATGCTTTAGAAATTTCACTTTGAAGAGTTTTACCTTTAAAGTCAAACAGGAAGTAACTGAGACACGAGGACTATGGCCAAATGTGATAGGAGAATAGCAACAGGAGACACGAGAATAACAAAGGCAGGTGAAACTGGAAACATGAAGAAGCGCAACAAAAACAACCATGATAACAGTATAAGAATAGTGAGTTGTAAATAAATTGCCAGTTCAGGCTGCTTTATTTGTACACAGCAGATCAAGTCTGCAGTACGTGACTCATCCATTCCCACATGCACAATTTTCAAAATTACATATGGACAGCAGAAAACAGATAGTGATTGATATTTATTTTCCAATTTTGTGTATTTCGCTACTGTAACCACAAAAAACCCAAACTTTTTTAACCACTGAGGGTTGTAAATTAACTGCTTTTGACAAGCTCTATCCTATTTTTTCTGCAAAGCTGTATGTATATGTATACTATGTGCAAAACCAGTCTAGTCATTCTCCTCTGACATTAACGAGGCATTTTTTTTTTACCCAGATAACTGCCCCTTACTGGATTTTTTTTCCCTATTCAGACCGTTCTCTTTAAACCCTTGAGATGGTTGTGCAGCATCCCAGTGGTTGAGCAAGCCCAGTAGCAGTTTCTAAATGTCTGACACCACCAATCACTTAAACCACATTTCTTCCCTACTTAGATGCTCATTCTGAATTTTGGCATTGCATCTTAACCATTTCCATGCACCTAAAAAGACTGAGTTAGTGCCATGTGATTAGCTCATTAGATATTTGCATTAATAAGCAGTTGAACAGGTGTACCTAAAAAACTGGTATGTCAAATATGAATCAGGTCCTGCAGCTTTCTGACTCTAATTCCCTAAAAGCACCAGGCTCCTTAAATATGTTTAAATTATTTGCGCCTCTCAGTAATATTTAATCATGTTCACGCGCTCACACTCACACATTCACAGAAATGGTCGTCAGTGTTTGTTAAAGGGTTAGCTCATTCTATTAGCGATCATTTATTCATACCCCAGGGGTGGTTGGAGAAGGCCATGCATGGAGACACCCAGCAGTTCCCTCTGCTTCAAAGCTAACAGCATTAACCACATTAGCTGGATGCTCCGTTGAACGAATTAAAAACAAATAGCATCACTGCTGCTTGGAACTTATTGCATTTGTTTTGTTTGTTTGTTTTCTTTATTATCCCATTAGTGCGCTGGTTGTTGCCCCCGTAGTTCATCAGATGATGACAGAAAGATGATTTGAAGTTAAAGTGCTTATCATTAGCCTATAAGTCTGACTCACTTTCAACCCCCCCCCCCCCCCCCCCCCCCCCCCCCCCCACACACACACACACACACATTTTTGCCCCTCACCCCCTGCGGCATCAGCTCAAGAACATGGCTATTACCTTCCCCGGTTCCTATGGCAACACCACCCTGCAGCTCTTATGTGGAGGTAGTAGTAGTGTGCGTATGTGCGTGTATTCACAGTCACGTGTGGCTGTAGGTGTGTGAGCATGTTCGCGGTGGGCTAAGGCTAGTTTAGACGATGCCATCAAGGAGTATGGTCAGTTTTATTGAGGTTTAATGTCACCCACTTCCTCTTTGTCACCGCTAAATGTATACCACTCACTGCTTAAAAAACAGGCAATAGATGTTTTAAGTTTTAGGAAACAAATGTTCACGTGTTACATGTCCATTGGTACTAGTATTTGTGGGTTTGCAATGCTTTCTGATTGATCCCTCGTGCTGTAGGTCGTAAATCTCTGATAGGGTGAGTGGACTTTTAAAGGCATTCTGCTTTGTCACCAGGAGGGCACCATGGCAACTTTGACACCTTCTCACTAGCATTGATCTGCAATGCTGAATAAGAAAAAGAGATATATCTAGATGACAAGAGCACAAGGGTGACACACTGGAGCTGAAACAGACTGAAGGACAGGGCAGAGAGGGAGAATGTTATTCTCTCTTTGGTGGTCCGCTGTCTGGTTCAAAGAAAGGTAGAAAGAAAGCCAGAAAAGCAATGTGAGATAAGGCTTTGAATATATCTCCTCAGACTCTTCTTTTTTCTTTTCTCTCTAAGGAGCAGGACTGACTGACAGACAATCCGCATCACCACCACCATCTCCTCTCCCGGCTGTGGGCAAGCTTTGTGCTTACCACCACCTTGAGCTAATTAACACATCTATATGCATACTCTGAGTTTATTAATAAGAAATAAAGTAGTTTGCCACAGACACCAATTATCTTTCATTTGGCAATTTAAGTGGTTGGGGGAGGTGTGTCATGGGCGATGGGAAGGGTTTTAATGGTCACGCAGTACAATGGATTTGCAGTGGAAATCAATAGGATGAAGCGCCCACTGTCCCCATGAGAGGACACAGTCATTAGAGGAAAGCATATTAAGACCATTTGCCTTAGACAGAATGAGCTCCCATCCTGTTGGATGTTTACTTTTGTTTATTGTGGGCTTGATTAGTCCCATGATGATCTTCTCCATCTAAGGCAGCCAAGCTGGTGTCTTTGTGCCTCAGCTCCCTCTCTCTTCAGCACTCCTCTCTGAATGCAGACTTAATCAAACACAACCTGTGCCGGGCTCCCTTCTTCTGTTTTGATCGGATCTCCCCTGTGCAGAGCTGTCTCCTCGCTCTGACTGTGCCTGTACGTGTACCCAGATGCAGAATTTGACCTGAATGTGATCCTCGGCTAAACACAGAAACAGAGATGAAAGATTGCTTAGTGCAGTGAATGACTCGCCATCCCTCATGAGAATTAGATTTAACCCCACTGCCGGTCGGTCTGCACAGACAGTGAACCTATGCTTTACTATGCTCCATTTAAAAGTTTCCTTAGGGTTAGAGGTTCATTGGGTGATTTAATTTTGAATAGTTTATGGTCTTCTCAATGAAAGATTAAGCACATGGGTGTCTACATAACAGTGAGTTACTAAATGAGCCTCTTTTTCTCTCAGTGCATAAAAGCTGCATTGTAGAATCAAGGTGTACCCACCTCCCAGCCTGCTAAAGATCACACTATCACTTTTGGTTTGTTTCATTTTATTGCAAACATCTGTTCCTTTTGCATATAATTAAGCTCTTTACACAAAACAGCACATGTGAGAGCTAAACCTGTGAATGCTAAGCATTCATTTGCATTTTGTTTGTAACAATTCACGCTAAATGGACTAAAAATTGAATTGAGTAGTCCCACCTTTCAAATGTGTAAAAACCTCCTTGAGGTAAGCATTTCTATTAATATTCTGCTTTCAGAAGCACGCAAATAAAATAAGTGCCCGCAACGGTTAAGAAGAGAATAAGAAGGGGGATAATTAATTTCTTTAAAGTGTAAAGCTTTTATCGCTCTCTATTTTCACTCGCAAATTACCTTTCCTTTTATGCCCCGGGGCCGCTCTTTCACTTGACTAATTCTTGAATCAAATATTGTCACCTCGTTGTTGTTCTTTATTTCCTAATTTATTCCATTATTACGCGACAGCATGTTTTTTTTGTGTGTGTGTGTCTGTGAAAATAACGGTGTTGCCACTTTATAGAGAAAGATGGGGTTTTTTGTAAAGTACAGACAGATAAAAGCCATCAGAGAAAGAGGAGTGGACAGACCTGATGGAGTGAGAACACACTGACATACTGACAGGTGAATTTCATCACTGGACAAGTACAAAAAAAACCCAGTGAACCGTCACATCAACCAAAAACTGGGGGAAAAAATGCCTTAGGCTTGTATCTGACAGCACAGTGTTATCGGTTAAATTACGCTCACATTCAAGCTGAGAATATGCCACCATAGAAACACATTTCCAAGTGTGAAATGCTGTAGGTGTATCAGTTTGTGGATGGTCTGAAACCCATTAATTAACTGTTTGTGTGTGTGTGTGTGTGTGTGTGTGTGTGTGTGTGTGTGTGTGTGTGTGTGTGTGTGTGTGTGTGTGTGTGTGTGTGTGTGTGTGTGTGTATATGTATGTGGGAAACTTTTCACATTCTTGGATTTGTGGGTACTGAATGAGGCAGTTTTATTGTTTGTTGTTCATTTGCCTGCACATAATAGGTTGATTTAAAGATTCATGAACTTGAATTTAAGGACTGTTGGCACGTGGAACAATTTGCATGGATGATGTGGAGAAAAGGCAGTGAGTCTGTTTGAGGGCATATCAGCACCTTTGTGCACAGATGCCTATGAGTTTACACTAAATCCCCCCCCCCCTTTTTTTTTTTTTAAATTCCACTGATTTTGATGGAAATGAGAGGTCATGCAACATCTTTTGAAATGACTGCCAAGTCATACTTTTCCAATTGTGTTCATGCACCTAAGGGAGAGACAGAGAAAAAGACTGTTTACATCCACCTGTGTGAGATATGAGATAGCGTTTCCATTCCTCATCTTCATTGCATGTATTATTACTTCCTCCTTTGAATACAGCACATCCCATTAGAAACAGAATGAATGGGTCTGTGAAAGGCCACTTCATCCTTGTGGGACCCGCGTCGGCATAGAGAGCAGATCTTTTGTGCGTCTTGCCCCCTAATCAAAAATGCCGAGGGAATTAAAAATGGCTATCTACGCAACGCCGCTCGTGCTGACAAATAGATGGCAGAACAAGACGCTTTCACAGAGATTTCAAAAAGATTCTCGCTCAAAGGCAGGCTTCACGTGAGAGCTATCTTTGTTATGGTTAAGTGTCAAATGCCACAGTCAGTTTAATCGCCTGTATTTCTGTCATGAGTTCAGTACACCGTTCATTATTTTTTTGTGAGGTCTGTGTTGTAAAAGGTCAGCAGTGATGCTTCTTGACAGTCAAATGTACACTTTTGGAGAGAGATCTTGAAACGCGACAAACCCTTGCCAAAGACACAAGTGCACAAATTTTGATTGGGGTGAAGGGATAACATGCTAATGTGTTGTTCCTGCACTGCTACATTAGCCTTTTAATATCCTCTTCATGCACTTGTAATAATTAACCATGTGTCAACCTTAGCTGACGCAGTCTTAGTCACAATCATAATTATGCTTCCTTGTAAAGTTCAACCTGCAGGCCCAGTAACAGCACATGATGTTCTTCTCTAAACAATATTCTAAAATTGTCTCAGATCATTCAGGTGATGACGAGAATCCCTATAAAGATGCACACTGACAACAGATTGCAGACACGTGGATTTTGCTCCGTGGTAACTCTTTAACATATGCATCTGTGATAGTGGGCGACTAGCAGTGCTCATAATGTGACAGTTCACAGTGGGTCTTTGGCAAGAAGGTAAGTACTTTTAATTGGCACTCAGCCAAGTCAAGAGAATAAGCATTTATGTGAGAACATTACAGAAGATTCAAAGAAAGGGGATATACTTTGAACTGTTCATCGTTTGAGCGGTACAATTACTGGCTTGAAAATATCTGCAAATGAATAGAATTTGTAACTTCTTATTTTCACATGCAGGCCAACTGATTATGCATGTAAGTGTCATATTACCAGTTATTCACATTATTTGCGTCACCTTCTTGTTGTCTTGTTGTACAAGCGAACACCTTACGTGTCTCCTACAACCTATAGAGCATGTTTCCTGAATAACTGCATGTATTTTACTCCATAAAAAAATTGCATACATGTATATTTTACTGTAAAGAACTAAAAGATCATTTTGAATAGAGCCCACTTGTTGCTGTGGTTTCCAGATTATAACAACCATACACTTAATGCTATGGGAAAGTTTGAGATGTGGTGTGAGGTGTTTTCGTGTGTTTAGTGTATGGCTTGTTATACAACAGTTAATATATAAATGATAAATAATATTCATATGCGCCTCCCTGTATCCAGTAGACATTTATGAGAACAATACCAGGATAATTTTGGATTTTTTTTTTCAGAGTATTGACAAAATTAAAGGATTTAGAAGAAAAGATTAAGTAAAAATAAATGTTTTAATAGAAATTCTCTCTACTAAATGAAAGCAGCGAAGTCATCTGATCTCCTGTTTAGAAAGTCTGGATACACCACACACTGCAGTTACCTGTCTGCAAGAAAACATGACACTGATCCCTATAAAGTTTAAACATTTATGCTTCCATATTATTTTCTCTTGGCTATATTATACAATTTTTGTGGTCATCTTGATCTGAACTATTCCACAGATCAATACCCAGATGTTTAAATACAGGTTTTCATGTTGTGTTGAAATAGTGTGTGGAGTTGTTCTTAGCCATTAAAGTCTAATTATCTAATGTGTTTTATTAATTCATAGTGTTTGTCTGAGATGCACCGGCATGCCTTTGTCAGAGTTTGATGGTCTGTTGAACACGCTGTCTTGTGTGCATGGTCAGTGGACACAGGTGTGAATGCATGGGTGTGTTTGTAAGGATTCATCTACCCGAGCTCTCCTATCAAGTACTGAAAAAATAATGAGAACATCGGTTGCTTCAGAGTGGGGTACATCAGAGAGAAAGAGGAGAAGGTGCAGATACATATAAGAAAGAGAAGATAAATTGATTCAAAATGCTGAGATGAATTCAGTGGAAACCCAAAATCTTTTTCTCTGTTTAAAACTCAAATAGAAAATGATATATTTTGGCTGAGAAAATACAGGGATGTACTATTAACGGGAAAAAGATGTATTAAATGAATAACAGCAGTTCTTGGATGTCTGTAGCTGTATTTTGGACAGATACTGCTCCTCAAACTCCACCATAAGAATTTTATGTCATTTGGTCATTGTAATTTTTCTTTCCATACATAAAAATTACCCTGTGAATGTTTAAAGTGCCCCTAAATCGGGATATCACTGATATAATGCTTTTACTTTGTGAATAATCAACAATCTGATGTAATGTGAAAGGACAGAAAGGTTATTCCACACGTCTGGTCAGATCTGAGCTCACATTTTTTAAAAGAAGGTCAACACGGTTCTTCAGAGATCTGTGCAGCACAGGATTAATCACAACTGAATGTTAAGGAGAAATACTTTTTTTAAAAGACTTCAAAATGCAATTACAAGAGAAATACCACTGTAGCCTTTTCTTCTGAACATGTTCTGTTTAAAAACAATTAAATAATACAAAGTGCTAATTAATTAACAGTTGACAAAGCTTAAGATAGTTGTTACAACTTTTTACTTGCATGCCGCAGTTTCAAGTTTTTGGTACAAAATAATTCATGCAGCATCGATGATTTCAAAGTGCAAAACAGATCCAAAGTCACTCTACAGAGCAGTTAGCGAGCATGCCAAGTAGGACCAGAGTCACTCCATAAAGCTGTAACGAAGTTTGTTGAAAACCCGAAAGGCTTTTCATACGCAAAGTGTACCAAGCAAGAACAAGAAAAGAAAAATAAACTTTGTATAGAGAATACACACATACACATTCATCACGTCCACAGAGTACACTGGCAGGCGTGGAACTATAAAAATTCACAATCATGCTTTTGGATATTTTTTTTTAAACCAAACATTAATAATCATTCGAAATTTACCAGAAAAAAAAACAAATCAAAAATGAGGTAACGGCTTGTAAACATGTTTTTTACTTTGTTCAAGTTGGCAACGATAAATTCACTCAAAATATTCAACAGATCGGCCCACGTGTAAACAGCTGCCCTTATTTTACGCACAGACTTTACGCACAAACATTGGTCGTTGGACTACTTTCCTGTAGTCCTTTTTTTTCGGAAGGTCATGTTTTTGCATATCTTAGTCACAAGGACACACTTTGATAAGTACATGCAGATGTAGATCTTGATCCGCTGTTCGAAATGTGCAACAGATCCCCATACCGGTTCTCCATCCATCTCTCCATCTAGGTGAACTAGCTGAGCCCAATCATAACAGTTTCCACGTCTTTGGAGGGTCTCCGGTCCCTTACCAGAAAGTTAATCATACTTTCCGACTTAATCATCAGGTTGCACCCAAGAAAAAATACACCGAACACTACAGTGAGTGACAAAACGCACAGCACTGCGATTTGCACCACACGCATCACGAAGAGTTTGCGCTCGTCTTGCAGCAGTACCAGGGACCCTCCGCCGTCGCCGGTCACCACGCTGTCGGTTGCATTGCCGGAGTATGTTGCCAGGGTCCCAGCGAGGCTCTGACTGCCGTTAAACATTGCGTCCTGGGTCACGTTGAAGAGGGAAACATTCATCTTTTGTTGTGGGTTGTTAGCAGCAAATCACGCGACTCCAACTGGTAGGCAGACAGTTTCACTATAAAACCCCGACACCGAGCAAAACTTAGTGTCATATGACTACTGAGAGAAAAAATAAGAGGAAGGTATCGAGAAATAACAAGCTTTTGAAGTCCAGTTCTGCAGCCAAACATCGAGGTGTGCCAAAGCTTCGGTGCGTAATGACCACATCCACATCACCGCACCGCTACAGTCAGAGAGTGTCGGATCAAGTAATATGGTAAGTTTCTTTAATTCAGAGTCCAAGTTTCTCTAATTCTTAGCGAGTCTTCTGCACAGGAAGGAAAGTGCAAAATGGTGTTCCCCGATGGTGTATTAAGAGACACTCCCTGCGCACCCGAGCTCGCCTGCGAGCGTTTTCTTCCACTGTGCCAAATCTCTCGTGCCTTTTAAAGTGATGATGAATTCTCCGTGGACCACAACACCGCTCCTCAATAGAGGAGGTCAGGTGGCTTTCCATAAAGCGCTACTGAATACACAAAAAAGGAGAGAAGGAAGGAAAGAAAGAAAGAAAGAAAAAAGAAAATAGTTTTGCCTACTTGTTTTTTACTGCCACCTGTTTCAAATTCATTTTTATTGTTTTTGTTTGTTTGTTTGTTTGTTTTTATACTGATCTGAGTAGTGTAACAGTTCTAGCTTAACAAATACGAAGATGCTTGTTAAAAAGCATGTAAAGGTATTTCAGGTACCCCACGAATGGGGTTAAATTGCTTATTAAAATATTTTCTTTTCTCCTTGAGGAACATAGTATCCATGTATGCACATTTTAAAAGCTGTACAAATCTCCCTAGTACTGATTGAGACATATATTAACTGTGGTGGCTTCTTGGGAAAATATTTACCTGGATGAACATTGTGTTCAGTGAGAAATAAGTTGACCACCTGCACTGAATAATAAATGAGAGGTGTTAATTGATTCTAATTGGGGTTTTTTTTTTTTAGTTGTTGTTGTTTCTGAATAAGATGTGACTGTGGTTTAGGAGGTGAGAGAGGCAGCAGTATTTGCAAGCTGTAACTTGGAAATGAAGACTTGAACTAATAAACTTCTCTGTGTTTTCCTCCAGGCTGCTGCTGAAATTAAATTTCTGAGCTCATATTTATTGGAATGTGTTACTCAAATATTACTTTGACGTTCACGTGTAAACTGTTGGTGGCATGAAAAAGAAATGAGAGCTTTCATGCAATTGTATCAGTTAAAGATTTTTTAATATACTGGAATATCTTTCTATATTAATAATGTTATCCTCCTTCACTCATTCACACATAATGTGAGGTTTCATTTTGGTCAGTGACAAATATATGAAAGTATTTGTGGAGTTTCTTATTGAGATGTTGGAGTTTTAATCAGAAATTAACCTTTAGAAATTGCTGAAAAGAAGTACTATAATCAAAGTAGAGAGTATTAAGCTGCCTTGGCTGAATAGGCACCAATTTAATATTTATTATCTCACAGCTGCTGTGACTTCCTCAAACTGCTGATATACGACACAGTTATGCATGAGCACATTCAAATTTTAAAGCAAAGAAAAAACATGTTTTTTCTATTTTATTCTAATACCTCACTTGTTTGGTTGTGAGATAACCACGATACATTTCAGCAGATTAATGAAAGAAGAAAAAAAAGTCATCCTCACACATTATAAAACTTACCAAAAGTTGTGTGCAGAGTCTGTCAGATTAATCTTCTGTTTGTCTGAAAACAAAGGCCATGAAATTCAATTTGGGGTGCTCCTAATTTCTGGGTAAGCAGCTTTCAGCCAGCGACTGACAGGCATGTGTACAAACAATGATTCGCTCAATCACAAATACTTTCCATGAGCCTGGGGGTGGTTTACTTTCAGATAATTTATTAATGGCTGACAACAGAAGAACAATGAGTAGTTTTTTGTGTACAATAAGATCAAATCATCTCATTAGCCTTTCGATTTGGTTGCTGCAAGTTGATTGCCAGCATATAAATCAGTGCTGTACAATCTGACTTTGTTCTATTATTCACTTTAGTGTGATTATAGAAAGCAGCTTGTACTAACACCTAATCTCTCTGTCAATATGTACCAATGCTTCCTTGAGGCTTTAAACTACAGAACTTCAAAGAATGTGCGAATGACGAAAAAGTAGTTGCAAAATCAGCAGGAGGAAACTTCAGTTATTCTTCTGAACTAATTAGCAAATTCTGACGCACAAGTACAAAGAGCTCGTCGTGTCATTGTTAAGTGGTTTTTCAAGAAGTTTTGCACGTTAGAAGCTTCGTAGACTTCATTAACCTGTTGCATATTTAAACTTCAAACTCAGCAGAGCGTCAGAGACTTTCCTGTGAATGCCTCAGATTTCATTGATGCACCACAGGATCACAGGAAGAGACATAACTGGAGGTTATTGTTAGTATAACTGTAGATGAAAATATATTCATATGAGAATGCATACATGAATGTGAGTGCCCGACTTGTTCCTAAGCAACAGTAGACCTGTGAGCCCAGTGACAGATGGTTGGTGAAGTTATTTTGGTTTAGAGGAGAAAGAGAGGGAGGGAGCGGTGAGGTGCCTGGACGGAGCAGAAGGGGGGAAATGTTTCCACTTAACATGAGGGAATTGGCAGCCTAGCAACACAAACTAAGTGAAGACATCCCTAGCAACAAAGATTTGGTGTTTGACCCCACCCACGTCCCTACCGTTCCTTACCCATACATCATTTTTTTCTCTGAGTTGCCGACACAGGGCCTACATTCACCTTTTCAAACCCTTCCAACACAAAGATAACCAAAATTCCTCAAAACATCCTCCCCATTAATTATGAGATTTCTAATATGTCCAGTTATTAGCAAATTAAAAAACACATGGAAGGATTCATTTTCATTTCCATTTAAAAAGTGTGTTTTGATATTAAATATGAATAAATACATTATCACAGAAGAAAATGTTTTCAGCATTTCTTGTAGATTAAACACAGGCTGATAAATATTGTTTTCTGTGGATGGGGTCAGGCAGGTCATCAAAATTCATGGGGCTGATCTGGTGTGAAATAACTAAATTCCCACAGTGTAACCAAGTTACAGCTACTTGGCCAACCTTAGCTTGATAGCTGAAGAAAACTAATATCTGAGAGGAAATACTTGCTGTCCAGCTAACTTGCTAAACTACTTAATCAGCTAATTATGCCCCATAATATTAACTCATGTATTATTTTTGGATCTGTCACATCAAAGTTAACTTTATTATCTTGATCAGGTATACAATATAAACTTAATTAGGTACACCTTGCTAGCAGTTTCATCCCCCCCTTTCCTTCAGAACTACTTTAATTCCTCAAGGCATGAATTCAAGAAGAGTTAGCAACATTCCTCTGTGATTTTGGTTCATTTTGACATGATTGCATCACACAGATGCCAGCTGCACATAATTTTGTTTTATCTGCTCCCTCATTCACAAGTGGTCACAAAGCAGATGGATAATCATATTTGATTTGGGAGAGATTTTAACACCAAATTCCCTTCCTGATGCAACCCTCCCAGGGATTTTTGTCTCCTCTTAGTCCTTAGGGATCTCTTATGTGATAGCCAAATGTGCTGACCTCTATGTTATGGAGCCGCAGTTCTCAGTTGCATATCCATGCCATGAATCGCTTGAAATCTGGTGACTGTGGAGGTGATTTGAATAATTTAAGTACTTCATTGTCATGTCCAGGAAACCAGTCTGAGTTGATTTTGTGACGTAGCATGTTATCTTGCACCCGTCAAAAGGTGGGTACATGAAGGAGTGTTTGTCAGCAATACTCAGGTACATTCAGAAATTTAAATCCTGTCAGCCATCCAGAGTGCACCAAGAAAATATCTTCCAAATGTTACACCACTCCATATTGACAAGGTAGCTTCACAGAGTTGCTGAAGATATGCTGGCTGCTCTATTGGATTAAGAGCTGGTGACTGTGGAGGGTATTTGAGTACTTTGAACGCACTGTCACATTCAAGAAACCAGTTTTAGATGATTTGAACTTTGTGGGAATGTATGTTATCCTGCCAGAAGCAGCTACTGGAAAATGTATACGTTGCAGTGACGTCAGATGCAGAGACGTCAGCAACAATACTCAGGTAGGCTGTGGTGTTCAGACAATGCTCAGATGTGACTAAAGGGTCCAACATGTGCAAATAAAATGTTTCTCACACCATTACACCACCAACAATTGCAGCATAAATCCAAACTATTCAGGCAAAGCAAATTTTCCCAATTTTGTTTAAATTCACCCGAATCCCCGTTCTGATGCTCAGTTGGAATTCAGCAGGTTTTCTTGGCCATGCTTAAATGTCTAAAATGTTATTGGCTCCTATGTGTTTGGCCAGTTAGACATTTGCCTTAATGATCAGTTGATAGGTGCACCTAACAAAGTGTTTGGCAAATCAAAGCACAACATAATACAAGGCAACAGTACAGGACTGTCTCGGGTGGTTTATTTCTCATCATTGCTTGGCTCGTGAGAGCTTGCTCGCACATACTGCAAGCTGCAGCTCCCTTTGCCTGTCATTAATAACAGTGGATTTACACCACTTGCACAGAAAACCTGAAATAGCTGAACACATATAGGACTCACAGTTACACATAATTATATTATAATAATTATACATTGACATAAATGACATGGATACGTACCTTACACAAAGCAATCATTAAAGTTATTTTTAAGAAGATAGTGACTTCTTTAGTTTATATACAAGTGGATATTAGACTCTCAAAGAATGTGTGTTGTCTGCAGTTTGCAGAACTTATACATTTAATTTAAGAATTTCCTCTCCTGTCTCTCCTGTGCAGACATCTCATGCTCTCATGCCACCCATTAACCTCATTTCCACTTAGACATAACCCCACATCTCAGTAAGCAGGCTACCATGATGTGCCTCATCATGTCTGCCTGTTTACTCTCAATGTTCAGCCACTTTGTCATCTTCAAGCCCTTTTTTCCCTCAGCTGTCTCTATATGTAACAGCAGGCCACAGTAGAGTTCCCACGGTTCTGAAGTCTTAAAAAAACAACAGCAGAAAATCCCCCTTTCCATTTGTCCACCCCTCGTGTGTTCTCAGTTGAATGTTTTTTTATTTACTTTTACTTTTTTCACATATAAGCTATCATCCCCCGGGAGGCAAATGTAAGCCGCAGAGCCGGAGGAGCTAGTGTAGGAGGAAGATCAGATAGCAAAACTTCATAACGCAAATACACATTTTCCCACGTCAGTGACCGTGGGGCGCATTTCATAAGCTGGCTGACCGCACACCTGAAATACACCTTAAAAACTCATATCCCCGATTTGACCTTCCCACCTGCCAGCTAAACCCACCAAAGCAGGAAACGGTATGCTGAGTGCAGTTAACCAAAAGCTGATTTTGCCCGAGCGTGATTGTGTTTGGATATTGGACCAGTGTGACAGCATTTTCAGACTCAGCGTAAAGCTTAAAGGGCTCCAGATAGATCTGTAACATAGGTCAGAACCCCTCCACCCCCTTTCTTCCTCCTGCTCCACTCCTTGCTTCTTGTTCAGTCTTAATTGGCTGCCATCTGACCCAGTCGGCAGCTCTTTATTCAGGACAACTGGCGCTATGCTCATCCCAATATGTCACTCATCTCCACAGATGGCTCTAGAGCCAATAGATCCGAATCAGTCGATACTGAAGTTTGGTTTTCATTGCCTGCAGTGTATTACCTACACACTGCACCCACACCCACAGCTTAATACCAGTAGAACAGTTAACTATTATAGCTTTTCTACTCATTTCTCTATTTCTGTCATTTCTTCTAGTGGCAATTCTTGGACACTGATAGCAGTATCTTAGCAACCAGACAGAGATTAAGAACGGGACACAGGGATAAAGATTCAATAAATGGACAAATGTACAGATAAGAAGCATTGTCTGCTTCTACAAGCACGACCATACATAAACACACCGCTGCCACTACAAACTTCCCAGGGTTGATTTTTGTAGGGAATTGTTTATCTAATTTCTTTCTCATTTTTAAAATGTATTTATTTAAGTAACTTACTTGTTCTATTGTTATAGAAGCTGGCACATGTCCAAGTGCTCCAACATTTACTGGAATCGAGGGAGGTCTTCCGTGGCATGAAGCTGTGAAACTCAAGTCTCTAGTGAACTTTTAATAATAGCTTGAAGCAAAGCCAGACATTAAAACAAAATCAGGAAAGGCCTGCAAATAGTTGCCACTTACTTATTGCTGTTACTCTATCGCCATTTACTCTATTTTCTCTTCTAGGGATTCTATAAAATCTTAGTGTTTGATATGTCATGTGTTTCTAGTTTTGCCAGAACACATTTCACATTTTGAGGCGACTGTTATATGCTGTACTCTTATCGGTCCAGTAGAGGGCATGGAGGCATGCAAAGCGAATAACATTTAACAGGATTTAACAGCCACTTTAAGCAGTGTTTACATGCAAAGCAACACAAATCACCAGCTGAGGTTTTCACAGCAAGCCACCATACAAGCTCTATTTAATCACAGGTCTCTAATGAGTAAAGCTTACACTTGTAGTCTGCCACTGCAGTTCAGGTTTCTGACTAATAGGCATTTGTAGTCTATATGTTGTAGACTACTTTTATCGCAAGTGATAAAATAATGCATTCATTCTGGTGGGTACTCTTTTTTATAGGCATTTTTGCCATTCTTAGAGTATAATAATCTAGTGATTAAACTAATAGCATCATTTAGCGCAATTTTGTTGCACGTGTACAACGACAGTGAAGAGCTATTTTATTCTGTTGATGGATTTCTCTTTCCACCAAAAGCAATATTTAACTAAAAATGTATTTATTTCTTATGAAGCGTTGCCAAACTGCTGATGTTCTCAAAATCGAATCAGTTTCATTTCATCACTTGTTTGAGCCACAGCTTTCAGAGTTTTGCAGACCTGCTTAAAAATGTCTCTAGAAGGTACAAAGACTCCTAATTTCACTCCGATGAGTCACTTTCTGTACACTCTGGACACTCTTGTAACCCCGCAAGTAATCCATCAGCACCGATGGTTATCAAACAACTAAGAGAGCAGTCTAAACATGTCACGGCACAAATACTGTACACACAGTGGATGGGAGTTTATTACAGTATTAGGCGGTGGGTTATGACCCAACATGCAGAATGAGGAAGCGTGAAGTTGCACAGACACATACGACTCACTTCAGATCCCGGTTCATTTGCTGTCCAGTCATGGGAACTTTAACAGACCGTCTAGCTATACTGGTTCTCCTTTTGTCCACAGCATCAAACGTTTGCGGTAAGATGGTTTTATTAATAATATTTTATTCAGCCTTAGGCTATTTTTTTTCACCTGCCGATGTGTCTTTTTGTCGCATGTCTTTGAAAGTTCCGCGTAGCATAAAGTCGATACATGTGCGTGTGATCACAGTTATTTAATAGCCTACAATTTTCTGAAAAGGAAAAATAAAACCGCAGCTGAATATCTTAACTAGATAGGCGCTGCTGTTTAGGATCTGTAATTGCGCTGCTTCCTCGTAGCTTTCGCCAGCTCTCCTTATAAGGGAGTGAAAATAGCCGGGATGTGTGTCCCATTGGAAAGTGACCTGCTCTGGCTTCTCTGTACTCCACATTATAACGCTCATTATTTCAACTTAACTAATAATTTTATTTTATTTTCACTTGTCATCAGTTCAACTTAAATACCTTAGCACTCAAACTAACTTTTGATTTCATTGATGATCATTTTTACTTGTTACAAAACAAAGCCAATCAATAAATGAACTTAAGTTTTGTGAATGAATGAATGAAAAGCAACATACAATCAGGTGAGTGTAGTAAGCAAGTGCATTTACATGAGATGATCTTTGACTATGCCTGACTATAATTACTTACTGGCACTTATTTATGAACTGAACGAACTTAGGTTCATGTTTTTATATAATACTTATTCTCTCAGATCATTTACTTTAGCTCACATTTAACAAACTTATCACTGCTGACCGTGTTTCAGTGTTAATCTACAATCAGCCACACCCAAAGGCCTCACAAGAGGCTGAAAGGGTTTTTTCAGCCTCTTGTTTTTACACATTCAACTCAATTTGAAGAATTTAATTATATCCTCTTAGACTGTATCAAACACTTAGAATCGTATAGTATCTGAAAAGTAGCATCTTAGTGCTACTTCGTGTAAAACCAGTCAACAATGTATACCAACTGGTTAGAAAGTAAGAAAAGACAAATACTCTATAGTATTGCATGTATTTTTACATTTTTCTGGGTGTCATTTTCACAGATTCCAATATATGCACATCACGAGGGGTCACAACATGTCAACAGTGTCTGGCTGTTCATCCGAGCTGTGCATGGTGCTCTCAGGAGGTAAAAACACACATAGACACAGTTTCTACTCACTCCTCCCCCTCATTCCTCAGTGAAGCAAGTTAGAACTGAAATCTCATTCCCCACCAGCTTGCTTCATTCCATCACCCTCTAAAGCTTTTTCATGGTACCTAGTCAACACAGATATACACCCTAGGCTCTCAAGCATAATTAAGAGAAAATTGTCCTGCTGCATTCAGATAGCTAGGGCAGGCACCTCCACAGATATTGGTTATTTGTTTGGCAATTTTCTTGTTGTTGTTTTTTGTTTTTGTTGTTTGGGGGGGGCATCCAGATGACTAAAGGGATTCATCAAAATGTCTGGAGACTGGGGTTCTTTTGTTTGTTAAGAAAATGTGTAAACCACTACACTATGGAGCCACTTGCTGTTGTATTATATGCATTAAATTAACTAATGAATGCAAAAGGCCCAACAGAATGGCTGTGATTGTTTCAGGAGTTTGGGAAAGGGGCATCTGGCAAATCTCGCTGTGACCTAAAAGTGAATCTACTGAAAGAAGGATGCAGCGCAGCGTCACTGGAGTTTCCCTCCAGCACCCTCACTATTCAGCAGGATGTGCCGCTTAGTGACAAGGCATCGGGAACAGCCAAAGATGTTACTCAGATCAAGCCTCAAAAACTCCACATGACTCTAAGACTAGGTATGTTAACACCCAACCAGATATCATCTGTATAAAGATCAGGAGATACATGCAACAGCACCATTATGCAACCGGCCATAAAGAGTCATTGTTATTGTTCTACATGCAGAAATAGCATGACGGTTGTAAACTGATATTAATATTACATCTTTTTGTCCTGATAGTGGACACCTTTTGAGTTAATTGTGCTGTGTAATTAATCAGTTTTATCCTCTGTCCCTTGTCCAACCCTGTGGTCCTCTTCTCGTTCCCCTCAGGTGATGCCAAACGTTTCACTGTGTCTGTGAAACAGGTGGAGGATTATCCCGTGGACCTCTACTATCTGATGGATCTCTCATATTCAATGAACGATGACTTGGCTCGCCTCGTCACCTTGGGCAATGATCTCGCTGCAGCCATGGGCAAAAAAACAAGCAACCTGCATATGGGGTTTGGGGCCTTTGTGGACAAGACTATGTCCCCATACATGTACACTTTTCCTTCACAGGCAGTCAGTAATCCGTGCTATGGGTAGGTATGATGCAGGCTGTTGTTAGGTTTAAAGTAGATAAGGAGCTCTGGTGGAGATTTTTCTACCAGATGTGTTTAGCAACTTGAAATCGATTTTCCTTTTTCACTGATTCACTTTCCCACTATCTCACGCTTAATATAAACAGGATTAGTGCGCAATGCCAGGCTCAGTTCAGTTTCAAGAATGTGCTGTCACTGACAGACAAGGTATCTCGCTTCACTGAGGAGGTGAGGAAACAGCAGATATCGAGAAACAGGGATGCTCCAGAGGGTGGATTTGATGCTGTCATGCAGGCGGTGGTGTGCAAGGTATAAATA
Organism: Neolamprologus brichardi; assembly: GCF_056152115.1. Taxonomy (NCBI): domain Eukaryota; kingdom Metazoa; phylum Chordata; class Actinopteri; order Cichliformes; family Cichlidae; genus Neolamprologus; species Neolamprologus brichardi. The sequence continues at coordinate 18,495,055 of NC_142107.1, forward strand.
ACATAAATATGTCAACTACAGATACACGTCCTCAGAGATTTGGCAACACAGTATGCCCCTATGACAAAAAAAATGTTTTCTTTTCCTACAGTAGCTGATTTTAAATATACACATAAGTCTCTAAACATATACTTTTCTATTATCAGCTCATTTTGCATTTTTTTAACACAAAATATTGGTAGTTTTTTCAACTTAATTATACATTTGCTGTATGCTTTATCTTGTTTGTTTGTTTTTTGGTATATTTAACTTTTTATATTATATTTTATATTATATTTGTGTATCCATCATAATTAGGATAAGATTGGCTGGCGTCCGGATGCGTCGCATCTTCTGGTGTTTACCACTGATGCCAAAACTCATATTGCTCTGGATGCGCGCATAGCTGGTGTTGTCCAACCGAATGATGGAGAGTGTCACCTTGATAGTGACAATCTTTACAACAAATCTACATTGCTGGTAAAGAGAGACAGTTAAATGCATAATTTTAAATGTTTTTGGACAAAGTGCCGCTTTTCCAAACTACGTTCTTCTGGTGTCTTCCAGGACTATCCCTCTTTGGGGCTCTTAACGGAAAAAATGACAACAAACAACATAAATTTAGTTTTTGCTGTGACCAACGAAGTGATACCAATTTACAATGTAAGGAAAATGGACTGCTTGTGTCACGTGATAAATTTACTATTGTAAAAAACTTTCACTATCTTAACACAATGTCTCTATTGCCAGGAATACAGTAAGCTTATTCCAGGCACAACTGTGGGAACTCTGTCTGGTGATTCTGGGAATGTTATTCAGCTTATTGAGCAGGCATATGCGGTAAGGAGTTTTTGAGGTTGGAAAGACAAGTAGAATTTGCAAAATAATGTTGTCTATTTGATCTGTAAAGGTACACTAGAACCAATATGTGATTTATACCTTTAATCTGAGCAGAAAATTCGGTCTAAAGTGGAGCTGGAGCTGTTGAATGTCCCAGAGGAGTTAAATCTCTCTTTCAACGCCACTTGTCTAAATGGAGAGGTCATCCCCGGAATTAAGTCCTGTAGTGGCCTCAAGATTGGAGACACAGTAAGTAACGGTTCAGGAATCTTCAGTATGCATCCAGTATTTCTACACAGACTATCAAAGAGGCATTTCTTCCTCTTCAGGTGTCATTCAGTGTTGAGGCTCAGTTGCGGAGCTGTCCTAAGAAGAAGAGTCGCACCTTTACCATCAAACCTCTTGGCTTCAAAGATGCCCTTGAGGTTACGGTGGATTTTGCCTGTGGTTGTGAGTGTGAGGCAAAGGCACAAGCCAACAGCCCCCTCTGTAGCAACGGCAACGGGACCTTCACGTGTGGTGTTTGTCAGTGTCACCCAGGTCGGCTGGGCCCGCATTGTGAGTGCTCACTTGAAGACTACAGTCCATCTGATAATGCCAACTGCATCCGGGAACCAGACGGCCCAATCTGCAGTGGAAGAGGCGACTGTCTGTGTGGACAGTGCTCGTGTCATACAAGAGAGTTTGGTCAGGTGTGGGGAAAGTACTGTCAATGCGATGACTTCAATTGTCTGCGCTTTAAAGGAGCTCTGTGTTCTGGTAAGTAAATTGTTGTTGTTGTTGTTTTTTTATTGTCAAATCTTAAACCATCAGTTTAACATTTTGCAATAGCACAAAACCTGATGCACAAACTGGATATCAGTCTTCACTGACAGAACAAATTGCCTCCTGAGCAAAGGAGGCAACACATTGCTTCATCAAGGTGCAAAAAGCTTTTAGCTTCACCTAAGAACCAAGAGGAACACACACGTGCTACACCCAATATATTTAGGTCAGACAACCACATACAGTACAAAAAACAATTTTTTGTCATACACATGGCCTTTCACGGCCACATCCAGGTCATCGTGACACTCTATCCGTAGTCGATCAAAGTAAACGTGCAGTGGTATGTGCAAGTATATTATTCTAAAATCATGACATTTATAACATCTGTAGTAAGGATCTAAAGAATTTCTAGAGACTTTGTAAAAATGTCCAGGTTATTAAAACATCAAGCATATTTTCTTAGTTTTGCGGTTATGTTTCCATGCTGATTTGGGGATTTACACAAAATCCCCCTTCACTCAATCAGCTTTTGAAAATATCAAATCATGGGCATTGAACTACCTGCAGGGCACTAAAGATACACAAGATAATATTATATCATATTAAAAGCTGTTTTTCTTCACTAAGAGCAGGAAAAATGAAGTTTCTCTTCCCTTTTCTTTCCTTGCTCTGAGGCTTTGTTGTATGCTTTCTTCCTTTCTCTCTTTGTATATAAACATATCTCAGTTGGTTTACATAGTTTTCCTGTTACATAGGTAGATAAGCCAAAAAACTAGGGTACTTAAAGTTCCTGTGCCATCATTAAGACAGTCTTTTCTTGCTTATAACAGACATGTAAATTAGTACAAAATTATTAAACATAAGCAATCATACTTATCAAATGACCAACCCTTTGTCAGACCTGCAAATATGATGTCTGTGCCCTGTAGAAGGCCAGTCAGAGAACACACCCATGTTTTTGTGATATGCACTTGCTATCTCTATCATTCCCAAATGCAAGTTGGTGCAACTCACTACAGAGTTACTCAATTACAATAATAAAACTTTAGTAAGCTTTGTCCTTGAGTAATTTATTGTTGCAGCATTTTGGCTCTATGATTGGTAAGAAGGAGTATGACTAATAGTAGAACAGGAAACTGCTCTTTCATCTTTATCAGTAACGAGCAGAGCAGACTTTGTGCATATTAACCCTAACTAGAAAGAAATGAAGAGAATCTCAAGTTTTCTATATTCTACTTTTTATTTTATTTTATTTTTTAAAAGAAATAAGGAAACTTTTCCTATTAAGGTTAGTACTCGGTCTGTGTTTACTCAAGCTTTGGAGTAAACATGTCAAGTACACGGACTTGTGTTACTAAGGTACCTCTTCTTTCTACAGTAGTGAGGACGTGAATACCATGAATCATGTACTTACAAGCAAAGCTCATGGAGCTATAAGAAAGTGCATTCAGACACAATAAGTTAGCCTGAAAGATCCTGACAGCTTTCATTACAGGATGTGTAAGAAAAATCCATTTTAGAGATGTTAGTCAGTCACCCACATTTTACAAGTATATTACTGAAATTTGAGACAGTTAGTAGTCCACTGTAATTTTCAGTAAAGTGCAGAAATATGACATGAAAGCCCCAAATTAGGCGTGCATCCTCTGGAATCAAGTTTTACCTTAAATAAACTTATATTGTCAAGCTGAAATCTAAATGTGACATACTTGTGTCAACAAGGCAAATGCTCACACAGGTTCTTTCTTAAGGGAGATTAACTTTTGCAGACACAAAGCCAGTACTGGTGTAAGTCAGTCTATAGAGCATTAGTGCTAAACCGCAGTGTGCAGAAGTGGTATTTAAAGCACGAGTGCCCCTTGGCTGCATCTTAGTTGAAGCTACCACGACACAGGGCATAAGAAAAGTTAAATCTCTGTGACGTTCCCTGTGGGTGTGCAGATCTCCTACTGATATGAAGCTGTTTCAGGGCTCAAGAACAGGAGCCAGCAAGCATAGCCCCAGGGAGCACAAATAGGAGGGAGGAGACTACAGCAAAGTTTGCATTCCTCTGCGGATTTTTGTTTTTTTACCTTTCCTCATCAGTACACTGCACTTGATTCTGTTTCCGCTTCTTCTCCAACAATGTACGGTTATCTTTTAGTACTCTGTCTTTATCCCTGTCCTTGTCCTGTTATCGTGGCCCCACTATTAACCTGTGCTCTGGGATTTGTTTAATTAACTGTGCTTGCTCACAAAGAAATGAGCATGATGTAAAACTAAAAACCCCTTTTCATGTTTGTGAATCATCTTTCAGTTAATGAAAGCAGCACAAATACTGACTCCTGTTGTGTAGAGGAAAACAAAAACTAACTTGTGACTCAAAGCATTTGTAACCAAATAGATGTTACGCATTTTTCTTGTTTCCAAAGCCTTTATACATATCTCAGCTCTTATGTTGTTGACAGAGTTATTGAGAAAGATTACACAACAACTCCACCGCCGGGCTTTATATGTGAAATTGTTAACCATTAACACGGACGGCCCTGCTTAAAACACATTTTAAAAAGAAAAGCCTCAGCTGACAGGGTGAACACGGTGGAATTGTTTGTTGAAGCTTTGTTGATTTGTTTTGAGCTCTGGAATTAGTTACCCTTACAACTTCTGTAATCTTTCAAGACTAGTCACTCCCCCTGTCTGATCCAGATGGACTGTGACTCACTCGCTTGGCTCATAGTCATCCAATGCCAGATCCTGTTTAGTTTCCTACCCTGTTGTCGCTGGGGCTCTGCAATAATATCTAAGGTGGTGTAATGTGCTGATGTGGGGTGTTGCACAGTAATGCAGGAAGAAAAGCTCACCAACCAATCTTCTCAGGAAATGGATGAGAGCTTCCTAAAATGACTGGGTGTTTCCATGCTTTCTGTGCTTCACAACATCAGAGGATGTTTGTGTCGCTCTGTGTGTGCCTGCTTGCCCGATGGGATCAGGAATCATTAAACTGTACTTTCACAATAGAACATTTTCTGCCCTTCTCACAATGGGGATGATTAAGGGAAATGCATGACGCCCATTGCTGAGTAATTCAGATGCAAAAACAGCTACCAAGTTATTGCTTAACACAGCAGCATTTTCAAGGGAAGATTCAAATGATGTGGGAAGAGATCTGAAACAGATGATTGTTTTCAAACGCTTTTTATTATTTAAACAAAACAGTTCAAACAAAGAAGGTCATGACAAAGGCAAAGTTATCATTTTTAACAATGAATAACAATGAAGATCTAAATATAGACCTAAAACAATTAAGCAATAAAACCACATCACTTAAAACATAGTACAACACTCTTTACTTCTGGCGCCCCCCATGTGCGGCAGCCTGTTACAGCAGCTCTGCTCATTTCTGAGCTTCTTTCTTATTTCCTCTTTATTTTCTCATAATTTTTAGCAGTTGGATTCTGCATGTACTACTGTTTCATGCTAGTTCTGGTCATTTTTCTAACAAATTTCCCACGAGTGGGTCTAATAAAGGTTTATCTCTCTCTCAAACACTCGCTCTCTTATTCCACTTCCTTCAAAGAACATTACAGTGACCTTGCATTCATTTCATGAAGAATAACACTCATCCTATCTAAGCACACTAATTAGGTAATATAGGTAAGTATACACACAGACAAATGTGCACACAGATTCATTTATATTTATGCAAGTAGTATTTTGTAGGTTTGTGTGTGTTTCTTGTAGTTGTGCACTTAAACTGTATATTTTTTATTTCAAGTATAACAGAATAAATTTGAGCACTTTTATAGTCTTGCCAAAAACTCACTTTATACCACAAATGACACTGTCTTTTTACAGAAATGTGCACACCTTACAGTCACACCTTCACCTAAATGAACCTACCCAGGTCTAGCCAGTCAGGCTGAAACCTATATTTAATCCCAGGATCTTTTTGCTGTGCCTCTACCATGTTAGACACTGCATCACCATGCTGCCACAAAGAATTAGCTTTTCATTCTTTTTCATTCTTTCAGGTCACGGGAAATGTGATTGTGGGGTGTGCAAGTGTGACGCAGGATGGAAAGGAGAAAACTGCAACTGCACCACACGCACAGACACCTGCATGTCCAGCACTGGTTTCCTGTGCAGCAGCCGGGGTATCTGTGATTGTGGCGTTTGCCTTTGCACTCAGCCCGGTGCCTACGGAGCCACCTGTGAGAAATGCCCCACCTGCCCTGATGCCTGCACGCTAAAAAAGTGAGTTAATCGGAGATGACAAAACAACAGAAAAATCATATGGGAACTTGTAATTTTCAACCAAATGTAGACACATTTTCCTTGGACAAATTGATTTACCCTACAATTTGTCACTTTACAACCTAACAATTTCACTGGATTAGTGAGATATCTTGTTTAATTTTAGGGTAAGTGATTGATCAACTTATTGAACAATTATCAAATCATCCCTATGTGTAGACAGCATACTTGGCTTCTCAGGGCCCTACCTGTTGTTGGCAAAATAATGTTCTGCAAATAACTCAGTTTGATTACGTTTTCCACATTCCATAACACAAACTACTCCTACATATTTTTTTAGTGCAGACGCTATCGTGTATAAGAGATGTAATGTGTGATGTCCACTGAATGCATACGAAGTGAACCACTTACTGTTTTTGCAGGGAGTGTGTTGATTGTCTGCACTTCAAGAGAGGACAGTACATCAAAGACAACAGTTGTAATAGAATGTGCACAGATGAAATTAAAGTAGTGGATAACCTGGGTGAGAACTCCACCATTTCTAGTCTCTTTATTGCTGCTATCCTGGCCTGTTGTGGTAATGTTTTTATTTCTGCTTCAGATCATATGAGCATAATAAAATTAAAAGTATTTGGAGGCCTCATGAAAACATTGTGGTCAAAGAGTATTGTGGACTGCTCGATACTTTAGTCTCATAAACATACCTTAAAACAATGTATTACCTTGTTCTTCATCTTCACACGATCTCGTCCCACACAAGCGGAAAAACGCAACGGAGTAAACTGCTCGTACAAAGATGAGAACGACTGCGTGCAGCACTTCCAGTATTATGTAGATGATGGTGGCCAATCCATTCTGAGCGTCGTGAAAGAACCAGGTACTGTGAAAGTTTGTGTGCATTTATGGGATTCTTAAACTGCCCGAGAACTGAGTGTTATAATTTAGGCACATTATTAGGGGAGAATAGTGTGTGCTACAGTTCCATTTCCGTCTGTTTTTCTGGACAGCCATAGCAACAGGGGAACAGTGTGTGCATCTTGTAATGTGTTATTATCTAAAGAACACATGATCAGCCAGTTAACCACATCCACACTCTCCCACACCACAGAAACTCAGACACATAGCATTGATGCTTCAAATAATTGTGAAATGTCTCTCACCAGATTGCCCTGATTGCTTAACTTCTGATTGCACTACATTTCTTAGCAAACACGATGGTGCCAAAAACTGTGAATTAGCTCAGTTTCTCCCTCTCTCATGTCTGTCAGAGTGCCAGCCTGGTGCTGACATCTTGGTGGTGCTGCTGTCGGTGGCTGGAGCCATTCTGCTACTGGGCCTTGTTGGCCTGCTCATATGGAAGCTGCTGGTCACAATCAAAGATCGCAGAGAGTTTGCCAAGTTTGAAGAGGAGAGAGCCAAAGCCAAATGGGATACGGTGAGAAATAACTCCATTAAAACACCAGAGTACAACAAAAGCAATATCGTTTGGCTTTCTATAACCTCTAGTGCTTTTAACAAATCTTTTTTCAATTTTAAGACCCAAACATGAATATTTATAGGTTTTTTTTCTTTATTCTTTTGAATTTTAAATTGTTTCCATGATATTCATTTTTTTACTTGCTTTTATTATTGTTCAGCACTTACTTTGTTTGTAACTTTGTTTTTTAAAAAGTGATTTTCTAAATACAAGTAAAGTAATGCCAATACACTGTAATAACAGAATATATCTGCCCTCTAGTCTAGCCTGCATATGGCAATGTTACATATCACCATGGAGCTGAAGTAAACAACACTGTTTTATTTTCATAGGCTAACAATCCTCTGTACAAAGGAGCCACCTCCACCTTTACTAATGTAACATATCGGGGAAACTAACGACTAATGGCCAGGAGGAAAATCTCAGGGGTCAACGACAAAGAGGGAATGTAGCAGCACAGAAATGGATTGCAAATGAACATACTGTACACTGTCATGTGACCAGCTACTGTAGCTGAAAAAGCAGTTAATGTGGTCAAGAACTTGATGTAATGATTGTACATAATATAAAAGGTAAAAAATAAAACAAAATGTTTTGTTATAAAGAACAGATGGCTGTGTTCTTAGTCATTCTGTTTCTACACTGTTTCACTTCTGGTGTGTTCTAAAATACTAAATGTGCATTTAAGAGAAGGAGATTGGTTGTTACTGTGGTTTCTCATTTTTGTGGTATTGTGTCCACCACTGCAATATTTTTTTAGATGAATATTTCTGTACACCCATTACCACTTCTCCTTTTTCCTAATAGTCAGTTATAACAGTAGCAGCAATGAAACTGCAAGAATTCAGCTACTGCAGATCTAGTTCATAGTGATGTCTGGGATGTACGCTGTATTTAAACCTCCTAGGACCTGACGTCCACATATGTGGACATCACATTTTGGGTTTTCTAGACCAAAATACTAAATTTTGCTCTACAAGGTCCTGATATCCACTTATGAGGACATTATAGTTCCACTGTTCTATCAAAATTTGAAGTGAATGTCCTCATATGTGGATCTCATTTTTCTCAGAAACAAAAATCAGGTAAAAAAAACAAAAATCACATAATTCTTTGTTTTTACATTCATCAGGTCCCAATCAGCCCAAATAGCAAAGAGCAATTAAAAATGCATGCTATGAAAAAGTTTGGGTCTTAGAAGGTTGAATGCAAAAAAGTAATTGCCACTTCAATAATCTTATAGCATAATTCTATAAAGATTTTCTTCTATTTTGGTGCTTTTGGGGATTTTTTATATATATTTTTTTCTTTTGTAAAATATATAACTTATTCTGTGCTCTGTTGTGCCTTTGCTTTTGTAAATGTAAGTTCGATTTGATTCAGTTCTCTACTGACCACCACTGTGCCACACTTTTTTAGCCTCTCTAAAATGTGACGTACATTTTGGTTTTACATTCGTGGTTCTCTCAGGATGTTTGCATTTTTTCAAATCTTTTAAAGTTGTTAGCGGTTAAGTTGAAGACACAAATATTCAAGCAACTTTTGTGTGTCACTTGTGTGTTCCTTTGAAAAATGTATATATATTTTTTGCTTATTAAGATCTGACTTAAAACAGAAAATTGAAATTGCAATAAACATTCACTCATACACTCTTCAGCAAGGAGCTAATTGTTTTTGTTTGTTTTGTCTCCCAACTCTATTTATACAAAGATCAAATCCCTGCACAAAGAAATAGAAAATAAGCCTATAGTCACTTGATTTTATGCAATACTTTAATAATGAATTAGCTATGATCATGCACACAGTTTCACTGTGATGTGTGTTTTGGAAACTATATTCTGCAACAACTTATCTGCATTCAAGTCAGTCAACACTTCCTGTTTTGACGCACACAGGATATTCTTTCACATATCTACAGTATGCAGTTCATGCAATATGATATACTTCTCTTCTATCTACATATTGCTGTCATCACTACAAGTATCCAAATTGTTACCCAGTACTGCTTTCAACTGCTTTGCAGTATTTCAATATTCTGGCTTTGTCCCCAGGCTAGTGCAGGGGTTAGAATGGACTAACATAAAGTTAAAACAATGAAGGAGGAGTCAAAATGGTATTATTTTAAAAAAAAGAAGTTTATGGTCTGCTAGTGTTAAAGTTCTGGTTCAGACTGAGGGTTAACGTCAGGGAGAGCCAAGGGCAACATAACAAACAAAACATCCCTGATACGAAAATAAAAGAAACTTACCTAACTCCAAAGGAAACAAAATATATAACCTATAACCATAACCTACCTAAAAACACATAAACAGGAGAAAACAGGATCACAAAACAAAAGGCAGCTCTCCCCTACAAGCAGTCTGAACATGGAAACACAAAATGCACATACACGTCAAAAGTTAAGCCTGCACAAGTATGTCAACCACTACATTACAAAATTACAACCCTTTCATAAACAATATATTGTTTGAATTTACTGTGTTTTCATATATTAGGAAAACGGGTTAGATACTTAACCCCACTTGTAATTTAATTGTTCACAGCCACATGCAGGTGCAGGTTTAACTTCTGGCTTACTTCAAAATTGGTAAACTTTACAAATGGCCTAACATTATATGCAGTTTTAGCTGTTACGGAATGTTTTATGTTTATTATTTGCTTCTATTGTATTATATTTACCTGAATGTAGGATTGGTGAAGCTGTGATGTCACACAGGCGGTAGGATTAATAGTGATCCCCGTATCAACACAGCTAGGCGTGAGTAAAATTTGCTCTACAAACTAGGAGAATAAAAAGCTGTGAAGTAACGCCCTGCTGTCTTGCAGAACTCTGTTAAAAATGATTCAGTGTTTGCCACAGTAATTACATGCTAATCAAAAGTAACAAGAAATGATTGCATTTGAATTTCGGTACTTGTGTTACATGTTGCTTTCAGAAATAGTGGAAATACTGTACAAAACTCTTGAGCCACCCCTCATTTCTTTAGATTTTGCTTCCAAGGAGCCAGGTTTTCTTTAATTTTTTAAAGCGGTCTTGAGCAATAGTTCTAGAAGCCTTCTAAAAGTCTTTCGAAAACATTCTCGGTTTCTTCTTCAGTCCAGTCCTTGTACCTGACCATTTCCATTTCTTTTATGAATCATTAAGCACAAAAATGTACCTAACTCAAGGGATTCAAGATTAGGTTTATTTGTCACACACAGTTATGCAAGTGCAATGAGAAAACCAAATCCCTACACAAAGGGATATTAAAGTCTGACTGTGCATAAATAAGAGGAAAACACAAATAGAGACTGAAAACCAATAAACGTTTTGGTTTGGGTTTGTTTTTTTATAACTAGTAGGGCAACTATAGTCGAGTGTAGATGAATAGATGTGTAGAGGGTAGGTAGGTAGTGATCGAGGTGGGCTAAAGTCACCGTCTCATTTAGCAGCCTAATGGCCAGAGGGTAAAAGCTCATGTTAGCCAGAACATGATACTGTATCACTAATGGGAGCATATGAAATAGTCTTTTGCTGGGGTGACGGGAATCTCTGATTCTTTGTGAAATTTCACATTTATTATTTGCTTAGGTTGTATGGATTACCATCCTAAGGGCAAAATGGTGCTATCGGGTGCAGTTCCCCATCCGGGTGGTCATGCCCGCATTCAGACTGATCTCCATGCTGCAAGTGTTTCTGAGCACTCAGGCGTCTGTAATTGTCTGAGGGAATAGAGGGATTGATGGGCTATCTTTACCAGGGTGTTAATGTGCTAGGACCTTGACAGGGCCTGAGAAATGTAAACACCAAGTTTCTGAAGTTATCCACCCTTTCTACATGGGCACAGAGGCTGAAAGCTTTTCTGCTGTTTCCTGGTGTTGTCCACTACCAGCTCCTTGGTCTTACAGACATTCAGCTCAAGGTTATTCCCTTTACACCAGCTCACTAGGTGGTAGAGCTCATACTGGTAGACAGACTCATCATTATTTGAGATCAAGTCTACTATTGCTGTGTTGTCAGTGTGTTTGACTATGATGTTGGAGCCTGAGGTGATCACACAGTCGCAGTTATACGGGGAGTAATTGAGCACCCACCTACATGAACATGGTTTTAACTTGATCAAGCAAGAGTGTTTAATTAGTGTCCTTTGCTTTTGAGGGATAGGTAAGTATTGTAGTTTAACACATAAGGGTCACTGCAGTGTCTAGCCTTGTTTCTATTATCAGATATATGAGTGTGTTATCAAAAATGTTTATTTATTATTCTGTTTCCATGCACCATTAGTGTATTGAATTGTTCGAATGGACCTTTTATTCTGGGATGAAAACGTAGCTCAGTTTCTGATAATATGACACCCCCTATTGGTTATTTGTTACATTTGTGATAAATTGTGTGCAGCAACATGAGTGACATTTCTTTTAGCTCTGGAAATCTGCCTATAATCTATACTAAGACCAAGTCTTTTGCACTACCTCCAAGCACTTTGTTCTCTAGTGATCCTTTTGTATTGTGTGCCTTTCTCTTGTTTTGTATATATTTCTCTTGGTTGTATATATGTCTCCTGTTTTTTTGTTTGTTTGTTTGTTTGTTTTATTTATTCCTGCTGTCTTACTATTTATATTTTCCACAGTTGGCATGGAGCACCCATAATTTCGGTGCACATATAAAATTACAATAAAGGGCTGTTGTATTCTGTTCTTTTCAATTCTATTCGATTCTAAATGGATGTAAGAAAGTGTTAACACTTGAAGCACAAAGTAGTGTGCTGATTCTGAGATGAGATAGGTCAAGGCTAAACTGGCTAGTGTAGAAATGTTTAGCTTATTTTAGAGTTTGGAAATGTGTTAACATAGAATGTAGAATTATTGTAGAGACACTGACACTGCCCTCAATGTAATAAAGGCCTGACTGTGTCATGAACTTAGGAGTAGATTGTAGGAGACCCCTCCCCCAGTTGAACTGTGAAAGGTCTCAACATTTGTAACTGGATAACTGTGGTCTGGTAGGGAGATGGGTTTTATGACCTCTAGGGAGTCACCTACACCCACAGTGTTTTAACTGTCACGCACACTCACTCACGTGCACACACATACATACAGGTATGCGTACACAGTCACACACGAGCACTCACATAGACACAGACACAGAGTTTGCAGCACACTGTGGGGGGTTTTTATGATGGGGACGCCTCTATAAAGCTGGCTGTAACTAACAAAGGGGTGAAGATTTTGCAGAGGGACACACCGGCCTCGTCTTCCTTTCTAGAAGATGCATGCTTAAATGAGGATAAATGAAGATGATGAGTAAAGATGAATAAAGTTTTGTGAAAATGACTACTGAGTCCGGTGCCGTCTCTGGATGCTCGAGGAATAAAAAGAACCGGGGTAAAACTGATTTCGCAACACTAGCAAGGTAACTTCAGTACAAATCTCAACAACAAAGATGAAGATGTCTTTGACATACAGTTAACAACGCCATGTTTTCCCATTGCCTTGATAATATTAGTCTTTTAGTACCAGTTTAGTTGAAAATGAAACTTTATAATGGGTGATGCTAAGGCAAGACTTTTATGTGAAGGCTGTCTGGTGCTTTTTTTAAGAGATGCAAACAAATGAAACCTTCCTTCTTTTCAGTGAGCCACAAAGGCCCGTCCTGAAGCATAATGTGCTTTATTCCTCTTTTTGAATCTAACTGGGATTATGATTTACAAAAAGAACATCATGTTATTATGTTATCATCATTTTTGCAACCAAAGGTGTTGTCTCCTGCTTAGATAACAGGTTTAAGGCACTTCTATAATGGCGGCACTTTTCAGACTCGGCATCCTTCTCATTATAGCAGTCTATAAGTAGTTCTATTCAGAGCAGTTGAAAGTCAGACTGAACAGATGAGTGGGCATGATGCAGCTGAGCTTCAAGAAGTATTCTGCTGTATATAACTACTCAGCAGTTTAAAACTTCAGCTTTTGGCTCACGCAAATTTCTTTAAAATGCATTTTGTTCACTTGCTAACATAAAACTTTGGGCATGTGTAACTTTTGAACATTTGAACATTATATATATAAAAGAAAAAAAACATTTTAAAAGAATATTCATATATGGGCCCATTAAAACAATGCCATATAAAAGAATGACATACTACTGGTTTATTGGAAATTTTGATTTACATAAGAGTTGTTTAATGTAGATTATCTCAGGGCAAAAGGTGTCATACCTCACAGAACGCCCACAGTATGTGAGGACACAGGGCTGTGTCTCTGATACGCTGGTCTGCAGTACGGGGCCCCACAGGGAACAGTGCTGGCACCGTTCCTCTTCACCCTCTACACTGCAGACTTCTCCATCAACTCCCCACGCTGCCACCAACAGAAGTTCTCTGACGACTCTGCCATAGTCGGCCTCATCACAGGTGAGGACGACTCAGAGTACAGACAGTGGACTCTGTACTTTGTGGACTAGTGTCAGCAGAACCACCTGCTGATCAATGCCGGGAAAACCAAGGAGTTGGTGGTGGACTTCCGGAGACGCAGACCCACCACATTGACACCGGTGAACATCCAGGGAGTGGACATTGAGATAGTGGACTCGTATAGGTACCTGGGTGTTCACCTGAATAATAAACTGGACTGGAGCCACAACACTGATGCTCTGTACAGGAAGGGTCAGAGCAGACTCTACCTGCTGAGGCGGCTGAGGTCATTTGGAGTCCAGGGAGCGCTTTTAAAGACCTTCTATGACTCTGTGGTGGCATCTGTCAATTTTTACAGTGTGGTATGTTGGAGCAGCAGTTTATTGACAGCTGAGAGGAAGAGGCTGGATAAACTCATTAGGAAGGCCAGCTCTGTTCTGGGATGCACCCTGGACTCAGTGCAGGTGGTGGGAGACAGAAGGACTCTGGCCAAAATAACATCTCTGATGGACAGAGTCTCCCACCCCATGCATGTAAATGTTGCTGAACTGCAGAGCTCCTTCAGTGGCAGACTGCTGCATCCTAGATGCATGAAGGAGCGTTTCCGCAGGTCCTTCCTCCCTGCAGCTGTCAGACTATACAATCAAAACTGCTCCCAACAAACATAGATGTTTACATCAGTGCTGCAACAGCTTCTACTGTTATAACTGCACATTACTTTTTCTCAGCTTATATATACACTAACTTATTGTAAGTTACATGTCTACTTTTTAATGCACAGGTACAATACACAATCTGCACTTTTCTAATTATTCTAAATATTCTTAACTATTTAAACATCTTTCAGTATCCTGCTCTGTTTGCACACTATCTGTACGCTAATTTTAACAACTGTACTGTACTCTGCTCTGGTAACTTGTCTATGATGTAAATATGTAAAAATTCTGTTTTCTGTTCTGTGTCCTGTTCTTTTTGTATATGTGTGTGTGGTTTTTTTTGTTTTGTGGCTTTTTGGTTGTTGTTTTTTTGCTGCTGATACAACCAAATTTCCCCTTGTGGGACAATTAAATGATTATTCTATTCTATTCTAAATATCCGTCATCAAATGAATCTAATCTAAAATCTGAATCTAAAATTTTCCTACACGATCAGACAAGAGTATTTTTAAAGACGGGTTTTAGTAAGTTTTTCTAAACGAACCTCCCGAAAATCTTCCTAACATATGTTTCCCTCTAGTGTATGAACACCTGTAAGTGCTACCAGAAAAATAACAAAGTGGAAACATGTGAAAAAAGAGTAGTGTAAAGAATTAAAACTAGCCTCTTTTCTTTTTTAAAAAATACACCGTAAAACTCCCGATAGTTTTACTATCCGAGCTTGAAATATGTATCATTATTATTATTTTATTTTATTTGTTAAATACAGCTGTTAGGGCTTTTTACGTTAGTTGTAATATTTCCTCTTGCCTTTGAATGCATCATAATTAAACGTCCGCCCCTTCTTCCGTACGTCAGTTCCAACATGGCGGCGCCCCACGCTGTGGACGGGGTGGAGGGAGGCAGCGGCGAAACCGGGTTGACGCTGTCGGATTCATCTACCTGTTATGTGAAGAGACCTCAGTTCGGGACACGTTTCCTTACAGACCCACGACAGGTCTTCCAGCATAACGCATGGTCGGTATCTTTTATAAGAACTCCCCCCAATGGAGCAGACATATGTTCCTGTGCATCTCTGTCAAGGCTGCTCACTCGGACACTGTTATGACTTGCCATAGATTGTGTGTAATTCTGCGAGCCGTTATTTTTTAACATTGACATTAATTTAAAGTTAACATAACATTATGTTAACACTTAAAATAACATTAACTGAATATGAATTTCTCCTACAATGTAATCACGGGACATGGGTTGAACTGGTTGCTAAATAGCATCTATAAAATTATTGCCAAGTATTTCTCTGCACCTTATTGGTCAGCCTTTCATATCTAAATACGGAGTTATATATAAAACATCTTTAACATGTAGCAAAGATTTGTTTAAAAATGTTCAGGCTACATCATGTCAAAGTACTTTGCAGATTTTATTACACCTGCTTACAACCCATCACCAATCTGAGTGAAAGTGTCATATCTTTAAGTATTTCAGGATTGAGAGTGTTTTTGTGTGCCACGTTGCTTTGGGATAATGGGGGTTTCTCACCATCAGGGACAATGTGGAGTGGACCGATGAACAAGAAGCAACCGCTAAGAAGAAAGTCTTAGAAAACAGTCAGCCGCTACCTCCAGAGAAACAAGGTAGCATCATTGCAGTTATACACATAAACCGCACAATGTGTGACAGTAAAGACCAGTAAGAGATGTATAGCTTATTGATCAGGAGGACAGCCATCCCCAATGTTGCATCCACTTTCCTTTAATTTTTTGCTTCTTGTGAAAGCGACCAGATCTCTGTTGCTGCTGTTAGCACAACAAGATTGTAGCTGTCATTAATTTTTAACCACTTTTTTCACCTTCACTTTAACTTTACAGGTTATGAGATATTATAGTTTGTTTTTGTTTTTTATTTTGCTTTTAAATAGACTTGCAAGAATTTCAGGCAAACTTTTATTCACCTTGTCATTATGAAGTATTATGTGTAGAATTTTGAGGCAAAAATTAAAGGCTGTAACATAACAAAATGTGAAACAGAGGAAATGTTGTGAATACTTCCTGGATACACAATATATATAGTCTTATTAAGTACTTTAAAGTGTTTTGTGGTGATTTGTAAGCAAGGCAACATAATGCTCCATTACTTAAACGCTTGCTTTACTTTGCTTTGCTTTACCTTTGCAGAGGAATACGACAGCCGGGCCAATGAGTACTGGAACGGCTTTTACACAATCCACGAGAATCGTTTCTTCAAAGACCGTCACTGGCTCTTCACAGAGTTCCCAGAGTTGGCCCCACAGTGCAGCCTGAACCATGAATCGCACCCTGGTGCCCCTGGTGCAGTAGAAAGTCAGCAGAACAGTCAGGATGGAGAGCAAAGCGGAGAACATGCAGCTTTGTCTCACACTGATGGTGACTTTCCTGGCTCGTCTGCCACCTATCGCATACTGGAGGTGAGACAGTATAACGAAAGCAAGTTAGCTAAACTTTAAAAAAAAAAGTTAGCTAAATTTTCAGTTAAAGGTTTTAAGAGGATTTGTTGTCATGAAACAGTTTTACTGTTTTATTTGTATAAAACTCTGTACAGGTTGGATGTGGTGTGGGAAACACAGTTTTTCCAATACTAAAGACCAACAAGTAAGTGCTGGCAAAACATTTGAATCTATGTTTAAAAAGCACACATCTTATTTTTTCTCTTGCGGTATAATGTGCACCATAAAACAATAATTTGCCCTTTGCAGTGATCCAGGTCTCTTTGTTTACTGCTGTGACTTCTCCAGCACTGCTGTAGAATTAGTCAAGGTGAGATAATGATGATGGGATCATGAAAGGATGATCATTTCTCAGGTTGTAATCTAGCTAATAAATTAAAACTGTCCTCTTGTCATCAGAGTAATCCAGAGTACGACCCAGGGCGTTGTTATGCCTTTGTTCACGACTTGAGCGATGTAGAAGCCAATTACCCCATCCCTGATGGAACCCTTGATGTTATAGTGCTAATCTTTGTTCTATCAGCTCTGCATCCCAAGAAGTATGAACTTCTTTTTTTTTCCTCTTCCCTTTTGTCTTTCCTTTGGTTTCCCTCGGTAGAAGTAATTAAATTTTCACTGCTTCTTATACTTTCACCGTAACTTCAGGATGCAAGCATCCATCAGTAGACTAGCACGCCTCCTGAAGCCCGGTGGAGTGATGCTGCTCAGGGACTATGGACGCTACGATATGGCACAGCTCCGCTTCAAGAAAGGTTAGGATAAAGTTCTGCAAGACACTGGGTTCAAAATTTTCCACAGTTTGGTGTTTAAAAACATTTTTTTACCTGCTGTAACATGCTTTCTTTTTTTTCAGGTAATTCCAAATCTGTAAAACCCATGATAGTGAATTAAAAAAGTGGTTACGAAAATGAGTGAGAGATGGTCTTAAATATGTTTAAAATGCATTAAGAACTGCTTAAAATGCAAAAAGTAACAGTAAATCCAGCTGTGCAAGAAGTTCGAATTTGAGGTTTAAAAGGGCGATATATTAATGGATCCATGTATGTAATATTATTATGTAATATTACCATGTTCTGGCTTATTATTTACATGACAATGATATGTTATTTTCTACAAGTTGCTGGAAAATAATGTGCTTGTGGTTTGGTTTTTTTAGGAAGGTGTCTCGCCGAAAACTTTTATGTCCGAGGCGATGGAACGCAAGTATATTTTTTTACTCAAGGTACAAAAAAGGTCTTAATAAAGATTTATTTTGTAGAGTTGCTTTCTGATGGTGTATCCAAAAAATATTTCTGTGCTCATTTTAGATGAGCTCCATGAGCTGTTCACTCAGGCTAAGCTGGAGAAAGTGCAGAACCTTGTGGACAGAAGGCTACAGGTGAACAGAGGGAAGCAACTCACCATGTACAGGGTGTGGATTCAGTGCAAATACCGCCAGGCTCCAGTTTAGCCACCTGGGTGCGAAAGTGGGGAGAACCCACCTGACTTGACTGTCAACTACAGCCAAAATTTAGGAAATGAAGAGAAGGTGGTGCTTGCTTTTTCCAGTGGGTGTATGGAGTGGACATGAAAAGCTTTGTGATGAAGGGAATGCAACAGAATATTTACATACTGTAAAGGTTTTACACTATCCCAGCTGCTAAACTGCAGATGGACACTTTTTTTATGCGTAAGTTTCCTGATGGTGCAGCAGTCCTAGCTGCAATAGTCATGTCTTGTCACTTTCTTATGGAAGCCTGTTTCAGCCACTGGAAAAAAATAAAAATAAAAATTACCAGGCAGAGCTAAGTCTAAATCTCAAGTTATCTCGAAATTTCAAGTTGGTTTGCTGAAAATTTCAATTTACTAACTAGATCTCTTAAAATATCACCTTTAATAAGTCAAAATTTCGAAGTACTAAATCAAAACTTTGACTTGAGAAAGACAAAAACATTTTTTTCAGTGATTGTTCAGTTCAGTTATTTAAGAAAGTGCTGGTTACCTGTATGTTTCTCTTCTGACTTATTGTTCCTGATGTTTTGAAATAAACTGAATGATTTTTAAGATTTTCCCTTTTGTACATGCAAAATAAAAATCAATTTTAAAAAAATGAAGTTTATTTTTAATTTAGTATTTAAAATACCTTGAAAATTTCAAGGTTGTGCTTTTTTCCGATGCTACTTTGCTTTACATCTCACGTTTAGTGGTTGACTGGCTGGTTAGGAAAAAAAGACAACAAATCAGTTAGCAATTTGTTGATATTAAGTCCGTAAAGTATGTGGGTGTGAACAAGATGGGAACTTTCTGATAAGTGATCCTTTTAGTAACTGTGGGTGGGCGCTGGTAAATTGTATTGTGTACAGAGGGATTTGCTATTGGTCCAGACAAGAGATTTGGAGCAGGCGTGGACTGGATGAAGGTGAAAATACTTGACCAATCTCACGAGAAAATATGAGATTTTACTGATTATTGTTTACATTGCAAAAAACATGAGAACCGAACCGAATCGATCCGGATTCAGCTGAAACGCCTGCAACAGCACAACTTCCGAAATAGATTGGTTTCTTCCCTGAAGCGAGGAAGGCGACTGGAGACGAACTTTGTTTTGGTCGAGCTGACACCCAGGACCCTAAATTCATCACATCACCGGGGGAGATAAAGATAGGGGGTAACTAACGCTAGCTTAAAGACATCATTTATACCTGGTGAAAAACGCAGGATCTCGAGGGTCGCCATTGTGTGGAACGAGATAACCCGACCGATGCACGGTATGGTCCTCGGAGAGAGGGATGTGATGGGGATCCCCGCCTAACTGGTATAGAAAGGCGGGTTTGGGATACCCGGAGTTGTCGAGGCCTCCGAGGGAATCCTCCGTCGTCAACCCTGAGCTACGCAGCGCGCTCCCGTGTCTTGATCGTTGCAATAAGCACGCGAGGGACGCGGCTGTGGATGCGGCCTAGCCTGGGAGGGTCTGCCGAGAACAGGGGGAGACAACAGAGACAGTTTCGGGGTTAACAGGCCCTTCAGAGGACCGTGAAAATATTAAATTACAGTAAGTATTTCGGTTGGCTGTCGAACAAAATGACATATCTGGGCATGCCTCTCGCTACATGGAGACTTCGTGGCACGAGCACCTGGCAAAACAGAACAGAGAAGATGCTTCTTTTTTGAGTTAGCCCGTTGGATACCTAACGCTAGCCATGTACTATGTTCGCAAAACCCCTTACTGTTTCGGGGTTCAATTTACTATTTATTTGCTTAAGCGGCCATTTGATCGAGCAGGAATAATCAACGTTTGTGTGTTCTGGGAGCATTAATTGTTTGTCAAAATCCAATCTTTATGTTACTAGCTAACGTTAACTGTTAGCTGCTGTATTGCAATGCTACGCTAAGTGATGTCCAACATCGGTAGACTTGTAGCTCATTTAGCTCATTTTTCAGTCTTGGCTGATTACTTCGCGGGTTATTTACAGGGGATCTTTTAGATCAATATGTTGTCATTATAACGTTGAGCCAGCCAAACCTGTAATGAGTAGAATTAAGGGCTGTTTGACATGGATTGACATGGATACCACAGGTTGCACTTTTTATTTCAATCCATGCAATTCATAGATAACTGACTTAGAACACAGTGTTGGGCGTGTAATGTTAACCTTTGCATAAGCTAGCAAGCTGGACCCTTATTGTCTATTGTGGCCTTTTCCATTGCTGTGAGTGTACTTGGCAGCCCCTCCATTAGTGACCTTTCATAACTCCAGCGCCATGTAACTTAGGCCTATAATGCCAGGGCGTTATCACATGATGCTATAATTTCCAAGCAATCACTACACACATCTGGCCCACGTCTTTAATGCCTATTAAGTGTCTGTTATTAGCTATATGTTGGGCTAGATTGTGCAATATATTATTGAGTAACAAAGTTTAATGGCTGGTACTTGCTGAACACATGATGTATAACATTGTTGTCAAGCTTATTGATGACTCAGAACAGGAATTTTCCACATCCATATAGTTAAAAACAGCCATGAGTCATCACAAAAGATGGCTTTTGAAACAGTGAACCCTCACTCCCACTTGAATATTCCACACTCTTCAACACCTTCCTTAATCTGTGCTCTTGTCTCTGCAGCCATGATGGAAGAACTGCATAGCTTGGACCCCCGACGGCAGGAGCTGCTGGAGGCTCGCTTCACAGGGGTCGGTGTGGCAAAGGTTTGTGTTACAGCAGATGTCACAAAGGTGAAGCATCGGAAGTCTAGTCAGAGAGCTTATTAGAATTACAGATTTTCTCAATTAAACATTTTTGTGAATCTCTTCCCTTTCTTTGTCTAACTCAGCCTCAGTATCATTCTGCTGTTTGGCCTGGACAAGCTTGGCCCCACTCCTTTTCTTTGTCTGTCTCTGGAGAAGGTTGAGCTGTGTCTGTGTTTTTTGGCTGGTGTGATATGGCATCTCTCCCTGGCTCATGATGTAGCGGCTGTATATGCAAGTGGTGATGCCTGCCAAAAAGGCCACAGACGGGACAGGGGTGGTAGAGGGAGGAGTGAAAGCAGAAGAGGAATGCAGAAATGGTTCTTGACCAGGTGTAAGTGAAGGCAGCATTTAGCCTCACACCCCTTTCTTGCTACATGGATGGAGCTGTCTTTGTGGAAGGTGATCTTGGAACAGTTAGGGAGTGAGAGTCAGCGCCAGGAGTGGGCCTTGTGCCAGCCATAGGCAGAGCAGAGCCCAGAGCATGGCATGGCTGCTGCCGCAGAGAAGATGGCGGCTCTTGCTAAGGCATCATGCCACAACCACCCTGTATGACAAGACAAGCAATGTGTGTGTGCGGGGGGGTTTAGAAAGTGAGGGACAAGTAATTCTACAAATCGCTCTGAAGAAATATGGGTTGGTGGTCTAAAAGCCTTCAATCCTACATAGAAGTTGTGAGTTTTTTTCTTTGACCTTGGAAAGCCTCGTGGCACTGCTACTGTATTTGTTATCACTGACTTGGCATGAAAATTGTTGTCCTTTGCAGACAAAGATGTAGAGCACCTTTTGATAATGGAGCATAGGGGGGTTAGAATCTGTTGAAAAGTGCCCCCTTTTTTTGTAAAACAACCAAGATATGAATTTGGAGGGGGTTAAAAAGAAACCATCATTCGTAAATGATGCGAGGCATCTTTTCAATGTCTTTCTCTGGAGAGGGGCACTAGTTAAGACTATAGTGAACAGGAGAAAAATAGATGACATTATCTAAAGGTGACGGAGAGACAGAGGAATACATCCCCAGCAGCATGCCTAATGTTCAGCCATTTTAGGAGGGTTCAGTGAGAGAGCTCTAGTGTGCTCTGAATGACTAAGTATCTCTCCCTGATTGGACAGTGCCTCCTGAATTTTGATGTGAATCACTTGATTGACAGGCATCACCTAGGGAACCAGCATTAGAACCGATGCAGGTCTACATTCTGTGGGAAGTTAATGGTGATGGTATTTAGCCAAGCCTCCGCATCCTTTCCCTCAGTTTGTCACCCATTTTACTCTCTTTTCAAAGTCGTTCTCTCTCGCTCTTGCTCTCTCTCTCTTTCTCTCACACACACGGGCATGCATTTTGAGGATGAAATTTTATTTCTACATGTCTCTTGCACCTTTTAAGCATACGTGTGGTTATTTGCTCTCTGTAAATTCTCTCATGTATTTTTACCTGATTTTTAATAGGGCTCAGGTCAGAATCAAAATGAGTCATCCAATCAGAGTCTATGCAGTGTGGGCTCTCTCAGTGACAAAGAGCTAGAGGTTAGTCTCAACCCTTACAGCATTATTTTTTGTTGTTGTTTATGTTCTTTTTTTAATGCCAACCCCATCTCCGGGTGTTATATTGTGATGCATTTGGCTGATGCATGCTACTTTCCTCACAGACTCCTGAGAAAAAGGCAAATGACCAGAGAGTGAGGAAACGCAAAGCAGACCACTTTGACAGCCAAGGTAGGATTGTGTCTGAGTTCTTTTTATCATGTATCCCACATTTCCTCAGCTTTTTCTGAACTCCTCAATTCTCTGTTCCAGCCAAAGCAGGAGCAAGAGGACATAAAATTAGTGACTATTTTGAGGTGAGTGGCAGAAAATGTTCTCCCTTTTTTGTGCTGGGAACAGCTAAGCTCACATCCTCTGGAATGCTTCGGTGTGGGGGGTATAATATTTCACATATCTTCTAACACCTTCTTATAGCCACCTTGGTCTTTTCCATTGAACTGCTTTTTTCTTTTTCTTCTTCCATTCGTTCTTCCTTTACCTGTCTATCAGTTTGCGGGAGGTAGCGGTCCTGGTACCAGCCCTGCCAGGGGAATTCCACCAGTGGTCCGCTCTTCCCCACAGCACTCTCTGTCCAACCCCCCTGTCATGGTGAGCATGTTTGCTCTATGGTCTTTCTTGTGCTTTTCTTTACTCTTATTTTATTTATTTATTTTTCAAATCTCAGCTCTTTCCATTGTCTCTTTCATTTGTCTTGTTAAGAAGATGTGAAGAATCAAATGTGGTCTATAAATGCCCCTGTACAGAATCTGTGTTTGGTGCAGTACAATGCAGTTAGCAGTTAAAACCAAGGAAAAAAAGTATTGAATGAGAAATGGCTTATTTAATACTGTTTGTCAAACATAAAGGCAACTATTAATGTTATAATCAAAAAGAGTTTAGATAAACCTGTTGCACATTTGCTACGTTTGTAAACCAGAGGCCGTGCATCTCTCCAAGTAAAATGAATTGTTTAATACACCTGAGCTTCTTTTTGTCATCCAAAACTTTAGACTTGCCTATTTTATCTCATATGCTTCTCGTTTACTCTCAGATTGCGGTTTCCATAAATGTTCTTGTTCCAGATTGCTACCATGTTTTATCGCAACAATTGTGATGAAGGTGACTGATGAGTGTTTCTATCTTCCAGGTGCAGCAAGGAAGCCCGTCATCCGTCAGCTCCAACACAGAACACTCCTCTTGTTCACTGAAGCCTCCTTCTCTTCACGTGCTCCACAAAGCCACACAGGTACTGGACACGCTCTTCCAGCTGGTTGTTTGTCTGATTTAACTCTTTTATGAATTGTATGTTGGTAAATAGTCAGCATATGTACCAACAAGTCACAAGCAGTCATTATAAGATGGAAGATATTGTTAGATGAAACTACTTGTTGCACTGCATTTCACTGTGATGTAGACTGAGCCAGCATTAACCGACACTTTTGTGCTCAATGTACCCTTTAGTCTGACCTTACTATAGAGAAACTAACAGCAATGGAGAACAACAAGAACTCTGACCTGGAGAAGAAGGAGGGCCGCATAGACGATTTGTTGCGGGTACTAATCTCATTACACTTCACCCCTGCTACTCTGCTTGCAATTTTCATTGGATTTGAGAATATCATGTTTTCTGTCTTGGTTTTTTTTCACTCAAGGCATGTTAGAGTTGACATTTCTGCTTTTATAAACAAGTGCTATTTTTGTTCATTCTTCATATATGAACGTTTTTGTGCTTGATTATATGTTCTCTTCCAGGCCAACTGTGATCTGAGGAGGCAAATTGATGAACAACAGAGAATGCTAGAGCGATACAAGGAACGTTTAAATAAGTGTGTGACCATGTCCAAGAAGCTTCTGATTGAAAAGGTATGTTTATGCATTGATGTAATTTTAAACTATTCGTTTCCAAAGTGAATAAGTCATTAAATTAATGAGCTACTTGAACAAATCCTGAAATACGGCACTTCACAATAAATAATCCAGCTTTAATGCCTGCCTTTCTTTCCTCCCTTATTCCAGTCTAAACAAGAGAAGATGGCATGTCGGGATAAAAGTATGCAGGATAGGCTTCGACTGGGTCATTTCACCACAGTGAGACACGGTGCATCTTTCACTGAGCAGTGGACAGATGGATACGCTTTCCAAAATCTTATCAAGTGAGGCTCTTCATGTTTAATGCATCAAGTAATTGTGCTAGTTTAAATGTTAAAATCCAACTGGAAAAATTATTTTCTTTGTTTTTTCCAGCATTTGTAGCAAGCAGAATCATAGTCTGAATGCTTTGTTGTGCCAAACACATTTGCTTTCCTAACAGGAGCACCTTATACTCTCTGTAGGCTCCCATTGTTAATCTTTTTGTATTATATATTTATTTTCGTTTATTTTATTATTCATATTATTCTCTGTGTGGGGATTATGCTGGAGCGGCCAGGGGATGAAGGCCAGGTTGGTGAAAGATGGGAGAAGAAAGCAGAGGAATAGAAAAAGAAAAGGGACAGAAAGAAAGAGAGAAAAGAAGCGGGGTGGGGGGGGGAAGTAGATGATGAAGCAAATGGACACGATGGGCCTCCAACTGCTGCATCTGGAAAAAAAAAAATACACTCAAATGATACACAGCACATGAAAGACAAAACAATGGGAGGTGCACGGTCCATTTTTCCTGCTAATGTATTGTCTATTTCCAGACAACAGGAAAGAATCAACTCCCAGCGAGAGGAGATCGAAAGGCAGAGGAAGCTGCTAGCCAAACGCAAGCCACCCTCCATGGCTCAGACTCCACCACCAAGCCTTGAGCAAAACAAACGCAAAAGCAAGGCCAATGGAGCAGAAAGTGAAGCGTATGATCCTTTTTGTTAATCTCTTTTCCCTTTTATACTAGATATCATCCCTCTGTATATTTATTTGGAGCTGCCTTTTTTTTATTTTTTCTTCTTTTTTTTGGTCTTTCAGGTTATCACAGGCAGAGTACCATGAGCAGGAGGAAATCTTTAAGCTAAGATTAGGCCATCTGAAGAAGGTAATCCTCCATGTTTTTGATGCCAGTTGCTCATTATGGACCTTTTCGTTAGTTGTTTTGTTTTGTTGCACAGCTTCTGACATTTATATTTTGTTTTGCAGGAAGAGGCTGAGATCCAAGCAGAGCTAGAGAGATTGGAGCGAGTGCGAAATCTTCACATACGCGAGCTGAAAAGGATCCATAATGAAGATAATTCCCAGTAAGATTTCTTAGTCCCATTTCAGACATGGAGTACAGTCAAGCTCTGAAATTTTCTGGTGATATGTTCCTAGAGTACCTGTGAATTTAATAAAAATAAAAGGCCTATAAGTGCCTATTTTTATTGTTGTTCAAAGGGCCATAAAAATTTGTGGAGGATATTTGCCATTTCTGCAAAATTCGAGAATGTCCACGAACGCTTATTAGTTAGGTTCTAAGGAAAAATTCACGAATGACTGAGGCCATGAACTCTGAACTGTGACTTTGCAGGAGTACAATGTACATAGCATTGCTGTTAAAGTGACACCTTAGTCACTCATAGATAAGGTGACTTTAATTTTAATGTGTTCATACATTCCAAATCCATTTGATTAATTCCCGAACTTCACCTGTGATAATATATGCAGTTTTTTTTCCTTTGTTCTCTTACTAAAAATGAATAGAGGAAAATTTGTTTATTGTGCATACAGACACAGAGTGAGTGAAGTAAGGAATCCTTGTTTTGGAGAACAAAGCTGTATAAAAATAAAATGTTTTATTGTGACCAAAATTGTAAATCTAATCTGATTATACATTGGTATTGACAGCACAGTAAGATGGACTGTTAGAACTTAAAATAAGTAATGATAGTTAGATGGTTTAAAATGCTGTGTTCAAATAATTGATTAGGGTTGTACCCATTTTAGACTTCACTTCCTGAATTTCTTTTTTTTACTTATATTGGTGTCTAATCCTTTGAAAGCCTATTTGTCAGTGTAACTGGCTTCACTCCAAGTTCTATGTTAAAATGGATAACAAGTTTCTGGCTCCAGATCAGTAATATTGCTTTGTTACCAGATTGTTTAGTTGGAGTAAAATGCCCTCAGTGTTGGAAAGTTATTTTATTTTGTTCATCGCTCTCCTCCACCAAAATAATCTGAGGTATCCTTCTGCTCCTAATATATATATATATTTTTTTTTTAACTCCGTTCTGTGCAGATTCAAAGATCACCCTACGCTAAATGACCGATACCTGCTACTCCATTTACTTGGACGGGGAGGTTTCAGTGAAGTTTACAAGGTGAGAGAGTAATGAGGAAAGAGACTGATCAGTCTTTCTTTCTTTTCTTGCATTTTCATATATTTTTTTTGTCCGTGTTTTGCTGCCTTTGCAGCATTTTCAAGTAAACGATTATGCCTGAATGTTTAAAAAAAATTATTAATAAACAGGACTTAAATCTGAAGTTCTGCCTTACCTAATGAAGCAATGGCTGCTACAGATGCTTACTGATTCACTTTTTTCCAGGCCTTTGACCTAACAGAGCAAAGGTACGTTGCGGTCAAAATTCACCAGTTAAACAAGAACTGGAGGGATGAGAAGAAGGAAAATTATCACAAGTGAGTGCTTTGCCATTTTCAGGCAATACTTCGGTATATTTAACACAGCTTTGACTGATCTTCTGTGCCATTTTAAAGTCACTTTATTTTAACTTCATTGCATAAATCCCCTATTTTCAGACATGCTTGCAGAGAATATAGAATCCATAAAGAGCTGGACCACCCACGAATAGTTAAACTCTATGACTACTTTTCACTTGACACTGACTCGTAAGTCATTGCTTTTAAAACAAATACTTGAAACTCGCACCACATTCTGCCAAGGTGCTTAAACACTTCATCTTTGTTTTGAAACAGGTTCTGCACAGTCCTGGAATACTGTGAGGGTAATGACTTGGACTTCTACCTGAAGCAGCACAAGTTAATGTCAGAGAAAGAGGGCCGCTCCATCATCATGCAGATCGTTAATGCCCTCAAGTACCTCAATGAGATCAGACCGCCCATTATCCACTACGACCTTAAACCCGGTAAGTCTTCACTTTTGCTCTTGCGGTGTTAGAGCTTGGCACGTTTCTTCTTTATGTTCAATAAATAGTAATACCATCAGTAAAATTAACTACTTGCCTTCCTGCTGCAGCAGTTTTTAAACTGCCTAATAGAGTGCACCGCACTGGTTATTAACAAGGAGCAAACCCTCATTCATTCATAACCAAGTAACTTTCTTTTTTCTTTTTTAATCCCTTAATCAGTAAAAAAAAAAAAACCCTCTAAGATTAGCAATGTGTTTTACAAGAGTGTTGTAGGTTGACTTGGGTGTCATTAACTTGGCATGTTTTTGATGTTGGAAGAAACTGGAGGTTCTAGAGAGAGCCTGTGCAAGCACAAGGAGAAACATGAAAACTCCAGAGAAAGACCCTGCCTGGGTTTGAACTTTTTGTGGAATAGAAGTGCTAAACATAGATCCACTGTGCTAGCTGCCATCTTATTTTATATTGGATATTTTCTTTCGTGCCTCTGAATCTTTTCCCCTCTCTTTTCAGGTAACATTCTGTTAGTGAACGGCACTGCTTGCGGGGAGATCAAGATCACAGACTTTGGCCTGTCAAAGATCATGGATGATGACAGCTACAACTCGGTGGATGGGATGGAGCTGACTTCACAGGGAGCAGGGACGTACTGGTAAGATTTGCGCTGAAAGATAACGGTGTTTAGAAAAGTCAGAAACGAATTTACATGAGTCTTATCAAGCCTGCTGTTAATTGTTAAAGCTTGTATAAAAATTAGCCAATGAATTTCTGCAGATTAGTAGGAGAGAAATTTTCACACAACAGCTATCCGGTCTTTAAATGATGACGTGATGAATCCTGCTTACGGGCCCAAAGTAGTCTGCATTTAATAAGGCTGCTTTTTAACGTGTTTTAGTGCTCTGTATCTTGTTCTATTTAATTTCAACAAGCCCCTAAAAACAGTCAGTGATCACTGTCGGCTTCTCTCGGTTTTTATTACTGCTAATCATTTTAAAGCTAAGTTTTTAAACCCTTACGATGTAACTACAGCCCAGCACATGCAGCAGTATATTGACTAACCTTGGATTGTGGATGGATTATCTCGGTTGTTCTCGTGACTGAAGTTTGGTCCGTTTACAGCATCCTGCCATCCGAGTGCATTTGCCCCTAACCATTTGGCATTAACTTTTATCGAGTGGAAAAAAGTCCTCGTTCGTCCTCCAGCCTCACTGTTTGTATTATGCTAACATAGCTGTGTCGCTAGCGATCACGTAGCACATCATTATATACCAGCTAGCCCAACTTCAGTAACCCTACAAATGTCACTGCTGTTTACTTTCTTGTCTTCATTTATGTTGGAGGTGATAGCAGAGCTGTACGTGTTAATGTTTTCAGAAATCTCTCAGTCAGAACATGGTATATTATATTTAGATGGAAGCTAGCGAGCTAACTTCCTGCTAACTTCTAACGCTGTTAAATTTCATAAATTCTGTTTTCATGGATGCCTGGATGTTAAACTTAATTGTCACATCCGGTAAAGCAGCAACGCTGATCATTTTATTACAGATGAAAGAATTTAGACAGTTTTTCAACTTTTAGTAATGCTGCAGTGATCGTTTGACTTGGTGACCTGCAGCGGAGTTTGTGCCCAGACATGGCTAATGACGTCAGACTTAAAGACTGGATTGGTAAAGAGAAACCATAGAGTGTCTCTGAGAGTTGGGACGTCGCTAAAATATGACACAGCTGCACAGTGAAAGCTGAGCAGGCTTATAGTCAATGGAGATGGGAATTTTGTCAGATTGTACAGCACACTGTCTGGATTGTCTGAAGGTAATGAAATTGCAAAGGAGTGAAATTAAGGGGCACTTGCAGTCACTTATGTTGAATAACCGCATTTCTTAATATTGGCAGGGTAGAAATATTCAGTGTTTGTGTCATTGTAGTTGAATGGTCGAGGAATAATACCATAACAATGGAGAAAATGGAGAGAAAACATAATCAGGATAATGTATGTAAAACAAAAAACTGAAGTGAGGTTGTGGCTAAAAAGCATTTAAAGCAGTCCTCTACTCCTAATAGTTGTAATGTTTTTGTGGTTTTTGTTAATGGTTGTTTCTGCATTTCTGGTTTGTGTATAAGTGCATATGTAAAGGTCATCTTGCAATTTA
Organism: Neolamprologus brichardi; assembly: GCF_056152115.1. Classification (NCBI taxonomy): domain Eukaryota; kingdom Metazoa; phylum Chordata; class Actinopteri; order Cichliformes; family Cichlidae; genus Neolamprologus; species Neolamprologus brichardi. Next base: position 18,524,837 of record NC_142107.1, read on the forward strand.
ACTCTGATTGCGTGGTTTTTATTTAGAGTGCAATGTTTATTTAAATAATTGTTATGCTATTGAATGCACCTTGAAAGTCCAGACAGTATTATTGGGCTTGCTGAAATTCATGAATATTAACATGGCTCCCGTCTTCTTTTTTAGGTACCTTCCCCCAGAGTGCTTCGTTGTTGGCAAGGAACCACCCAAAATCTCCAATAAAGTTGACGTGTGGTCTGTGGGAGTCATTTTCTACCAGTGTTTGTATGGCCGCAAGGTAGGAAACTCGCGCTGAATAAACATTTTAATAAGACAGCTGAGCTGCAGTTGGGATAATTTTAGATTTTTTTTTTCACATTTATTTTTAGAGAAAAGAAACTTAGTGTAACTGCACTGTATAACAGCGCATGTGCATTATTTATATTCAGTTTTTGTAGATCAACTTGGTATTGTTGGTTTGTTTTGTTTGCATCATCCATTTAATATCCCAGAAATATTGGTGTTATTCCCTTCTATGTTTATATTTATGCCTCTTTGTTTATCTATTTGTATCTCTAGTTCTACACTTCATTTTATTTGCTTTATTGTCTGTTGTATGTGTGCTGCTATGACAACTCAATTTCCCTCTGGGATTAATAAAGTTTAGCTGATTCTTATCACATTTAACACATTCTAAATGGCACGTAGAGATTGACCTGGCTCAGGCAGAAGCAGTGTTTGTGCATGCCTACATTTTTTTTTTCATTAAAGCTAACATACTGTCCAACAGCAATACAAAAATATCAGCACAAACATTTACACTCGTAACTCTCAAATATCTCTGTAGGCCATTCTTTTTAAAAGGTAAACTGCACATTTGGTAGTTTCTCATCCTTATTCCTCAATTTAACCCCTTTGAAAACAGTTTGGGAGGCATTTGCAATATATTTCTCTCTTCTGTGTCAAAAAAAGCCTATTGTTTTGTTTTGTTTTGTTTGTTTTAACCGCTTTTTTCTTTTGCAGCCTTTTGGTCACAATCAGTCCCAGCAGGACATTTTACAGGAAAACACCATCCTGAAGGCGACAGAAGTTCAGTTTCCCCCTAAACCTGTAGTCACACCTGAAGCTAAGGTATTGCACTCATGTTTTTTGGCTTTGCATTTTCAAATACTTCAACTGTAATGCTTTTTTTTTTCTCTCCTTAAAATCTCTGCAGTCAAGTGCACGTACTGTCCTTACACCCTGTTTTTTGTTCACTTTCCAGGCCTTTATAAGGCGCTGTCTAGTCTACCGTAAGGAGGACCGCATCGATGTGCACCAGCTGGCCAGTGACCCCTTCCTTATGCCCCACATCCGCAAGTCAGTGGCCTCGTCGGGCACCTCAGGCATGGCAATGGCTTCCACATCCAGCTCCTCCAACAGCAGCGCCTCAAACTGAGCCCACACCCCTTAACTGACTAGTGAACTGAATTCTTTTAAAAGGGTGGGGTGGGGCGGGAGCGACGCCATACTGTGTCACCCCCTCCTAGCAGCATCCCACCTTGCCATGAAATGCCCAAGGGGAAACTGGTCAGATGGCAGCAAGGGGTGGGTGAGAAGTCATGGATGGTTTGGGGAGACAACATGTCACCCTTCATCCCTCTCATATCCATCTACCCCAGCCCACCTGTCCTGCTTTCTCAAAAGGGTGACATCGTTCTAGGGGTCAAAGCCCTGGATGACTCACATAGCAAGGGGCGAGTTTTTGCAGCGTGTTGGTGAAAAATGGGGTTCAATGTTCCGGAGCTTTCTTTTCTGCTTTAGAAAAAAAAAAAGACAAAATAAAATGAAGTATAGAACTGCTTCAGCTTGGCCAGATGGAAAGGACTGTGGAAGGCCTCATACCTATACACACTCACAGATACATCCATGCATGAGCCATTCTGGTCCAAGGTAGTCTGAATTCCGCTAGCTCAAATATTTTTGTTTTCATTTCCCTGAACTTAACTGAGGGAACCAGGCGGGGGGCTGTTATTGTATTGAACCCTAAATATCTGTGGCACTATGTCATTCAACCTGCTGTTCTGGGAACCCTTGCCTCGAATAAATTCCAGACCTGAATAGTTTGTGACGAGGAGGGACAGAGTTGACAGTCTCATGTACCCCCTCCCTCGCATATCCTCGTCAAACTCCTGTGACCAAAGCGTATAACTTCCAGATGGTGGCAGTGTTTCACCTCTGTTTTTATAATGAATGGTTTTAGAGTTGTGCTACTTGATATGGGGTGGAAGCTGTTGAGAGGAGATCCGTTTTAACATTTTTTTTAAACTTCTCAATTTAAACCAGTTTAATGGGGAAAACTGTTGTTTTTCAAGTTGCCTTTAATTAGAACTGTTAATGTTTTGTTTGCCCCCTTCCCCACTCCCCCACCATAAACACACATATTTATTTAGGTATGTTTGAATTTATTTTTGGCCAATAAAATGCAAGGGACTGGTTTACTTTATAGTACTGTTGGGGGAGATTGGGCCTTAGCAGAAAGTTGCATAAAACATTAAATACTATTGGTTAAAATGTGTCTGTTGTTCTTGTTTTCTGTGTGATGGGGTTACCATCGCATCTTTCTTTCTATCTTTATTTTAAATGCCGGTGTATTCATGAGCATATGTATCTTTTTAATTATTTGTCCCTTCGATGTTCCTTTAGAATCGATTTAATTGACTATGAATGAAATTTGCATTCAGCCCCATTTGGCTGCAGATGGGTTGAGTCACTGTTTCCAGTCATTATGCAAATGGACTGTTTATAAAGTTAGGGAAACCTGCAGTCATAAAGTATTTTTTCCCACTGAAAATCCTACATCCAGATGAACAGAATCAACTTTTTGGCACTTATAATTTATTCTTCAATAATTGAGCAAATGAAAGTTGTGGCAAGGAAACAAAGAATGGACACAAACAGTCTGAAGAAACTTTACTTAATAGGAAAGCTCAATGCAACAGTTATAAATCGGATTACAATTACAGATTTTTCTAACTTCTGCTTTTCTACAGTTGCATGAAGGGCAGCATTTATACAGCTATTTTTAAAGCCCACACTCAGTGGGTTCTCATTTGTGTGTCTGCGGTGGCAGGCTTAGTAATAGTTGATGTATTTTGTATTTGAAGACAACTGGAGAACTCAGTCGTAACAGACCTAGTTTTTAATTTTCTAATGTCAGTTTTTTTCCCTGTACACAGAGTTGGCAACTCACTCATTCTAATTCAAACTTTATCCTATCGTTATTAAAAAGCTTTATAAATTAGTTGTTTTAAGTGGTACTTGGTGTGAAACCCTTGTAATGTAAAATCTTTAATGCTGCATTACAGGTTATTTGGCATGTTCATATCCTTCAACTCAAGGCTCTCTACTATAGCAGGTCTCAGGAGTAAGACATGATAACTTTTCTGACAAAGGAGCTTAATAAGCTGATTGGGGTTTTTTAACAGGGTTTTCAAAACATAAAATTGAAAACCCAGATTATTATTTATACATTTTTTATTAGAACTACTTTGCAGTCAAAAACACTGAATATGTGTATAATTTCTTATTACTTTTTTAAAAAAAATTATTGTTTTTAGATTACAAAGACAGTACATTGCCCAATAACTGATTTCAGTTATTATGCGATGCAGTGTTTATCAGGTTGTGCACAATAACTGAGTTCAATTATTGTGCAATGTTGGGGAAACCTGTAGTCAGCTGAGAATGAAGAAGTAACTTGGGTAAGTGACGAAACGTTTCTCCCATTGGAAACGCTACGTCCAGATGAACAGAATCAACCTTTTGGGATTTACTTACCTGGATGATTGAGACATTACATTATAGAAGTACAACTCGACGTCCTGTATGACACGCTCGGACCTCATTTTGGGAACCATATCAACACCGTCACACACTCTCAGTGTTGACTCTGCTCCATTCATTTCACTCTCCTCTGACTGAAAGGCAGACGGAGCTCTAGCGGTCAGACTCGCCACCACCAGCTCTGCATCCTCCGTCCTCGGAGTCAAACAGTCGGGCCGTGGGTTGCTCCGACGTTACTTTTTTTCTCCACATTTGGGTGTTTTTTGCAGCTTGTGCTGGCGTGTGCGGCTTCGAGCATGCAAAGCAAGCGCAGTTACCGAAACAAGGAATCGGGGGCAACATGGACAAATCGGCAACTTATACTTTACAAATGCACTTTATATTTATTCATCTTTAGTCTGGAACTGAAGAAGAGCGTAACGGGTGAGCATAAAACAGCTCTTGCTTGATTTCATTCATGTAAAGTCGAGAAAAAGCAGGAAGGCAGTGACCATATTGTGCATGCATTTGTTTTGGTAAAGACTTCCACGCGGAAAATACATTAAAAGCTTCGCATTGTGGCTTTAGTGCTTTGGTATGCCACGAACCAAAAAGGCCAAGCAGTGAGTGGAACCAGATGTGGAGAAAAACTGGGGGAGGAGGAAAGAGGCTACAGGCTTAGTGTCTGTATAGTGATTCTTATTTATGCGTAAAGTTCATCAGAAAACAGCAAAAAAGGCACCTTTTTGAGAGGCCTGTTTGATCTATTTTGGTAACGGATGGGAATCTTTAGACTGCTTTGTAAAATTGACGTGGAGAGGCGCTTCATTTGGCACCCTGCGGGCAGATGTGACCTTTGCATCCTGTTACAGGCTGCAATTAACACATTCAGTCCGGCCCTACATAACTGTTAGGTCTGCGCATCACCTAAAAACCCACATATTCTCCAAAGATTAGAAAAGAGGTCGATAGCATCATTGTTTGCTTTTAAACGCCTGGCTTTAAATCAGATTTGCTTAATTTCTCTCAATTTCATGCTTGTCATCTAAAAGTTTGTCAGACTTACTAGGCTTAACTTGACTATTATGCTTCATTTTGTATGAATGATTAAATACTGTGCACAAGCAGCTACCACAAAGAAATTCAATAAGTTAGGCAATGCATTCTGACCAATCTTCGTTTAATATTTTCCATGTGATTAAATTGCTTCTTATGCTGTTTAACTCTTTGAAGTTTGAGGATGTCAGTCTGCACACAAATCCATGACAAAATGTGAAATAGGCCTGAAAAAGCCTTTTGTGTGTGCGTTTGTGTTTTTCTTTTCCCTTTGAATTTGTGATCAATATAGTTCAATATGCAGTATATTTTGTGTTGAGGAACACAAAAGAACTTCAGAACAGTATATTGAAGGTCGTAGTTAGTTCATGAACTGGATTATGCCATATAAATATCTTTTTTTTGTTAGTTTTGAACTGACTTGCACCTCTCTGCCATTGTCAAGGTGTTTTAGACCAAATTGATGAGATGTGAAAAGATTATGATAGTTTACTGATTTTAAAAGATGACATGCTGCCTCCTGATGTCCTGCTTTGTGAGTGATTTTGCAATTCATAGCCACCGGATTTACCCCTAAAATATATTTGGTCTAAAATAGGCCAGCATTTTGTAATTAGTTTTAAATCTTTCATTGGATGTTGTTTGATTTTTAGTAGATGCTCATGGAAAACAAATGATGGGTTTAAAAGGGATCAACATATGTTTGGGAGGTTTTTTTTGTGTTTTTTTGTTCTTTTTATATAAGTGGCAGAAAATAGCATGGCATGCCATTTCAGAATAAGTTTGACATCCATTATCAGTATTGATGTAGCATCCTCCAGCGCTAAGCTCTCACACCAAGCTTCCATTAAATTTATTTTAAAAATGTTTTAAAAAAGTATCACTGTTAACAGCAGAAATAGAGCCGGCTTGTTTCTCACTTGATTTAACAGCTAAACCTACACTGTGATAAACTGTTATCACCATTACAAGTGTGGGAGTGATGGAAAGTTTCAATGGGGTGCACTTATTCTCACTCTGGTTTCTAAATTTGATCTGCACTTTCCCAGAGGTTCCAGTTCGCTCTGTTTCAGAGTGTGGCTGCAAAATGCAAATAGACCCCTTCTCCTCAGATGAGGTAAAAGCCCATCCACAGTCAGGGTTGCTTCAAACGCCAGACCACCATAAAACGCCAATGAAACTAAAGCAGCCAGCTGGAATTTCCTGTCTGTTTGTTGGTTGCCGTTTTACCACACTGACCAGTTAAAGATCTGCTTTTTTGTTTTATCTCGTACATCTATCAAAATAAGGTTATTTGGGGAAAATACAGTGATTTAGATCTTAGAGATAACTTTAAAAATAGAAATGACAGGGAAATGAACAATCCACCTGGTTTTAATTGTCAGGCAGAAACAATCATTCACATTCAATATAGTGTAATGTTGAGAAATTTGTTGAACAATGTTTCGAGCCAAGACTTGCTACTGACTTGTTGCCCGTATATCTAAGTATTATTCTCCAGTCTGTTCCAACAGATGACTGCATTCAAGAATCTGAGGTTCTGGGAATATCTGGCTTTCCTGGCATTTGTTGCTAGTTCTTCTTGGCCATGTGTTTCAGCCTGTGTCTTCGGTAGGAAACCATTTTCGGCTTTGAAAAAGGGGGTGACAGGGCAAAGAAAAGGATGAGATCACAGCAGGAGAGTTGTTGTGGCTTAGCTTTCACAGGGCTCAATGGCTTAAAGTTAATCTGGAATTCTGCACTCTCTCTGATTGCCCGGGAGTTTTTCTCACATCAAACATTCAGTCGTGTCGCCTCCAGGCTGGAATTAAAACTGCGAGTCTGCTTCTTGATGTCTGGAACTTCAGCTTCAGGTTGTCTAATGGTTCAAAAGCTTATGAGAGGAGAGTCTCATCCTGTCACTGTATTAATGTTAAGCATATATTCACACACTGAAATTCATTCAGTGCAGTGTAATCCAGATGTTGACTGGCACGGTACTGTGTGAAACTCTTCCCACGGGCACTCTTCTGCTTAAAGCGCTTCAATATTATTATTATTATTATTATTATTATTATTATTATTATTATTATTATATAACTCCTATTGTTAAAGGCTCAGAATAGCATCAAAGTGATTTACTTCAGTTTATCCCTCAGCCTGTTAACAAGTCAGCACTGTGTAACTTGAGCTACTCAAGTGTTCACCCAACTTTTTATTTACAGTGAGACATGTAACTAAATCCTGAAAAAGACCGGAGCATAACCTCTTTGAGGCACACATCACTCAGTAATTGCAAAGCAGGAATGATTTACCGTTTAGAGCTGAGAACAAGTCAACGATAGAACATTTTATATGAGCTGGAAAGAATTCTTAGTGAGTCATTTTTAAGCAAAAATCCCTGCATTTCACTGGTTTTACTCCAGAAATGTCTCTGTTTGGTAGATTTCTAACTTCTAGGCAAAGCAGCACAGTTAAAAAAAAAAACAGAATCAGAAGATTAAATAAGTTAGAAGCTGCTAATTATAAAATTAAATGCTTTGGTTTGTGGCTGAAGGAAATACTGAAGAGACAGAAGACACTGGTCACAGAAAAGTTAGAAGTATATTTACGTTTGCCAGGCAGTGCAATAATAGAGTGAGTAGAACTAGAGACACATGGGAAGATAGTTTTGCCTCAGAAGCATTCAGAATGTTTTTTTTTTCTCACTTGGACGATGAAGTATAAGCTCCCACTTGCTTTTACCCTGAAAAGAAGTAAAAGCAAATGGCTTTTGTGCCCCATTCAGGCAAATTACTCCCTCTGATCTAATTTTTCTCATGATTAGAAAAGTGAGCTTGTAGCAAATAAGCCTATTGTCTTGCTGTTGCTGTATGAGTGGTTGCTATAACTTAAGAGCAGGTTGGCCTCATATCTGATTACATTGTACTTCAAACTGAACTGCTCTGCCACTGAGCTTTGGCCATTTATTTTGCAATCAAATGAGCGTATATTGCTTCTGAGAAACACAGCCACAGAGGCTGAGAGCCTGTAGAGGGGCGTGTTGACTCCTTCAGATTATAGGGATGTGTTTTTTATGGCACTCATTATGAGTCTTCATTGTTTCTCCATCCATAAAATCAGAACGGGAGGTTTGTAGTGTTTTAGCTGAGCAATGGTTTGTCTAAGGTATCTGTATAGAAAGAAAAATCTGAACCCTTGACCCCTTGACAGTGAAATAGTGATGACTTTTGACTTGAACTATTCTGAGTTGTCCCATTAAAGGATTATTTTTTGGATAGTTCCTGTAATTGATTTGAGTTCAGTAAACTCTGAGAACCAATAGATGAATGGATTCATTATTACTGGTAGGACATGGTGGGCCGACACCTTTCTTTGACACTTCATGTTGCCCTTACCACGGTGCCCAGGGATTTTTCCATTTCTTACCCTTCTTCCTGGTCTCTTTCACGAGCCTGCTGAGTAGGAATGCTGAGGGTCTCACTTTCGTCCCTCAATTGCTAAACCCAAAACCACAGAGAACATATTTCTGTTTATTTTGGAAATATTTGTTCTGAAATACTTTTAATTTTAGGTCAGTTTTATGCTTCTGACTTGCCTGTTTTTGTCTGTTTTTTGCCTTCACCACGACACACAGCAGTGCCTTGACTGTCCTAATTTCTTGGTTTGTTCTAAAAAAGAAAAGAAAAGGCAGACTTAAAATAAACCACAAACATTTTCTGAAACAGGGTGCCGGGTTTTGTTACAGAAAATCTTTGTCATTGAAGCTTGCATCCAACCACACAGGATGTGTTTTTTTAAATAGCTTTAGTTTTATGGTAATGTTTTATTTTACTTGGGGTAATGGTAATATGTGAATACTGTAAGGCTCTGTGCAGCAACACCAGTCTGCAGGCATCCGCAGCTTCTCAGAGAATCATTATAAAAGGGCTATAATACCAATATAGACATCAGACTGCAGAGCTGAGAAATCTGCAGAGCAAAAATAGCTACCCTTTTCACACCCGAGGAAAATGAATTTAGTTAAAGTAATCAAAACTTGGTATCACTCACTTGAGCCAAGTCACTTTAAAGTTATCTAATGATAAAGAAACCCTTTATATTTATCTAACCCCAAACTCATGTTCCCTTTGCAAAATAGATACCCCCACCTTTAGTGAACAATATGAGAACTCCATGTTAAAGCGTGGGAATGGTGTAAATTCTTGAAACCTGAAGGATGGAGAAATGATTCAACCTCTATCACTAGCCTTGAATTAAAGACATTCACAGCCATTTTTTAACCGTTTATTGCAGGTCATTTTTGCAATTCCCCCTGCCTAGGACTCATAACTTTTATGAAGGATTTTAGGGTCACTTTAGGATTATTAGCAGGTTAATTCCACTGCAGTGTGTCACACTGGGACATCAGAGTCCACAACTTGCACTAGTTCTACGCTGCAGTGAATCCATTATTGAAGATATTGATCCTGCCTCTGACTTCTGCTGCTCCAGCAGTTGCGAACAAGATATTGTTTTTATCAAAAGCTAGATTGAGTGCTAATGTTGTTTCTATCTCTCTCTTTGCACAGCGCCTGCCAAGTCTGATGATTTTGCTTTCTACCTTGAGGGCGAGGGCAAGTGCCTGGGGGTGCAGGATCGCTCCCTTGTCCTGTCAGCCGCTTGTGAGGAACCCAACCAGCGCTGGAAATGGGTGACTCGGAGGCGGCTGTTCAATTTGGGCTCCTCCTCGTGCCTGGGTGTGATCGCTAATAACGGCAGCTTGAAGTTGGATAAATTTCCTTTAGGAGTATTCACCTGTGATCACGAACCCCACAAAGTACGCTGGAGCTGGAACTGTGGCCAAGTGCTGGACAACTTCAACAGCTATTTACTATCAGATCTACCCTGGAATCTGACAGTAGGCCGTTCCAAATGGACTCTACACGGTGGGTTGCAAGATCTGTGCTCCAAAACAAATGAGGGTAGGTGTAATTGTTATCAAAACAGTTCAAATTTGCAGTATTTATCTAATTGGTAGATAGTCTTTATCTGTGTTTGTGCCAATACATCTGTCACTCTGAAATAACTTTGTTTTTAAAACTAGCATTCTGATAAGCAAAAATTAAAATAGAATTAATGAAAGATTAAAAAACAATTGAAAACACACACGAGCCCGTTCTTTTGCATTAATTAGTCATATAATGTTTTCTGATTTTAATAAAAGCCACAAATAGTTAATTAATTTAACACACCTATACTAATTAATTTCTAGTTGGTTGAGCCTCTTTTGCCTAAATGACCTAAAGCAAATGATTCCAGTAGCTCAGTTCTGTGAAATAATCAGGAGGAATTCTAAATCATTCATCCTTCAGCTCAACTTAAGAATGCATGGTGGGAACTCTTCTCCTCAGGTTATTCTACTGTATTTTGTATTGGATTGTGTGCTGAGGAGCTCCTCCAAAAGGCAGTTTCTTTGTGTTTTTATAAGTATTTTTTGTTGTTATTCAGATTTTTAGGTATTTATCCTCCTGCATTACACAACTTCTCCTGAGTTTCAGCAGTCTCCAGAAATGTTGTTAAAATGCTAGGAAAATAATTAAACCCATGGTGAAAATCAAAAATTCTTAATTGTAAGTCTTCTTATATCTGATATGTTCATTTCAGAGTGTTTTTAAAGTAGCTCTAATATTCATGTTATAAGCCAATGTATGCCATATGTTTACTCCAAACTGCAGTAAGCTGTTAATGTTCAAATAATTTATCCCTTTTGCACAATAACAATAAAATGGTTTATTATCTAATAAGATTGTTCAAAGGCAGCTTAGATGAAGATTTAGTTTGAGGGTTCAAAAATGTTGAAGACTGAGTGATGTTTTAGGAATCCAGTATGATTAAGAAACACACTGAGAAAAACATACTCACATTAAAGAGTGTGTTTACGATGTGTCTGTGCCAAGAATGCTGTATTATGTTGGTATTTGCCATTTTCTGTGTTAGTATTAGTCTTCTTTGATTGCTGGAAATGAAGAGTATAAATTGAAGAGGAATGCACAGTTGTTACCCTTCTGCACGGCTGCGTCATAGCATGACATAAGCTGTGGATGAATTAAATGTTACAAAGGCACATTCTTTCCTACGGCCTTTGCAAAATCCCATAAAATGTTACAAAGGGCTGCAACTGCGACAGGCAGCACTTTGAGAAACCCTTAAAATCACAAGTTCGATTCTTCTTGCTCTCGCATAGAGATGAATATATATTTTAAAAACATGTAAGCTTCACAAAAATACAATATGAAATCAGAGATATTATCCTTTAAAAATGTAGATCGGATTGAATGTTTGTAATTATAGACTCACCTGTATGACTACATAACATCATATGAGGTCAGTGTATGATCACGCTGAGTGAGGTCATCATTCTCTGCGTGTTTTCTGCGTCTGTGTGGCAGATAGACTTACTGCTGTGGATGCCACAGCTGTATCCGATCAAATGGATTTGAAAACATGTTGCTTTTAGGGAATGCTAGAGGACTGGCTGCCAGCCGGAAATCCAAGGAAAAACATTGTGTGTTGTGTGTGTAAACTCCGGTAAACACACACAAGTTGTTCTTGACCTAAAGTATATTTGTATTTCGTATATTTAGTTTTCTATCTCGATTAAATCTGACCATTGTGGTTGGTACCCAAGCCCCATTTCCACTTTAAGTTCTATTCTTACCATTATCAAATGTCACAGTTGTTCTTTAGCAAAATTTTACAGCTAGAGTCGGTCAGCCATATAAATCTGTAGTTAACACGCTGTGCTCAGCTGCAGTTAACACAAAAAAGAAAAGTCGCCCTTTTATATTTTTCTCCCCTTTTCCTTTTTTTGTGGCATGCAAACTGGGAGGATTGACATTTTTAACTTTCAAGCGGCAATCTTTACAACTTCCTTTGTGAAGTCTGCTTGCGCATGGGGAGGAATGCCTCTGATATTAGTCAGCCGAGCATCGGCTCCTCTGCAGCCAAAGAGCCGGTCAATGCTAAAGGCAGAGAAGAAAGTCAGGGAGGGAGCTTCAGAAATCTTTCCTCTCTCATTTAACATGTCTGCCTCACTTTCCATTGGCTTGACTTGTTTTGGTAGCACCGCAGATCCAGCCTCTCCCTCTCACACTCCCTCGCTTTCACCCTGTTTTTCACACTGTACTATACTTGTGGAATGTGGAGACTAAAATGGCGAGTAAGAAAAAGTAGAAATCAGACATAATTTCTTGTTAATGTATAATTTAAGATTTTGCTTTGGAATATAATTAGTTGGGGCTAATCGTTTCTAATATCATAGGAATTTCTGAACTCTTTTTGCTTGATGTTCATGATAAAAGACACTTGGCTTTCTGGAAACCCCGCCTGTTTACTCTTCCTTCCGCTGACCACTATTTGACTTTACTGTCTTGACTGTAAGCTCATCCTCTGTTTTTTACCCTGAGTTTGATTATAAAAGCTGCTGAGAAAACATATAAAGTATTTGAGTTCAGAAAAGTTCACAAGCACAGCTCCAGAAGAAAACAAACACAGACTTTCTCTGCTGCTTCGTGCAGGATTTTAAAGTCTCTCTTGTGTTTACTCTGCAGAGATCTATACAATTCAGGGGAACTCTAATGGTCGCCCCTGCTACCTGCCCTTCCTTTATGATGGCCAGTGGTTCCACGCTTGTACCAGCACTGGCCGTGAAGATGGCCATCTTTGGTGTGCAACCACCTATGACTATGGCAAAGATGAGCTTTGGGGATTCTGTCCTGTCAAGAGTAAGTTATAGTCTTATATGTTGATGTTACAGGATACTGTAGTCTTACATTTATATTTCTCAGTCCTCAACATTAAAGTGATTCTTTCACTCTCCTCTAATTTTTTTGTTAATTTCTTTGCCCTGTCAGGTAATGGCTGTGAAACTTTCTGGGATATTGACCCGGTCACAGACAGCTGTTACCAGTTTAACTTCCAGGCAACCCTATCATGGAGCGAGGCTCGGATCAGTTGCCAGCAGCAGGGGGCAGACCTGCTAAGCATCACCAAGCTGCATGAGCAGACCTACATTAATGGTAATGTGCAGAGGTTCACTGCTCTTTGAAATATGCTTTATTCTTGGTTCTTTAACGCAAGTTATATAAAGTGAAACCCTATCTTTACAGTTCTATGCCATTACATTTTTATGCTGTTATTCACAACATAACAATTGATCACAGTGGAAAAGTAAAATCTATTAGAATTTGGGTTTTCTGGGAGATTCTGGGTGATCCTTGCACTTCTGTTAGATGCGCTTTCACCTTCTCAACTCCACAATCAGTGACTATAAAAACCTTACAGTTCTGGTGACATGATATTTTAGCAAAAAGTCTACTACGTTGGCAGGTATTTATATTTCTGACTGTGGACGGATATTATTAACAGTAAATTGTCACATTCATTCAAAATGGTCACAAATTGTATTTATATATTTACAACAAAAACTCACAAATGTGCAAATTTGGATGTCCTCCTCATTTGTGCGTGTATTCTCTCTGGGTACGCCAGCATCCTCCCATAGCTCAAAGAAGTGCACATCAGGGTAACCAGTGACCTTAAATGTGTCATACTATAGCTGTGAATGGTTGTTTATCTTTCGATGTTAGCCCTGTGATAGATTGGCCACTTGTCCAGGGTGTACCCCATTTTTTGCCCAGGGACAGCTAGGATTGGTTCCAACCCAACTGAGACCTTTTACTGGATAAGTTGATGGATGGATGGATGGATGGATGGATGGATGGATGGATGGATGGATGGATGGATGGGTGGATGGATGGATGGATGGATGGATGGGTGGATGGATGGATGGACAAAAACAGGCTTTGCTTTGTGTAGTGACCATAAAAATAAAAGCAATATGCAGATGTGCCTGGTGTGATCCCACTGGACTCAGTACCTCAGGCTGTGTAACATATTGGCAAACAGAATATTTGGTTTGCAGATTCACTCTGCCAACAGGAATATTGAATTTTGGGGGTGATGTGACTGTCCTGCCAATATTAGGCTACACTTAGACTGTTGTTACATAACTATTGTGTAATCTGCCTGGTGCAGTGGTGATTGTTGAAGTCACAGCTAATCTGACAGAGTTGAGTAACTTTTTACTTTCACATAGCAAAACCATTTTTATTTATCTTTTTACTTATTTTAAGAAGATGTTGTCGCTGTTTTAGGTTTACTCACTGGTTACAGTGCTGCTTTGTGGATTGGCCTCAATGACCTGGACATCAGTGGAGGCTGGCAGTGGGCCGACTCCTCACCACTCAAGTATCTCAACTGGGAGCAAGGTTGGCCTGTAAAAACAATTCAAGCTTTTCTGTCTTTTTAAAGCTTGAAGTGTCTGTGATCTTTCTTTTTTTTTTGAATGTTTATTTCCTGCAGATGGCTGAGAAAAAATGCATGCTTGTTTTTAGTTCAGTTCTCAGTTCAAACACCTGCTTGGCAGCTCTCTGGTGCAACCACAGTATTTGAGCCTGTTGAGCCTGAGAGTATTTTGGGATTAACACCCTGGAAATCAGTGATTTTCTGAAGAGTTTGTCTCTCTTAATCATCTTCAGAACAGCCAAATCACGCTGAAGAGAAGAACTGTGCTGTAATAAGAACTGAGTCATCAGGTCGTTGGCAAAACCGCGATTGTTCAGTTGCTCTTCCGTATGTCTGCAAGAAAAGACCCAACGCCACCCTTGACCCCTTCACCACTGGTTAGTTTTTTTATGTTTCTTAATGCAAACAGTAATACCACACTGAAAAAGTCCAACTTTGATGGGTTTTATCTTTCTGGTTACACAGATTCGTGGGCAGATGATGAGAAATATGAGTGTGAAGTGGGCTGGCAGGCCTTCCAGGCTGGTTGCTATAAGCTTACTTCAGAGAAAACTGACTGGAATACAGCTCAGAAAACGTGCCAGAAAATGGAGGCCAACCTGGTTAGCGTCCACACTCTACCTGAGCTGGAGTTCATCATACGTGACCTGAAGAAAGGTGTGTTTCTTAGCGCGTCCTTGCTCACAGGTGTACACACGGGTGATCACACACACAAACTACACCCTTTTGGCTCCTACCTCAAAGCACACTGTGCGCTGTCGATCTTACATGCTGCACAATAATGTTTAATATTTAGTATTTACTGTCATATTCCCATATATCATTGTGATGTTGTTTATTCTATTACTCTCGTTTTCTTCTGCTTGTTTTCTTTTTTCTTTCTCAACAGGTGATCCAGGTGATCGATATATGTATTTTTTTTTCTGCTTATTCTGTTGGTTTTTGTTTTTTTGCCCTTCTCCCCCGTCCCTCTTCTCAGCTGTTTTTCTTTCCCTCTTTCTTTCTCCAGTTTTCTTTCCCCCAGTCAAGTCTGTCCCGTATTCAGCAAGTGAAAATAAAATAAACAGTAAAAGGTGAATCAAATGGACCATTACGGCAAAGCTGGGATGGTCAATTTGGTAAAGTAAATCTGTTGGGCATCTTTCTTCGCCTTTAGACAATAATTCTGATGGCAAAAGAGCCAAACGGGACAGGCAAAAAGAAAAGAAAAAGTGTGTTTCTTAGTGGGGTTTTTTGTTGTTGTTGTTTTTTATAGTACTGTACTATTCCCTCTCAAAGTCAGAAATGAATCAAAGTTAATGTTTTTCTTGATGTTACCACACTTTTGTTCATCAAATGTTTCTCAAATAGGTTTCAGCTTTAACTGGACATCTATGTAATGCAGATTCCTAGTGCCTCTGCAGCAGACTTCCTACAAATAACCAAGTTGAAGGAATAAAACCTTTGTTTTCAGGCATAATGTAGACACAGGATTTTTGCCCAATAATGAGAGTTTACATAACTGATGTTAAAGCCCGGTAGATTCACAAAAAAATCCTCAAAATTTAACAGAAATGTCTGAAATTTTATGTTTTGTTTTAAACACAGGGGAGAGAACATGCTGGTATTTTAGCAGTGATTATGGTGTGAATTTTAAAAGAGAATTTCATTTTAAAAGCTTGATTATTTACTCTAATATACCGTGTTAAAAAATAAAGTAAATAAATAGAAAACAAATACTGTTTTACAATTTCCCTGCTGTGAATCCAGTGACTCTTTAAAATGTCTTATATGATGAAAAACGTTAAAATTCTGCTTATAATGCAGTTATATATTAATATCATTGGATATAATAATTTAATCAGCAAAATTGATCAGTTTGGAGACAAATTTAGAGAGGCACGGCTGAGATGGTTTGGACATGTGCAGAGTCGATATGTTGAGCAGAGGATGCTGAATAATGCTGCACACAGGAGGAAAACACGAAGACAGCACAGAAGGTTCATGAGTGCAGTGAAGGAGGACATCCAGAGGGTTGGTGTAACAGAACAGAGTGCTAGGAATAGTGTGAGTTGGAGGCAGATCCCTGTGGTGACCCCTAATGGGAGCAGCGAAAAGAAGATCAAGTTAGTGTTTTTTGTTTTACTGCCATGTGCTGAAAACCTTTAAGTTTGGAGCTATTAAAAAGAAAGCAGTTGAAGCCTTTATGAAACAGTCATGTTGCTGCAGAACAGTAATCCTCTTTTAAGACATTCTGCACATCATAAATCTGCATCACAGTTTTGAACGTTAACAAATGTGGCAGAGGTGATACAGCATACACTGCTGAAACCAGTACTGTTAGATTTCATTGCTTGAAAAGTTCTAAAATTGTCCCTAACTTGATTTTAATAAGATTGCAGCAACCCTCTATATGCCTCCAATCTTCATGATTAAATAAAGAGGAAACCAGACAGTTCTCTCCTTCCTTCTCACATTCTTTCCTGAGCTTGAAAACAGCACACAAGGTGTGGAATCATATTTTTAGTCATGAAACGGCTCCAACGAATTACCAGACCTAATGGAAAATGTCACAGTTGGAACTTAAGCCTATTTCTTTTGTCCATAATCATCTTTTTAACCCAACAGTCTGTTTTTTGTTTTAGACACTGAGCAATTGTGGATAGGGCTCCATGACACTGACATGCAAATGGACTTCCAATGGACTGATCACACTCCTGTTATCTTCACCTACTGGCATCCCTTTGAACCCAATAACTTCCGCAACACCCAGGAAGATTGCGTCTCCATGTGGGGACCTGTGAGTGATCCCTCCTGCACCCTCACATTAACCAGGGGGCCATAAGAATGCCACAGTAACAGACCCTGACTATCAGCCAGACTCCATTTGTATATATTTACCAGCTGTTTTCTCTCTTTCTGTTTGTATCTTGCCAATGATGTGCAGGAGGGCCGCTGGGATGACAGCCCTTGTAATCTGACCCTGCCCTCCATCTGCAAGAAACCAGGAACAAAGAGTGATGGGAAGCCACAGCACCAACAGTGTAAAAAGGTATAACTCCTTTCTTCTCTCTATACTTAATTTCCTCCTTGACATTTACTGTTTATGCTTTAGATTACTGGTAATTGTTTCATTCCTACTATAGACACAGACTTTTTTCGTTCTATATTTCCCTCTCTTTTACCATAAATAATGTATTCAGAGCTATTCAGCATAAAATTCTAGCTGTTGACAGGATAATTATTATTCTGAATATTTCACCCATTCCTTCACCTTTGGCCTCTTTTCCATGTGCTCCCCTCCATCTCTCACTTTTCAACTCACTCCACTGCCCCCAGACTGTAACTGGAATATAAATCATAATTTAACTTGGAAAGTAAGAAGGTGCACCACAGAGACTGAGTCCTGCGCACATACACTATTCTCTCGGACAAAAAAAACACAAAAGCACATACAAAAAAAAGATGTGGCATCTGTGCATCTGTCCCTGATTATACAGCTCATAATTCTCTCCACACAAGACTTTACACCACTCGTACCTGACCATCGCTGGAAGCATTCACTGTCCACGTACTACATTTACGGGCCTTTTGATTACAGCGGATCACTGTAGCGAGAAAAGAAATTACAGCTCATATCTGTGCATCTTTATGCCCTTCAGCAGTGTTTTCAGCTATATATTTTTCCCAAGTACTGATTTATGATGTAAATGATCTCAAGTTGAGGGTCGTGTTGCTTCTCAGCTGTTACATTCAGCAAAGCTCTGCATATGGACGGACCATTTGTTTGGTGTAATGAATCCTTGCCTCCCTGTCCCTGGGGACCGAGGCATCATGGGTGGTAATGTGACAGGGGTCATTTGGCATGGCCTGTGCTGCAGGGTCTTGCAGCCGTGCGGTTTGTCTCGAGCAGATGAGCTCACTTCACGCAACATGTGAAACAACAATGACAGAAAGCCCACTGACTGCTTCAGCAATATTGCGCTGCTTGATCCTGAAGCCATTTACCCCATCTAGTGCTGGGTTCATTTCTCAAAAAAATGTAATGGATACTGCTGTGCTGTCGTTTCACCTACTCACTGAAGCAGTAACTCTCTGTGATAGCTGTTGTTTTTCTGCTTTTTTGGCTTCTAGTTGCACTATTTTAATTATCTGGATAATTCACTTGCTTC
Source organism: Neolamprologus brichardi (assembly GCF_056152115.1). Lineage (NCBI taxonomy): Eukaryota > Metazoa > Chordata > Actinopteri > Cichliformes > Cichlidae > Neolamprologus > Neolamprologus brichardi. The sequence goes on from NC_142107.1 coordinate 18,543,133, forward strand.
AAGACGGTGACTTTAATAACTTAAAGAAGTCCAGTCACCTTCCTTTCCACCTCCTACGGCTACAATGACCTGTTTGACTGAGAACCCACACAGACACTTGTTTCATGTGTAAATAATCAGGGAGGAAATACATCAGATTTGATGCCACAGGCAGGATGGGCAATACAACTGGAACTGCTTATGGTCCTTCAACCAGGCTGTGTTGAAAGGAGGTCCTAAAATAATTGAAAACTGAACTTGGTGTTTCCCCACTTCCCCACATGTCCTTCCTGTATGGAATTACAGCAAACAGCAAAATGAAAAGGTGTCTTTACAATGTGATCCCAGACACTTTTCCATGTCACATAGCTCCCTCAGGCCTGTGAGATGGACTTGAGAACCGACCTCTGATGGCCAAGTGTGTCTGAGCTCACATTTGATCTGGATTGTTTCAACTCAGTACATTCATAGTTAGCTAACTGCCTCAACAATAGTGCTTACTATTTCAGTCATCTGTGTCTTTCACCTTTAGAGAGCCACTGTTCCTCATACTAATATACTCAAACTAACAGATTCGCCTGCAAGCCATATATTAGCAAGCTAAAAATATTAGCTGCTTTAAAAAAGCTTCGGCTTGTTTTTCAGCTGTCAAGCCCACATCATTATTGTTTTAACTTACTTTCACTGCTACCATAGTGCTTTTTTCTAGAAAGAAAAATGCTCGGAAAAGCAACTTCATGCTAGCTTCTCAGTATAAAAGAGACACATTAAGGAACTTGTTGATGAAATGAAGGGAAGGCAAGTTATAGTTGTTGTTGGGGGTTTTTCTTAGCTATATATGTGCTTTGTTACAGCATCAAAGGGACTTATCCCAATGTGGTCCATTGTTTGTGTCCATGTTTCGTGTGAGTAAGTGTACTGGGAATAGTGTACTTCCATGTACAGAACATCAGCATACCATTTGTTGTCAAATGATGGATGGCATATAAGTGTTTGTTTATGCTTCTATATAATTTACATATAAAAACACTGCAGACTAGCAGAAATAAATCATTTATGTAGCGTTTTGGAAATTTAACATCAGTCAGCACGGGTTGTTTAATGTTTTGAATGTAACACAAGCAAAGGGTGGTTAGCAAAGGGTTTTGGGGAGGTGTGAGTTTCAGGAAATAATGCTTCTCATGCAGCTGAAATCTTTGGGGTTTCTGCCTAGATGGCAAATGTGGTTGTGCAAAAGGCCTAGGGTTGGGTTTATTCACACAGTGCTGTATATAACCTGTCTCTCTCTATCGTTCTCATGCAAAATCTCACCCCTTCTACATGTTGGCTGCACTCTGTGTCTGTACACGACCACAGCTACAGTACACGAGGTGGCAGGAGGGACAGAGTCCAGGGAAAGTTTTTTTTCTTTCTGCAAATGGAAAATTATCAGCTTTCTGTTTTTACATGCACTAATTTGTGTTTTGTGAAAAATATCATTCGAATGCTTTGCATTGAAACATACTATATGCTGTATTTTTCCTACAAAAAAGTACAGCGTGGTGGGTCTTGCATGATTTTACATAGTTCGTCTAACTCTTTCTGGTGAAACACGATGAATTTAAACTGCATAACTCAGTGGTCATGATTCTGAGAGAAAACATTTTCCAAAAATAAGTATGATTGTCTCCGTGTGTGCTTTGATGCACTTTGACGTTCACACTTTAAACTAGAACATTTGAAGAATTGCCCAACCTTTGTAGATGCTTGCTTTCTTTGACTGGTATATTTATTTTGTAAGGCTTTGTTTTTTTTGGTTTTATAAGTCTCCACATCCTGTTAAATTCCTCTCCTTTCTTCTTAGGGCTGGAAGTGGCACAGTCCTGCTTGTTACTGGGTGGGAGAAGAAATGCTCACCTTTGATGGAGCCAGAAAGTTCTGCGAGGACCAAGGAGCCACACTTATTACTATCACTAACAGGTAAATACTGCACTGACAGGGAAGCGATTTTACCCTGCGCCGATTAAAAGTCAGTCCTAGCTCCCTAAAACACCTCGTCGCTTTTAAAGGTTTGAGCAAGCCTTCGCCAGCAGCCTGGTGTTCGGGCGCTCTGGAGATTCCTTTTGGATTGGTCTTCGTAACAAGGGAAACCACGGTGCTTTCCAGTGGATTACCAATGATGAAGTGTCCTACACCCACTGGAATCGAGACCAGCCAGGTGGGTCACACTTCAGATTTAAATTGGCAGAATGGCATGTACAGTATGACCTGATATTGTACTGTAACTGTACTGTTGTTACAACAATTACAGAGCAACTTTAAATCAGTTATTATTGATATACTGTAAACCACTGACGATTTTAAACAATCTTCAAAAAAAATCCTTTAGCACCATACATCCAGTGAACAAGTTTTAGCCAGTAAATAAGAGTTTTTCTTTTCTTTCATCTGATAATATACAAGTAAATATAATATAATGGAATCCACCTGCTAGCTGGGACTCTTTCTGCGGGGAGTTTCCATGGATTTTCTTGTACTTGCTTGGGTTATCTCCAAGTGCTCCGGCTTCCTCCAACAGTCCAAAGACATGCATGCAAGGTTAATTGGTTATTCTACAGTGACAGTACATGTGACCGTTAGCATGAAAGGTTGTCTGTCTCTCTGTGATAGCATTGCTACAGACTGTCCAGGATGTGCTTGCCTTTGATAGTTGGGATAGGGCTGTATTATCACTAAACTACTTATCTTAGCCAATTAGTTTAAGGATTTAACTGATTAATTAACTCTGCTTTATTTTCTTTATATATTTGCTATATTATTTTTAAATTATTATATTTTGGGGAGGGGGTCTTGTTTTGTTATAATAATAAGAATAAAATACAGCTGTGTTCAGAAAATTTACATACACTCCTCACAGTCATGAATGTTATGACAATTTGGGCCTTTTTATGTTTTGTTTTGTTTTTTACAATTCTTTTTCCAGGTGATTGAAAAAACAAGAAAAAAACAAGAATTGGTTGTACAGTTTGGCCCAGTGTCCAATTCTTGTTTTTTAAGGTAATTAAGGTACAATCATTCCACCCTGGAGTTTTTACCTGTTTGATTGACTACAATTAACAGAAAAGAGAAAACAAAATGAAAAGAGGAACATGCAAAAGTTTCTCGTTTTCTTTTTTGTTGCTGGTTGCATTATGCTTACATAATAGCAGGTCATTTACAGTGGCCCCAAAATAAAAGTAGGTTAGTGAAGTCTCTTAATCAAAATGAATTCCGTTTCAGAGCCAATTTGTGATTTAACGTGCAAAGAAGAAAACAGATTGGTCCCAGGTGTTTTATTCTTTTGCCAAAATACAGATTTAGAACAACATTTAGAGGCATTTACTTCTTAGACAGTCTTGATTAACAGACAATCTGCGTGTCTTGGAAAATAATCAGCAGCAGTTGCAATTAGCCTGAAGGGTGCTTTTGTGCTACTTTTAATTTAATGTTTTAAAATTGGACTACTTCTTGGGAAACTTTTAATGAGTGTTTAGTCAATTAACAACCATCAGAGCAGCAGAGAAGGAAATTCTGTCAGTAAAATATTGACCATTGTGGAGTTTAGATCTACAATGGAAACAATTTCTAAATCAAACAGATGCGCACTTGTCACTAATGGATGTAAAGATGTAAACTGTCTGAACTTTACTCAGTTTAAAAGAGATGTTTGTGCTCTTTGAAGCGTTCTCTGCACTTTTCCTTTGCACAGTATATGCCTGCACCATAGTTCTGCCTGACATTTCTTCCTGATTAAAAGAGAGCTTGAAATTTCTATGTGCAGCATTCTATCACTTCCCATCAGCAAATATGTCATCCTTATGGATGAACCATAAGGGAGGTGAGTAATAGAGCAACAAGTTATTTTAATGTGTCTTGTCTGTACTGAGAAAGGTTAAATACAAGATTCAACAGCCATAATTGCCCAATGAGTAATGCATAATCACATTTTTCCCTTAAGATCATTTCCACACATCTCCACAGTGCAGCCTCTTTTCCTCTCCACTCACCTACGTATCGCCCCTGTATCTATTTCAGCCAACGTTAGTAGCGGCTGTGTTTCTATGGCGACGGACACAGAAGCAGGTCTGTGGGATGTGAGGGAGTGTGCATCATCAAAGGCCAAATTCATCTGCCGTCAGAACCAGAACACGTCCGTGAGCCCCGAACTCCCCGTCCCTCAGCCCACCCCGAGCCTCAGCGGGTCCTGTCCCAGCGGCTGGAAGAGCAACAGCAACCTACGCTACTGTTACAAGGTTCATCCCAGAAGTCAAAATTTAAGTTTTATTAGAAAAGAAAAGAAAAGAATTATACTTCTTTTATAACAAAGTGGTGTGGTGCTCATACTTGTGCAGGTATGGAGTTAGTTATATCTTGGTGCCAGATGGCATCTATGGGTGGCATCTGCCAATGACTGGTGAATTTTTTGCAGCAGACCCCCCCATCGGTTCCAAATTGGGTTGCACACTTTTGTGTTGCCATGCTGGCACCAGGTTTTGTTTTTGTTTTTGTTTTTTGCGTTTCAGTAGAAAGAAATGAATTTTTACTTATGGAAATTTTAATCTGCCACTTGTAACAGAAATAATTCTTTCAGCAATCAACAAGATTTGAAGAAGAGAATTAATTAAACTGAATGACATCTTCATCATCTCTGTTCAGGTGTTTCATTTCTCCCAGCTGGAGCAGAAGTTAACTTGGATGCGGGCTCATAATTTCTGCAGGAAACACGGAGCCAACCTGCTGAGCATCAGTGGCCCTGAGGAGGAGCAGTTTGTTTTGCAGATCCTACATGAGGCTTTTGGGTGTGTGTGTGGATTGTTGTTTAGATGATATGCCACATTGATGATGGTGTGGATAGTGGTGGTGAGGCTGATGGCGATGATGTGTCCCCACAGGGAGTCAGAGGAACATGAGCAGCACTGGTTCTGGATTGGACTCAATCGCAGGAACCCCATGGACAATGGAAGCTGGAAGTGGAGTGATGGACTAGCTGTGAGTTATGATAACAAGCAGCCTACATGTCGAGTGATGAAAAATACTTCAAATGCAATCTGTTTAATCCTTGCTTGTGTCTCAGTTAACATACCAGAACTTTGGTCGGTACTACTACAACATACGGCAGTGTGCTGCGGCAGACTTGGGTAGTATGACTTGGCTGGCCATGCACTGTGACTCTGAGTTAGACTGGATCTGCAAGATCCCTAGAGGTAAAACAGCCGTGGACTTTAAGCATAAATCGTGTGTTGGATCAATACATATTGTCAAAACATATACTTACTGGTCGTCACAACTTTTTTCCTGTATTTTTAGGTAGTGTTGAGAAGGTACCAGAAATCACTGAAGGTCTGTCTTATTTTCATAGCTTTCTTTTTATCACCTTTGTTTCTATTTTAAAACCTTCCTTCTACATGTCAACGTTTGTTGATGTTTTTTAATTTCCTGGCTCCATTCAGGCACCAGTTCACCTGAATGGATTGGCTTCCGGGAGGCTGAGTATAAGTTTTTTGACCACCGTAGCACCTGGAACCAAGCCCAGAGGATTTGCTCCTGGTTTGATTCGTCATTGGCCTCGGTTCACTCAGCAGAGGAGCAGACATTCCTGGCCAACACTTTACGCAAGGCACGGTGCTCGTCATCAGTTACAGGAACTAATTTAGTCCAAAAAATGAAATTAATTGCCATTGTCTTGGCAAGCAAGTGAAGTCCAGCTTCATCATTACAGAATGTAACCATTACACTATATATAACTACATTATTTATATAATTATACATTTACAGTGATACTGTGGTATAAATCTGTAGTACTCTTTTTCTATAAACAGACCTCTTATGCCTAGACACACTTTTTCACAGTTTGTGTCCCACCTTTAGATGTCAAAGGTGGAAGGTGATCTCTGGTGGCTTGGACTTCACACCTATGAAAATGACGGCCGCTTCCGATGGTCTGATCACTCGGTGTTAAATTATGTGGGCTGGGCCCTTGGCAGGCCGCTACCACTCAGCAGAGATCGGAAATGCATCTGCATGTCAGCCAACAAAGGTAAGAGCATCTGGAAAGAGATATAGTGAGAAGCTCATTTAAATCCAGAGTATTTCCATTAGCGTGTCTTTCTCAAACCCAAACAGAGGACTGGGCTGATCAAAAGTGCCACTCTGACCTGCCTTACATCTGTAAGAGAGTGAATGTCACAGGGACCGCTCCTCCAACTCCACCATCCCCTCATCCACCATCAGGGTGTCATGATGGATGGTCTTCCTTTCAGCATAAGGTAGAGCTAAAAGTGTAACAGCATAACGCATTATGGTCATTTGTACGAAGGATGACTCAAATAAATTTTGCATGCAGCCAGTAAAGTACAAGAACTACAATAACAACAGAGCACATGCTGTATTTCAGGCATCCTTATGCAACTTGACTACAGTAAAACAGCGATATTGTCTGCTTGTGTAGTGTTTCAGAGTATTTGATCAGTCAAACCGAGTCACATGGTCCGCAGCCAAGCTAAACTGTGAGAGTCAGGGAGGTGTCCTGGCAGTGATATCCAATCATTTGCAGCAAGGTAATTAAAGGAGAATACAAATGGCATACAGTCAAAACCTGGGGGTGGACGAGGTGTGTCATCAGACTGTCGTGCAACTTGTTCTCTTCCTCACAGCTTTTGTCACCACTTTGCTGAAGAACGCCAGCGCTGAACTTTGGGTGGGTCTGACTTCAGACTCTAAAGCAAATTTCAAATGGGCCAAAGCTGGCCTGCTCAGCTACACAAATTGGGCACCTGGCGAGCCGCTCGACAACAGCGGACCACACCAGAACAAGACGCCGGTACTCACATTACTTTTTATGTCATGGCTTTGTCATCAGTCTGTTCCTCTTCTAAATATTTCAGTGTCACCCTTCAGGGAAACTGTGTGGTGATGTATCATGAAAACTGGCAGAAGAAAACAGGCATGTGGGCTTCTCGAGCATGTGAGATGGAAAGTCATGGCTTCATCTGTCAAAGACAACAAGGTCTGATAATCACTTATTACTATGACAGTGTAATTAAGAAGTGCTATAATAAGAATTACATATGTTCGTTAACTATCATATCTGACTTCAGACCAAGGTCTCCCTCCGGCTCCGGCCCTCATTCCTGCCTCCCTGTCTAAGCCCGTGGAGCTGGGGGGGGTGACGTATCGAGTAGTGAAAAAACGCCTGGATTGGACTGGTGCTCTGCACCTCTGTGAATCTTTGAATGGGACTCTTGCCAGGGTGAAGGATCCGTTCCAGCAAGGTTACCTCACACTGCTTATAAACAGCTTGCGCCAGCCAGCCTGGATTGGGCTTTACAACTATGGAGTAAGCCGATTATAATTAAAAATACAAATATCAGTTGAAAAGCTTTTTATCAGTGTGAGAGAAACTGCAGTGAAATTTTTTTTTTATTTTCTGGTTCAGGGAAGGAGCTTTACCTGGCTGAATAATGAAGATGTCATATATTCAGACTGGAATGATGGACAGCCCAGTCTGATGGCTGGATGTGGTCACATGACCACCACAGGGCAATGGACTGTGACTCCCTGTGATTCGAGACTGGATGCTGCTATCTGTCAAATGAGTGGTATGTGTGTATCAACAACCAAATATAGGACTGCATTAAAAAGAATGCTAATAACAATTTAGTAGGACTGAATATTCTCTGACAACATTTTGACTTACATTCAAATGTTTTGTTTTTGCCAGATGAGCCTGTGATTCATCAATGGATTTACCCCGGCATGTGCCCCCAGTCTCTGGGAGAGTGGGCTTGGGTCCCTTTCAGAAACCACTGTTACGCCTTCAATTTGCAGCTGCTTAGACTGCAGGAGGATGCACATAGATCCTGCAACAAAAGTATGGAAGCATCACAGAAACCACACGTCTCCACTAGCTTTATTGTACAGCTTGTACAGCTTATAACACTAAATTGAAAACCAATTAAATACAAAAGCCCTGTCCTTGTCCACGGCAAACATGATTGACAAAATACATCAATACTACTAAATTTAGCAACGTTGTCATTCAGCCTGGGGCAGAACTGCTCGGTCTCCCTAGTAATCAATTCTGTTTGGTTCCATCTCTGTTTCTTTCTTTTTTGTCTCTTCTAGTCGGAGCAGAACTTCTCTCTATCATGGATGAGACGGAGAATGGATTTGTATGGGAGCACATCCAGAGTTATGCAGAACAGGCACATGGAGCTTGGCTGGGTGTCAGCGTGAAAGGTCCAACATTATTGCCTCAGCCTGTCTCTTCTATGTCGCTCTATAGCAGCAGATTTAAAGTCCACGCTGACAGACTTAAAACTACTTATGGAAGGGAAATGCTTGCAGTTTATCTTTTGTGATTCAGTTTATTCAGTATAATTATTAAATGCAAGCAAGTCTCCTTATTCCAGAAAAGTTCATTTACTATCTTATTATTAGTCAGAGTGAAGTGCTATAAAACATATTTGGTGAGATAGTGAGAAGATCGAATTTTTAAGCAGAGTGTGTTTTTCTTTTATGCAAAACTAAAGACAAAGTCCTTGAAAACTGCCCTCTGAATATGTTTATGCTCATGCTCCTACCACAGGTAGAGGTCTAGTGTGGTCTGAGGGCACAGAGATGCTGTATACCAACTGGGAGGGACATGATGTCGTTTCTTCTGTGCTCTCCATCAACTCCTGCTTCTGGATCCAGAGCAACACTGGTCAGTGGAAGCCAGGCTCCTGTAGAAATCGCACACACGGAGTCATCTGCAAACGGCCTCGCAGTAAGCACAAAGAAGTTAATTGAACTGTCATGTTAAGCAGCATTTGCCAGTCATTATTATGTTTCTTAGTAATTTGCTAAGGGAAATGCCTAAATTATGATGCAGATTCTTAGCACACTACTGACTGTTCAATATTCCATCCGCAGGTGCTGAAATCTTAACTTCAGACGGTAAGTTTTGTTCACAACTGCTAAGTTATTCAGCTCATTTGAAGCCAGAATTGCGTGCGCTTATCCAGATTTCCATCTCTCCTTCTCAATCTCTACCCAGTAGATAGTCACCGCCTGCCCACGCTGATTGTTGTTATGGTAGCGGGCCTGGTGCTTGTGGTGCTGATTGTTGGCGTGATCTACTTCTACCGACACCGAACTGTTGGATCGCGGGGCTCTTATGAAGGGGCCCGCTACAGCCGCACCAACTCCAACAGTGCAGAACAGGCTGAGAAGAATATCTTGGTGTCTGACATGGAGTTGAATGAGCAGCCAGAGTAGCCCGAGCTGCCCTGGACTGACGGACCAACCCGGGACTGAACCCGACCTGACACAGTAGAGGCTGATTTCAAAGTGCTGAATACACGTTGTGGCATGTATCTGTTTTTGCTGCCACTTTTGAAACCAAAAAAAACGAGAAAAAAACGAAACAATAAAAGATTTTTAAAGTGCTGAAAGGCTGTGTGGAGCGCAGCAGATGTTTATTTTTTAAATTGAAACCCTGTCTTCAAAATCCCGTTTTGCCAAAATCTAACAGTTTAAGTGATTTTTCCCTTCACAAATCAGATACCTCCATCTGCACAGCTCTTTCCTAAAAAGAATTCAAGAAGGCCATAATGGATCAGATGGGAATAATTTGTCCCAGCTGGAAATATTCACCATAAAACCAGTTTTATGCAAAAACTCTTTGCTGCCTTCCCTGGTGCCAAAGTCAGGTTTTTTTTCACATTGTATATTTTCTTCCTATTTTGATTGACAAAAGAAAATTTCACAGCTACGGATCAGTTTCAACAACATTTTTCTGTCATCTGAATATCTGCAGTCTTGTTCGGGATCAAAGTCATTTTTCTCATTTGCTTTTTGGTTTTTTTCTTTCATTTTTTTTGCCACGTCAGTATTAACCTGAACTTGAACTTGTTTTTTGTTGGTACTTGTGTACATGTGTCTTTCCCACTGACTTTTCAGTATCTGTGCAGCTGCAGAGAAGTGTAACTCATAATGCATGTGTGGTTTTGTGAGCCTGCCTCCCTCCTCTTTCCTGATGTGACACGTCGACACCAGCTGTCAGGCGAGCAGAGGAGGAAGAAGTCTAAATGTGAATGTGTGGAAGGTGAAAGGGACCAGTGACCTCAAACCGTCTGAGGGCATACACTATAATTGTGCACATAAGTAGAAGTTTGTATTGAAAGCCGGTCTTTAAATAGACTGCATTGTCTTTTTGTTGGTACAGCAGGTCTGAAGGTTGTCATCAAATGATCAGACTTTGAGCTTCCATGACTTTATGATCTACATTTCCGCACTTTCTTCCATTGTCTTGATCTGATTCGGTCTTACTTGTTGCCACTTGCCTTTAGTCATTCTCCTTAAGGCTCAGTAACTGCTCCCAACTTGTTTGTTTTGGCTTCTCACGCTGCCATCTGGAGCTGATTCAGCATTTTTAAGGGCAGTTTCTTTGTATGCAAAGCAGTTGTAAGTTGATATTTTCCTGATTAATCATTTTAATGACCCTTTATTCACTTTTCCCATTCTATGTTATATCTGTCTGTCTCTTCTCTTTTTGTCTTTTTAATGATGCCGGTTTGACTTACATAAAACCCTTAAAAGACGTTTGGAAGCATACCCCTCTTTTATGGGATGCTGGCCACTTAAACTTCGAATTCTCCTGCAACAGAAAACATCAGTTGCAAATATGAGAGCCAAAAAAAATGTCTAAAAACCAGATTTAGTTGTTTTAAGTTTTCACATTTGCCTCATCAAATATTTTCCTTGCCTTTTGAGTGCGTTTCTGTCTTCCTGTTTAGAGGAATGCTTTGGAGCCATTTCAGTCTGAGGCTTTTGGTGTTTCACTGAAGCTGTTATGGAAAAAAAAAAAGAAGAAAAAATCACAGCCCTTTTTGCTCTGTGAGTCGGACTAAGATTGAGGGGGAAGGGAGAAGGATAGGGAGTAAGTAGAAGTGTGTGTTTTAGTGTGTGCGCAGTCTCCAGCTGTGGAATGTTGAGTCGGCAAGAAGAGCTCAGTGGCACGTCTGGAACCAATCAGCGAAGGAGGGCTTTGGGACATGAAGGTCAGAAAAAAAACAGAAAAAAAAAAAAAGTAAAGAAAAGGGGGGAAAGGAGGAGGAGTGTAAGGAGGAGCTAGAGATGAAGGTAGAGAAAAAGGAATGTTAAAGGTGCAGGGGTTTAGTCCGGGCGTACTCTGTCCTCTGCTGGTGGATTGCTGTAAAGGTTTACCTTCATGCGCAGTAGATGTGAACCTACTGAGGTGATGATGTAAAAGTGAGATAAGCATCGGCGTGATCCCCAGTGTCTGTGATGCAGGTTGGCTCATGTCCCTGTGAAGATACCTGAAGCACCTGATAATTTGTAAGTTTTTGTGTCATTTTTATATGAAATGAATAAAAGTCTATGTTCTGAAAACTTTTGTTTTCACGTGAATTATCATTAATTCCAAAACAAACTCTTTTGTCACTGGGAACCAGTTATCTGTCAAGGCCAAGCGCTGAATTAGTCCCACTCTTTTGCAGCGAGCAGGGAGGTGGATTCAACCATCAATGTGGAAAATGTGGGCTGCAGTGTTGATGTTTTTCACAAGAGGGCACACCTCACCTGCTGTATTGAGGCCTCTGCTGCTGAATGTTGTTATCTGACTCCCACACTTGTCTGTAACTGGTTATTGTGTGTTTCTGACATAACTACTTCTTACACTTTCCTCATTCTTTTAATAGATCAGCTGTTCTGTGCGACTTAGGTGTTTATGTCTGATATGCTGCTGCTACTGCTGGGAATTACTACATTCAGTTTAATTGTATCTAGTCCAATTAGAGATTGAAAATTATTCTGGAAAAACCAGACTTTATTAGGAACACCTGTTCAATTTTTTTGTTAAGTCATTAACCAATAGCACGATTGAGTTACTCAACTCAGTGCATTTAAGCACATAAGCATAATGAAGGCAATCTGCTGGAGTTCAGTCTCAGCATCAGATTGAAAAACAAAGGTGATTGATGTGAGTTTAATGATGCCAGAGGAAAATGGCCATACTATTTATAGCTGATAGGAAGGCAACAGTAACTCAAAATAGCCTCGTTTACACCTAAACTATGCAGAAGAGCATTTCTGAATGCAGATGAGCAGCAACAGCAGAAGACTACAACCGGTTCCACTTCTGTCACAGGAAACTGAGGCTACATTTCACACAGGCTCACCAAAATTGGACAATAGAAGGTAGGTCAGAATTTGGCAATAATGTAACCATGTCATTACCCTGCCTTGTATGAGCTGTTCAGGCTCTGCTGGTGGTTGTTTAATGGTACAGTGAATGTTTTCTTGGCACACTTTATGGTCCTTAGTACCAAATGAGAATCATTTAAATGCCACATCCTACCTGAGTACTATTGCTGACCATCTCCATCCCTTTGTGGCCACAGTGTAGTGATGGCTGCATCCAGCAGGATAATGCAAGTGTCACAAAGCTTCAATCATCTTAAACTGATTTTCTAAACATGACATTGGAGTCATCGTATTCACATCGTCCCCACAGTCACCAGATCTCAGTTCAGCAGAGCACCTTTGGGATGTCCAGCAAACAAATTTGAAGCAACTGTGTGATGTTATTTGTCAAAATAGACACAAATCTTTCCAACTTGTTAAATCTGTGCCACAAAGAACTAAGCATTACCAAGGTGAATCTTACTAATCGCTCAGTGTAAGTTTTGAATTGCAAAATAGTGTATAAGAAACCACGAAGACAGCAAAAAGCATATAAGGAAAGAAAATCCTGCAAACACACACACCAAATTAATATAGTGCGACACACTGCCGACTTTAATACCCTACAATGCAAGTCAATACTAATTTAGGGAAATTGACATAAATGTGACCATCTAATGATTTTGTTGTGCTATTTTGAGCAACATGAACAAAAAATGTTTAAAGCTTTCTGCCTGTGTTGGGCAGCTTTTGCATCTCAAAAAGGTAATACATTTTTATAAGCCCAGGTACAACAGGTACTGCTCCACCAGCGTGACCATTATTCGAACCGGTAGACCAACAAGTGTTTCAAATCCAACACCTGGTGTACTGGGAGTTTGTGGTCTCTTCCTGTGAGAGAGCTCCACCTTTGCAGCATAACATCTGAACCAGTGAATTGCTTGTTATTCAAATCAAACTGGCTCTGTGTAATCCATCTCACTTAGGATGGATGTCACAATGCATCCAACTGCATGCCGCAGGCACTTAGTTTAAAGCATCCAGGGGTTATGTACTCCAGCAGTTGTTTATAAGTTTTCCAGTCCTGACACCTGTCTTTTTTAATGCATCTCTGGTGTACGGAAACGATCCTCGAGAAACTTTTTGTTTACTGTTTAAACGTTACACGTTTCTTCTCGGTGAATTTCAGTCTCAGCTCTATCTGTCTTGAACAAAGAGCTGCGTCTTAAAAAGCTTTGTGCTTTGTATGTATCTTACATACACATCATACTTCAGTGTGTCTGTTCCAGAGTTATGAAAAGCTCTTCATCTCAATTAGTTTTGAGAATTTATTGCATGAGCTTGCCTCTGGCTTTTACTCATTAATAGTGCATCTAAAAATTAGAAATAGTTCTTTTTTAAAAGAATTTTGTCAAAAAGGCACATTTCCTTTTTTAACCCTTAAGGACCCACAGTGACACTGGTGTCACTGCCTCTTTACACTTAGAGACTTGGTTATATATGATTCATTTGATATAAGACCCCCGTAATTTTCATGAAAGTAGAAATAGGTCTGGGCTCTTAAGGGTTAATTATTACTCATAAGGGCAAGTCTTTTGTCATTTTAATTTTGATAATTATGTCTTACACATCATGAAAATCAGAAATCCAGTATCTCAAATTATTAGATCAGTCAAAAATCATTTGCACTACAAAACTGTCCAACCTCACTTATATAGTCAATACCAAGATGAATGCAATCAAATTGTTGTATTGCTGAGGTGCTATTGTAACCCAAGGTTGCTTTAATAGCTCCTCTTCTGGACAGTAGTTTAATCAGGACAGGTCACCAGTCTGTCATAGGGCTAACACGTGGAGACAGAACACCACTATCCAATTTACTCACATTAATACCTATGTCTGATTTAGAATTTGCAATTAATCAACATCGATGCATTTGCTTGAACTGTAGGAAACTGATAACTGGAGTGCCCGGAGAGAACACCCAAATGCATGGGGAGAACATGCAAACTCCACACAGGAAGATCCTATCAGCCTGCGCAATCAAACCCAGAAGAGCACTAACCACTGCACCACCATGCAGATAGTCAATCAAACACAATAATAAGGTGGTCAGCTGGCATGTTCAGGAAGTAGTTTTAGCACTTTTTTAGCACAGGTGTTAAGTCCTGCTGTAAAAGAAAAGTGGTATCCATAAAGCTTGCCAGTAGATTGAAACATGAAGTCCTCTGAAGTCTCCTGGTGGACAGCCGTGATGTCTTTGGACTTTGTAAAACACAGTAGATCAACTACCTCTAACACCAGCAGATGACACAGCACCCAAACCATCACAGACTGTTGAAACTTCACACTATTCTTAAAACACCTCAGATTCTGTGGCTATCCCACCAGACTCTAGGACCTTGATTTCCAAATGAAATCCAAATTTTATTTTCATCTGAAAGAACAACTTTGGACCACTGTGCAACAGTCCATTTATTTTCCTCCCTGCCCCAGGTAAGCCACTTTTCATGTCATCTCTGGTTCTGGAGTAGTTTGATCTTAGAAATGTAACAGTTGTAGACCCTATCCTGAAGACATCTGTGCATGACGACTCTTGATCCACAGACACCAGCCACATTCCACTCTTTGTGAAGCTCTTGCTCTTAAGAATTTTCTCAAGGCACTAATTATTCCTTTTGCTTGAGTGTACCATGCTTTTAATTCCAGTCATCTTTCCATTAATTCAGTTCCATACACTCTGTGAACAGCTAGCCTTTTCAACAATGACTGTGGCTTGCCTTTTTTTTGTGGAGCTTTTTGATGATTATCATATGGAGAACTTTCAAGTCAGCAATCTTTAACAGGAATATGTTTGTATGTACTGGACAAGACCAAGAGATACAGTCTACATATAGCATTTAAATTACAATTTACTTAAACTTGATATGATAAATTCAAATAACCTGAGATATTTTCATGCAATTTTACATTTCATGTAATATTTATATGTAATAAATATAGAATATACAAAGTTTACCTTTTTGTTGAGATAAACTCCTCATTTCTTGAATACAGGTTATGTGGAGAGTATAGGGCTGTCACTCTTAGGTGAGATCAATGAAATCCTAATCATCACAGTAGCCAATGGGTATTTCTTAACTGCAGCCACTGGAAACACAGCAGCCATCTTGCCTAAGGGTTTTTGAATACACCTGCCTGGGAAATAGAAGTTCAAAGGCAGGAAGCAAAGGGAGAGGTCTCTCCTCTGGAACTATAGCACAACATTTTCACTCTTTACTGGCCCTCGCTTCCTCTGAGATGCTTGAGTAAAACACTCCTTGCTTTAATTAACTGACAAAAATGGGCAGAAAAGAGACTGAAATTCTTCAAATAGCTGTGCTCTTGCCTAATCAATATCCTCTTAATTTGAAGGTTTGGTGTTCAGATCTTGCTCTTGTGTTGTTCACAAACTGCTGTTTATTCCACCTCCTCCCACTCCATGTTTTCTTCCTATTTGTCAGTTTTGGCAATGCAAATTCAGGGAGGGGAACAAGAGAGAAAGCGGCATTAACAAGTGAAATTAAAAACCCATTCACTCTCCTCAGTCATCCATTTGGAGCCCAGCCAAAGGAGAAGCAGCTGTTGGGCTGGCAGTAGAGGGGAGAAAGACACAGAGATACAGAAGAGAAAGACAAAAATACACAGCGAGTGAGAAAAGGTGGATTGGAAATTGTTAATTCAAAGAATATATATATATATATATATATATATATATATATATATATATATATATATATATAACGTTTTTTAACTATAACATCAAGAAGGTGTGCGCTTTGGGAGCTGCAACCTTTTTCCTTCACCCTTTCCGATCCCTGAGACTTTGACCCTGTACCCAAATTCTCTCCCCTGCTTTCAGTGTTTCATTGGGAAATCTGGAAAGACACAGACTCAACACTCAATGTGAGGTTATCAAAATGCTGTTTATTTCTATATAAAAGATCAACAATTACATCACATAAACAATATTGCTCGTTAACAGAGAATAAGTGCATGACAAAGCAAAAGGAAAGCTTGTCATTTACTGTGTTCTTGAATCAGATCTTACACTTAGCCATGTAGTTCATCGTGAATCATCACATCGCTGCTGTTTTAAAGTCCCCCAGTGGCAGATCCCCGTGATGGTTTAGTGTCTTTTTCACTAGTGTTCACCAAACTTCACCTCCAGACAGCCGCTTGCATATACATAACATGTATGACAAAGTGAGTGAATTGAAAGAGATGGTCAGGTTTGCAAAAGAACATCTGGTCGGACTCAGCAATCTTAACAATCATTTCAATCTCGATTTCCACGATTCTGAACCCAATTTGAAAAGCTGGCTTGGGTTAGGAACCTGTTCCTTGTAAATAAACAAAGGAAATCGGTCTAAATTAAGATTGCACTTGATGAAAAATCACTGACAAACATTTGTGGGATGCTTAGAGTGGAACTTGGAAATAATACATGGAATGCACTTTTGCCTATTGGATCTACTTAAGTGTCTGTTATTTCTTTTCCATTTACCTCATGTCCCCTATGTTTTCCCCCCTTATTTAATTGCTGTTCTTCAATTGTTTTTCCCTCTTTTGTGATTGTCTGCTCCATTAGTCATTAGTGTTTCCCATGCAGTTTGTTCTCATCTATTTACAGTCCTCCCTTTTCCTTCTTGTTTGTCTTCTGTCCTGGCTTGTTCATCCACCAGTTTTCCTTACGCTTCTTATATTGTCTTTCTTTCTTGGACTTCTGTTGTATTTGAACCAGCCTTATGAGACTTGTGTTTTCTGGGTCTTATGTAAGTTTAATGAGCTTTGCACGAAAGCTCGCATTTTGTTTAGGATTCCCGTCTTGTGTGTCTGCAATTGGGTCCTCTTTTGAACACACACATAACAGTTAAGTGACCTTCTCAGCTTTGGCTCCCTTTAAAACCAAACAGAGAAACAGGCTGCATGTGGAGAACAGCCTGCTAACAGCTGTTATCCCACTGTTTAAAGCTTCTGGAAGATAAACAAGCCCATTAAAGCTCAGGTGAATTATGAAAAAGAGCAGAAATTACTACTGGATGAGTTTGAATACAATTTTTTCACAATAGGTGTAAATTGCTTTGCATTAAAGTCATTCAGATTGTGTTGGGCTGAAAGTTGAATAGAACACAATGTTACCATTAACTATTGCCAATTATAAACACCCACTGGAAGCCACTGCCTTACGATGCTGGAGTGTTGATGCTAAACTTTATCCACCTGACCTGATAGGGACAGCAGAGGAGTATTTTAATTTTGGTGAAGAGGTGCTGATATTTCAGTACTGAATTTTTATGCAAGAGGAGCATATAGTAGTAGTAAAACTATCAGAAGAAAAACAGGATCCTACTGTCATGAATCTTCCTACTTCTGTAGGAAGACTTATGAATCCTGGCTCATAACTGTCATTGTGATTATGAGATCACTCCATCCACCTGTTG
Source organism: Neolamprologus brichardi (assembly GCF_056152115.1). Lineage (NCBI taxonomy): Eukaryota > Metazoa > Chordata > Actinopteri > Cichliformes > Cichlidae > Neolamprologus > Neolamprologus brichardi. The sequence goes on from NC_142107.1 coordinate 18,560,799, forward strand.
TCACCCCTGAGTCAATATAATAATCTCTTTGGCCAGTGGTTTGTCTGATAAGCACTCTGGAGGCACAGAGACACACCCAGAAAAGATGCACTTCACCCCCAGCAGTGAAAGCCCCATCTGGAATCGTCCATTGATTTTTAGTCCAAATTATTTTTTATGACCATGAAAACAACCCCAGTGTGCCACCTCTTTTGGAAGAGGGGATCAAATTCCCTAATCTTTGTCCAAATCAAAGGCTCCATGCTTCAAAGTGGCTGGATCAGCACAGATACCCACAGAGCGCCAACGCCAGAGCAGAAGGGAGAGAAAAAAAATGCTTTGCTCTCGCTTTGCACTCCAAACTCATTTTAACTCCTGTCTTTCTTCTCGCTGCTCATCTTTTCAGTGAGTTTGTAGTGGCATTGTGCTTTAGTTTGAGTGGGTGTGTTTGTGTGTTTGATGGACAGTTGTAGAAGAGAAAACTTAAAGGGCCAAGAGGGTGGATGGCGTATAGAGGCAGGTTGGTGACGGTGGGGGCTGGAGGCTGGGTGTGGTGCACTTATCTCCTCTCTGCAGATGAGAACACTTCATTGCCTGCGGGATGCTGCTCTTTCTCAGGCCAAGTGTGGTTAAAGGGATTATGGGGGACACTGTTTTCAGGGGATGTTGGGATCTGAACTTGTTTATTGACCATTTTCAGGTATGTAATTAGCACACTTAATTGGCCCGTTTAGAGTCAACAAAGTATGTTCTAATTTCATAAGCAACCTCTTTTACACTCAGATGATAAATCAATAAGACTGCTGAGATTTAGCCAAGAAAAGTATCTCAGTGCCCTGAGACAGAATAATAACTCTTTTTTTTTTCTCTTCACAACATTTTAAGATTATTGATTTCTCTATTCTGTTCCCATTTTCTCCCCCTGAGACACAATTTGTTAGAATATTTTCAGGCTCTTGCTTCAACAGGAACTATCTTTTGTTAAAGCTAAAACCACAAAATAAAGCACAGTGAAATAGCAGTGACAGGATCACTTCAGAAGATGCCCACTCCTCCACCTGCCTGATGACGAGTCCTTACTGTAAACAACAAAAGGTGCTATTATCACCCCCAACCAGGGACAGGATTAGACGCGTACTCATTTGCATGGATTTCAACCCCCAAATAATAATAAGGCATAAATAAGGGGAAAATAGAGACAAAAGGTGAAGTTAATTTATGGAAAGCCATGGCTGCATCACTGCTTACCACTTTGATGCTTAATCCGTTATTAACCTCCACAGTATTACACATACACGCATGCACATGTATGTGTGGAGATACTCACTCATGCATGCACACCTTGAGCAGCTGAGTCAGGGCAACTGAGTACTGAGAGCAATATTACCCCTCAGGGAAATAAAGATAGGCTGTGGGTGCAAAAGGAGGGAGATGAGGCTACTCGGAGGACACGCTGCAGAATATCAGGCCAATCCTGCTTGTGCTTGCTCTTGCTGGTTTCCAGGGTAATGGCAGAAGGCTCTGCCTTCCTGTTGAGGCAAACGCACTTAGAGGAGAGATTTTTGGCCTTGAGAACATGTTGAGAGGGAAAATGTTCCATTACTGGGAACCTTTTGTCTTTGTGCAGCTGATTTCCCAGCGTGGAGCTGTATAAATGTGTTTGTGCGCTTGAGAAAGTGTGTAGTGTGTGCTTTAATGTTTGCTGCAAACAAGAAAACCAAGAAGAAATTTCACATTACAAGAAATGGTAAGCCTAAAGGATTTCCATTATGCTAATTTCAAACTAAATATTTGTGTTCTTCTTCTCTGCTACTAGAGCAACTTGTGCCTGAGATAACCATATTATGGTGCCATACTCTCATTGGCATCATATGGAAGCAGTGTGCAGCAAAAGAGTAGCTGAAATGGAGAGTTCAAAGCAGTCTGAAGCCCTTTACTTCTGGAAACTTTGGCAATGTTGGAAAAGCATAACAAATCTTCCATTTGTCCTTCTTCTTCTTTTTCTTCTTATTGCTAACAATGGGTGGGTTTTGTCTGCATCAGTTACAGCTGAGAATTGTGGAAACATATTTAATGACTAACAAGTTAAAAACATTAGAAATGCAATAAGAATTTATAACTTAGAAGAAAAGACATAATGGCAACAGCCCCAGTGTAAGGCTCATGTTACAGTCAGCTGTCTATACTGATTGTTATATAGTATACATATATGTGTATACACATACTTTTGTGTTTATCATGGTTGTTTGGATGTAGAATGGAAATATCCAGAAACATTCCCCTCAGCCATTTTTGTTGCTGATCTTTTACTCTCAGTTAATGGTGTTGAATGATAAAGGCATAGCAGATAGGAAATAAAATCTTGCCCGTTCTTAAAACTGAAACCCTGTGTTAAAATGTTTAATGATCACTCAGTTTCTTTGTACAAATACACAAAAAAGCACCAATACTTTTATTTGAAGTCATTTTTATCAATCAATCGACCAATCAATCACCACACAGATGCCATAGATGTTACAAATCTTGTAGTTTCATTGAGATTGAAGCAGTTTGATTATTATCATCATTATTATTATGTCTGGTCTTAGCTATCACAATAAAATTTCTACAGCTTGTTCTGATGGGTATATTTCTATTCCTGCTTAAAAATGAACTGAAAGTTAAATAACTCTGCCTTTCTGTGGAAAACTGTGCACGTATGTGTGCATCCCGTGTGTGTGTGTGTGTGTGTGTGTGTGTGTGTGTGTGTGTGTGTGTGTGTGTGTTTTCACCCAGTGGTTTGCTGCTGAGTGATTTTCTCCGTGAAGCACTCAGGATATGCAGAGATGAGCTCCATTGTTGGTATAAATTGCTTGGCCCATGCATGCTGCCTCTCCACCGGGCATCTCCCTCCTCGTACTGATCAATCTAATCCTTAGCTATAATGAGTTTTTCTGTCTGACTGTGAGGAGTGGGCCGGGCCATGAAGTGGATAGGAGAATGAGCAAGAGAAGAAATGTGGGATACTGGCAATGTTGGTGAAGACAGCTGTAGGCACAGAAAGTGTTTATAGAGGTAAGAAGTGAAGATCTGGCAGAAGATATTATTTCATGAGGGGAACTGTTTTTGCATTGCTTAATAAAACAGCTTGCCTTAGTATGTGAAACGTGAGACATAGATCAGTTTCTCACAATAATTTTTCACAACAGATTCACTCTCCTAGTACTTTTTAAATCACTGAACAGATCATTAAATATATATTAATTCAGAAGTGGCGAATATAATTACCCAAAGGCTGAAATGGTTGTCATAAATAGTATAAGCTTAGCAGGCAACTGAGTCATTTGTGTTTAATAATACAAATATCAAACTAATCGATCATTTTTTTAATATTATTAAACAGGAAATTATTATTTTCTTTAATATGCAGATTTCATTAAGTTAACCCTCCTCCACTAATGTTACCACATGTTACTCTTCACGAAAGTCTACCTGACTGTAGAAGTTGTTTATTTTGGTAATGAAATAACAGATCAGTTACTCTTTCTAGAATTTCTCTCAAGCTTTTTAGTGACTTTCAGTTTGTTGATTCTTAACGTCACTCTTATTCTCGCTTTTATCCCTGCTGCAGGCAGCAGTTTTCAGGGACATAGCTCTGGAAACTCACTGTACACTACGCTACGACAAGTAAAGCAATTAATCAATTTAAAAACACTGACAGAAGCTGCACGTTTCCGAAGCTCAAAAGATGGATCAGAATGATTTGGACTAAACTTGTATATACAGTGGTTGGTGCTTACAAAAACTGGTCTGAAATTCATTACCAGGACACACAATGAATTGCAGTGGAGCTGCAGACTAATCATGGAGTACCCATGGTCATGCCTATCCAAAAGCACTTAAAATGTGTGTGTGAGCATCAGACTTGGATCCAGAAGTGATGATGGTGATGTCTAATAGATCACACCGGGTATATGTGCATGTGGTTTACTTGGAGAAGAGATAATGTGTACTCCTTTTCATTGCAATCGTATGCCTAGATGGCAGAGGTTATCTGTTATTGTGCTTGAGCTTTAGTGAAAGAGAGGAAGCTTCACAATATTTCTTTTCAAGTTGGTGCTAATAGTATGTAAATATATTGTAACAGGGGAATCTGTCAAAAAGTAATAAAGTTTTATGTTTTTTGGGACTCTAAATTGTGGTTTCTTATTAAGTGTTCTCTATTTTCTTTATAATCCCCATTTTTTGAAATCTTTGGTTTATAGACTTCAGGGTTTTCTTAACTTTTATAATTATAATATGCCTCTGTGTTTAGTCTTAGCATTTATTTAGCGTAATCCATTTCTGGTTTTTTGTGATCAGTATAACCTATGGGTCTAGCCTCCCCGGTGTCTCCTTGTATCTTCATCTTTGTGTTAGGGCTATCCCTGTTATTTTAATTCCTGTTTTATTTTGACACACTGTTCCCTGATCCCTCTTTTGTGACTGTCTACCTATGCGCCACTGGTTAATGTATATCATGTATTCTTTTTGTTCCCTTTTGGATTTTATGTTTCAGGCTGTTACAGCTGTTGCAGTTGTAACAAGGTTATCCTTCCTGCAGAGCTTAACAGTTCTGTTAAGCTATGCAAAACCATGCAACAATCCCAATGCAAAATAACAAATTTTTTTCAATGTTCATTTAGCAAAAGATGATAAAACACGGCAGAAAACAAAGTGCATAACATCCTTACCAAAGAAGGAGGAATTTGTAGAAGGTTGACTGCATAAAACACAGAAAACAACCTCAAAAGCATTGCACATTCCCAGCTGCATCCAGCTACAGCGAGTGAGGTGAACAATGAAAAGCAATGTTGCTTCTGTCTTGCAGAGACTAGAAGCACAGAAAAGATGAACCACAAAACGGAGAGAAGCTGAGACAGAACAGAGCGGACTGCCTGTAGTTCACAGACTGACTGTCCATCATCTCCCACAGCCTCACCACTCTGCACATCAAGGTAGAAGACTTGAGGATTTCTCACTATATAAAAATACTTTAGAGGAGCAATAAGTCAGACAGCTCCAACATGTCTGTGAATATGTATCAATCCTCTCTGAAACTTCATGCACAGATTCGAGTGGGACCCAATGCCTGGCCTTATTCTTCTCATCCTCTCTCTTCAGTGAATTTAGAAGAGGAACTTTCTCTTTTTTTTAGTATTTTTCTTGTCTGAGCTTTCTTCTGAGAGTTATTTTAAGTATTTATGGTGTAAATTAATCTCTCAGAAATTAATATAAATTGCTTTCATGTAAGAAAATACAATTTGTCATGGCAATTCTTCAGAAAAGTATTTTACATCTTCAAAAATTTAGCTCGATTTCAGCATTCTAAAAGCAAAATATGTACAATTCACAGCTGCTTTTAATGAAGGAAAGTAGCAAAATCCTACCTTTAAATCCTGAAACAAACACATTTTTAGCATTTTTAAGTTAACGAGTTGTCAGATTGTTGACTTTTCTTTTTGTCTTTAGAGGAATAGGGTAAAACAGTGTCTCTCTATCTTTCCATGGCCACGCATCTCAGGTGCAAGTACTTAATCTGATCACCTTGTGCCTTGAAGGCACTGGCCTGGTGTGACCGAGGCGTCCGTGTGAAAGGCCTCTTTGTTGAGCCATGTCATCATTTGTATTCAGCAGGATCAAAGTGTCCTCGGCTTCTTTAAAATTTATCCTGTGGCTTGTGTTGCTGGAGCAGTGAATGACAATGTCAAGGGATGCAGAAGAGCTGGGAAATTTACATAGAAATGGCCCTCAATATGAATGTGTAAGGAATCAATTCAGAGTCTGCAATTTGGGATTGTGTGGGCATGTATCTGTGTATGCCTTATGCTGGCTTGGGTATTGAGTGTGTGTTTGTGCCATACACATGTAAGAGACTTAGAGGGGATTGCTGAACCAGTCTTAAAGCTACTTTTCTCACTACATCACTTTTTTAAGTCTTAAATGTTGTTTTTTTCCTTTCTCCATTATTTCCAGCCCCATGATGCTCAGTTTTAACAAGATAATAGGATCATGCCTCTTCCATCTACTACCAGGGGGTGAGAGGACAACCTGAGGAAGTGGCCTCAGGCAGCAGTAAAAAAGCAAGTTAAGTTAAATGTGTTAGCTATGTGACGCAGTGATGTGGGACTGAGTTGAGTTGACTCTGGCTTTGTGTCTTCTTTAAGATAGAAACCCACCTCCTACCTCCTTTAATAAACCTTACTCAACTTTATTACTCTGAAAGCACTGACAAGCCTTACAGCTTCTCAGACTGTGCATCACTTTACTGTGGGTAGAATCGATAGTGTAGCTATATGCTGTCCCATATCTGTGGCTGCTCAGACAAGTGAAATAAAGAGTAGGGGTATATTCTTGCAAGAAGTCCTAGGTCTAAATCCCGGAGCAGCCTCCATTTTTACCGCAACCTTTTGGTATTTTGGTATGAGGAAGTTTGTGCATGCAAAACAAAAAGAGAAAACAATTCTGTTATATACACAGGGTGATAAGGTTCTGGTAAGGTTTCTTTGTAGTTTCATAAGCTTAGCCTGCTCAGATGTGCTGCATACTTAACTCACAGCCAACAAGTAAAGCAAAGCCCTGAAGGAGAAGTTGCAAAAGGTCAACCCTGTGGCCCACACACCTATCAGTTTCCAGATAACCTTTTATCTGAACTTAAAGTAGTAATTACTAGGTGTGCAGTTAGAGATGATTGCAAACATTTCAAAAAGTGTTTTGCTTTTGCCCTGAAGCATATTGGTTTGCTTCTTCCTCTACGGCGAGGTAGGTTACAGCTCCCCTTGGACCTTAGGTTGGATGACCAGTCAAGAGTTCAGCAAGGCTATTATGCCTCACCAAAACCAAACTAAAAACTGAAAGTAGCAGTGGGTATTATTAATTCAGAAAATCTTTTAGTTTTTTTGCCTTAGCCTGGTCAGATTTTATTCTGAACAAATGTACATGTTGCTTTTTCTGTATTCTGACTAAAAACTAAAATTAGCATGTAAAATAATACTCTAAATTTAAACTAAAAATGAAAAAAAAGCAATCCTATGAAGGAAACTGAAAAAAAAAAAAGGAAAATACAAAACTGCATTAGTGATACATAAGAACACAAATCCTGTGACATTGATTAATCGGTGTCAATAACTCATTTGTTATAAAAAGTGAAAATAAGGCAAACTCTTGATATAAGATGATTGTTTAAACATTTAATATGTTTACAAATACGGTCTTTAGCCTTTAATACTGTTATATACAGACACACTTTAAAGACCGATGACATCTTGAATTGAATTTCCCCATTCCCCGGCACCTTTGTGTCACACCTCGGCCTTTCTCGTTTTCATCAGCCAGAGAAAGGCTGTCAGAACATACACAGATTACACTGTGGCTGTTCTGACATCTGCTGCCTTCATTATTATGGGAGACGTGCACCATAAAATCAATAGGGTCGTTGTAGACTTAATAAAGGTAATTTCTCTACAGTCCTCCCTCATGCTGCACCAAAGTGCTCGGCTTATTTCTCAACTTATTTGATCCCTCTGCGCTGTTCAGAGCAGGAGAGATTGATTCATGAGCTATTAAAACTTTCAAAAGCAGACTGTGTAAGAGAAAGGTGAAGGTTTTGGTTTGGGTTTTGAATGAAGCAGACATTTTCAATTGAATAGCTTGTTTAGCTTGTGTGGATAGGGCATTTTTATGAAGAAAATGTTAGAATAAAAGGGTGAATATGAATCAAACTACAGCCTTTCAGCCTTCTTCACAGTACCACATCAACATAAAAAATTCACTGTCTCTGTAAGGTATCTGCCCCACAGAAAGATCACAGAACAAAAGCATTAAACCAGGTTCACATTTCCATGCTCTGAAGTATTATCTGTATCTGGACCATATATTTCACATTACATTGGTATAATAGAAGACTTGATGTTAAATATGTTTCTGCTTTTTTCCCCCTTCATACTTAATTACAGCACACTCAGAGCACTGAGTACCATATTTTATGTTAATCTGTCTTCTCCATCTAGATTTTTTTTATAAAATGAACAGCCTGCTTTGCTGATGTGCAAATGGTGATGTTATCTAAAGCTTCACTTTGAATAAATGTGATAAGACACAAAGGTCATTCATATGCACAGATGTTTTCTATAGCATAAAGTCTCTGTTGCCAGATTGTTATTATCATGAAAAATACTTTCAAATGAGTCGCTTTAATTCTCTTATTATGCCTTTTGTTTTAGTGCTTTTTATGTGTCAGAGATTCTGCTTTACTATCAATCATTTTGCTTTTGTCTGCTGAACAAATATATTGATGAGGAAGATCCATATATCCAGTGACATATAGCAGCTATATTCATATATTCCAGGCAAATGCAAGGTTCTGTCAGCAGCAAATATTGAAGAAGTATTATTTCTTATACCATCTAGTTTTTACTTTCATTTTTGTGAAGACCTTTTCTATTGATTGGAATACCATACACAATATAAATGTACCAGCAAACAAAGATATTTTAAGCAACATATTTGGTGCACAAAATAGGAGGACAGTATAAATTATGATCAGTATTGTACATATATACACTCTGTGGCCACTTCAACTGGTTCAGCTGGTTCAAGGAACAAGTTTGACATAATTTGACAAACAATGGATGGGTGCACTGAGATCACGAAGGAATTGCAATAATATTCAGGTAGTTAGGCTGTGGCATTTTAACAATGCTCAATTAGTACTAAGTGACTAAAAATGTGCTATGGAAATATCACCCACCACATTACACCACCACCAGCCTAAAGCATCCAAATGGTTTGAGCCAAGGTTATAATAGTTAACTTAAACTAAAAAGTAGGGGAAACAAACATTTTAGTCAACTAAATAAAAATAAAAACGAATTAGAAAACACAAATCTATAATCACTGTGGTTTGGGCTGGGTCGAATGTCACAGCAGAAACAGACTCATCGAAACAGATCGATCCTTTTAGTTTTGGTGAGCCTGTGGAAATTGTAGCTTCAGTTTCCTCTTTTTAGCTAACCACAGTTCGAGTTGGTGTTAAACTTCCAGATGCCTCAAAAACATTTGTTCTTGATTTCATACGCAAGCACTTTCAGGGTTACTCTGGCACTGATTTATGTAATGTTTGGTACTGGAGGATGGTAATAGAGCTATGTGTGTGCCAACATCTTTTCTGATGGGACTTTGTCAGTGAGCCATGAGAGTGATCATACTCTCATACTTTTGTGACTATCTTGAGTCCAGCCACAATCTTTATTCGCTGTTCAGTGAATGCATCTGTTATTACAGGTGGTTTAATACCATGCAGTTCATTAACACTGCGCTCCTCTACTAGGGTCAGCTCATTGTAAGTACTGCAATGAGTCACTGCATCTTAATTTCTAACTCTGACTCAGCCATAGTTTCAACAAACACTACTGAATTTAATTTCTGTCACTGAGCACGAGCATGGTCTCATAGTACTATTTCATTTCAATGTTCCTCATATCTGAATTTGTGGTATGGCTTTAGAGAGCTACCAGAAGATCTACAAGCAAATTGATACGATTCCAAGGACTTCAGCTACAGCCAAACACCTCCAGAGTTTAGATGCTGTAAAGAAGCCAGCTCGGTGGCTGGAATAACACCCATGGATTCAAGCTGTATGCCTCACCACCCATCAGATAACCACATGGAACAAGAGGATGGCTACAGGAGATGATGCTGAGACATAAAAACTCCTCAGAGTGCATGGAAGGTCGCACCTAATACATTTTCCTCCTTAGCCTTAGTTGAACTTATGTAAGAAATTGGCTCATCTTTCACCACTTGCATGCAACTTTTCCATACAAATTTTGAAGTGCTATAAAGTTATATATGTGTGTTACCATTTCTATGCCCTTCTGCTCCAGTAGAACTATTTTTATTTCAAGCTCCTGCTCCATCCATTTATTTGTCTAGCAGACTAAAGCTTTATATTCTGCATATAAACAGTGTCTGTCCCTGCCCTTGGAAATGAAGGTAATATTGCCCCAAAAGAAAAATTTTCAGTGGCGGGATGAAATGTCTCTGAGAGGTGTAACGAGAAGGCGCTTAAATGACTGTTACAGGGTGGACAAGAGGCTGGATAAGAAGCTGTTTAAAAAAGGATTGTCTAAGTTGGTGTGTAGCCTTTGGGAAGAGATTATATTATAAATAGGAAACTGTGGTGGAGCTTGCCTTGCAGCCATGCATCAGATCAAGGACATTTTCAGCTTGTACACTATTAAGATACTTTTTAGGATTAAAATTCTTTTAAAGTCGGATTTTGGTGTGCTTAAAGTTTCTTCTCCGCTCCACTTGGACAATCAGGCTAATCTGCTGCAGCTAGAGCACAGTAGCCATCAGAAAACCACTCTCAACCCTTTCAAGGGAGGATAAAGCTGGACCAGAAGAGTTGTATAAAGCTACTGAACCATCCGAACCAAGATTAGTATTGTCAGTGTCCTCTTGAATTACTGCAAAAGCTTTAATGCTGTGAGATCTAATGTTCAATTCCAGATACTCTTTGCAAGGTAGTTCAGCTATTCTGTGTGGACATAAATGCCAGCGGCAAGCACGGGCGAATTCACTGAAAAGGCAACGGCCTTGCTTTGGCCCGAGGGTTGTTGTCTATGCAAGTCGACCTTAGGCTTACACGTTTATCATCTCCTCTCTTCTCTCTGCTCTAACATGACTTCACGTTTTAAGCACCACATCATAATGAATATTAATGTACACTCCTGAACTTGATTGTCTGGCAGAGCTGAAAATCTTACATGATAACAACACTGACATTCATTCCCAGCATGCACATCGTGTCCCAACAAAACTAAGCATATGTTTGCAGTCGACACAAAAAAGTGAGGAGGAAAATAGAAATTATATATGTTGGGAGTTTGCTGGCTACACAGAATAAACAGTAAATATGTTTAAATAATGTTTATGTTGGTTTTAGAGCAGTTTTGGCATTTGTTTCTCATTTATAAAAAAAAAAGAAATTTAGTTTAAAGGATTTCCAGTAAAAACCCAGAGATGTTCCAAAGAAAAGTTGTATTTTCATTGTTTTCTTGCACTGTTACAGTAATTATGAGACAAACCTGTTCTGTAAAATTGAAATTATGGTTACATTGTACAATTCTGATTAGAATTTATACCATTATCCTTTATTTTGCGTACCTATTATTTCACTTAAAATATTTCTGCTTGTCTACTTTTGTACTGTGTTTAATTTTGACAGTTTTGCCAGATCTACAACAATAAAACAGTTATATTTTATTGTACGCAATAATTCAAATATGAACTAGATAGACCTCAAATTTGCACAGACCAATTCTTTGTCAAGCTCATCCTGAAATGCTGATTATTTTAAGATAGTCACTGATTTTAATGACTGGTCTCCAGCTATGAACCAAAGACAGTCTGCAGCTTTTTTTTTTCTTTTCTTTTTTTGATCAGCTTAAAGTCTCCAAACTGCTTCGGGTCAGGAGAGCATCAGAAAGACCATGCCTGTTGCCTCTGATATTTACTAGATGGTTCACAGTGGTTCAATACTGAGGCAAGAAACACTCTGCCCAACTCCCACAAGTGTTTTTGCCACACCAACGCAATCATCGCTCACCACCTGCCCTGTTTGCCTTGTTAGCTCTGTTCCTGAAAATAAAATTCAGGTTGAGAGGTCACTGACAGAGTATACTGACACAGCAAAAGAAAAAAAAATCTTTTTGTTGTGATGGCCCTCTGCTTTGGCCAGGGCCTGTTGTGTTTTCCCCTGTTTGTCCATCTGTGTAGTCTTGCAGGTCCCTGGTTAACCAGTGCAGCTGGGAGTGCCTGACCAGTCTCCCTGGAGCATTAAAGAGCTGGCTGTCGCAGTTCCTGTCCCTTCTCTCCTATTTGTGTGGTTGGCTTTGGTTAGTCACCCATCCTACTGCTGACACACTGAACACACTGATTAGCACACCTCATGGAGTACAACGCGTTTCTGCTTTAGTTGGTAAATAAATTGGTGAATTATGGTTTCCCATTATTTATCATGGCCTTTGTGCGAGAATATGACAAATTTCGTTGCTCTCCTTCCTGAAACACTTTTTGGGATTTGATTTAATTTTCAGCACAACACTGCATACAACATGCACTCATTTTCAGCACTGATTGTACTGACTCACACATCATGGTTAGTTTAAGTTCTTTTCTCATTTCTTTTAATGACATTAACATATTTTTACATGTATCGTATATTCTTAATCTGGGTCTACAGTGTTCCAAGGATGGACTACAAGATGATGATCTACTAGAATAACATTTTAGATACTTGGATTGTTTGGTTTGTCAAATGTTGTTGCTAATTGCAGGAGGGGATTGCCTACTTTCTTTTCTTTAAAGCTTTGCAACATGTCCTTTAAAGAATCTGACCACCTGCCCCTGGGATACAACAGGGTTTTGCATCAACACCTGACACCATCACATATTCTAACATGCATGGTGTTTTTATTCATACCTTCGACCCTATTTCCATTCACCCCTTATTCACCTACATTCTCTTAGCTTGAATTTACTCTCTCTCACACAGACACAGACACACACACACACAGACAGACAAGCAATATGCATTTAATACGGTGCCTGTCATGCCAGAGAGATCAGCAGTCGATGCAAATCTCTCTACTTTGTTTCATGAAGAAGCAACACTGAGGCTGGGTAGTCCAACCCAGCACCTCGCTGCCTCCTGACTGCTGCCTTTTTCACTTTAAAGGCTATGCTCGCACACCTCCTGTGACTGTTTGTATGCAAAGTTTAGATTAACAACTACACAGCAGAATACAAGCACTAAATACAGAGAGCAGTCACACTGTTTTGCATGGCGTTCCACAGATTATCTTTGCATCATCGCAATCGTCAATGTTTTCATCTACACATCTCATTTGTCTCCACGTTTGTGTAGGTGTGCAAGATATGAACATGACTACATGTTTTTTGTTGTTGTTTTTTTGTCTGAAAGCATGCAGTCTTGTTTATGTGCTGTATCGCTGCGTGGCTGAGTGCTTTATGAAGGATTCTCTCGACAGGCCGGGGTATAATGAGATCCCTGGGGCTGAACGCAGGCAGCCTGTAAAACAACAGATGCGACTGGACTCGCTCAGTCTCCACATTCTCCCCAATAGCTGACAGAGCTGTCACTCATCAGGAAGGAGGATGTCTACCAGGGGAGGAGGGCTCTGGTGTAGGCCAGAAGATGGGTGAACTCTGTGAAGGAAGGGGAGGCAGTCACCTGGGCTGACACCTGATTCCACAGCATGTCGCTCTCCAAACAAAGCAGGCTGACAGCTGAAACATCGCAAATGTCAACAGTTCTATCACACCAGAGATGTGATGATGATGATGATGATGATGAGACCTTATACTTCCACTACTGATGCTGCAGTTCAAAAGCAAGTGGAATAATCTGACATTTAAAAGACATTTTGAGACTCAGATAAGGTTCCATCTATAATCACATCGGGAATGATGGGTCATTAATCTGTCTTAAACGCAGAAAGCTTGAAAGCGGTGCAATTGGATGAATAAAAAAAAATGTGTTTTTAATGAAAAGTTATGCTTTCAATAAATCTATACATTTTATTTGGCATTTTGCCCTTTCCAGAATACCACTCCGATTCACACATTTCATATGAAAACTAATTCAGGATGCAATCTTTCACCTGTCTTTCTTCTTGAAGTTTTAAGAGAGAGCCAGGCAGGGGAACTGGCAAACACCCCCAGTCAAATGTTACTGCAGCATGCCAGAGACATCACAATAGAGCCTCTGTGCAAGGAAAAGACCAAATGGGTGCACACACACACACAAAAACATCCCTCTGCTCCTGGGCAGACAGCCACTGACCCAGTGCAGCCCCTCTGTCAATAGATGTTTATTGTGCTTCCTTTAGCAGGAATCTGCAGCAGGAACCTGTTACTGTGCTGTATGCAGGCTAGCACAGAATTGAAAAAAAGGTAAGCTCATCTGTAGTGTGTTTGTACTTTTATTCTTGTTTTACAGATCATCCAAACTACATAAACCAAAAAAAAAACCCCACATTGTGTGACAACAGTTTATGTTTTCTCATAGAGTTTTTCCAAAGACAAGAAGCTTTGGGGATTTTAAAAGTGATAATTCATTGTGTTTAAATTCAGATATGGCTGTTGGTGTTTTCCTTGCAGTACTATAAAACACATACTCTGTTTTTCATGCATTTACTTTGACAGATTAGTGTTGTCTCAAAATACATGGAAAGTTTCTTACCAGAAAGACAAATGAGTGGTGAAAGAGGCCATAGCAGTATCATTTGGAGCTTGTCAGACCTCTGACCACACATGGCAACACGTTTGCATAAAATAATGAATGATACCACAATGCATTAATGCTTTAGAAACTCACTCAAACTCTTACTTCTAGCTAGTCAGGGTGGTTTCTCCCTATCCGCTATGTAGCCAAAATGGAGACCACTGAAAGTGAAGGGGTTCAGTAAGGATGGGCATGACTTTGAACTATTTGATTAGTCAATATATTATAAAAAATAAAACTTCAAATAATTTGCACAACTTTTTTAGTCTAAAATACATATTCATACATACATATTGAGTTCTTCCACACCAAACCCACCAAACACATCCATGTCTTTATATACCTTGTTTGTGCACTTGTCATGTTGGAACAAAAACAGGCCATCCCCAAACTGTTCCCATAAAGTTGTCCAAAATGTCTTGGTTTGCTGAAGCATTAAGAGTTCCTTTCACTGGAACCCCACTCCATAATCCCCCTCCAACAAACGACACACTTGGCACAGTGCAGTCAGACAACAACCGTTCCTCTGGCAACCAACAAACCCAAACTCGTCTATTGGATTGCCAGACGAAGAAGTGTGTTTTGGCACTCCAGAGAACATGTCTCCCGTGATCTACAGTCCAGTGGCAACATGCGTTACACGACTGCATCTGACAAGTAAGGCTTTATGTAGCTGCTTGGCCATGGAAACCAATTCCATAAAGCTCGCTACGTACTGTTCTTGAGCTAATCTGAAAGCCACATGAAATTTGGTGGTATGTAGCAACTGAATCAGCAGAAAGTTGGTGACCTTTGCACACTATCTGCCTCAACATCCTCTGATCCCACTCTGTGATTTTACATGGCCTACCACTTCATCGCTGAGTTGTTGCTGTTTCAGTCACTTTCACTTTGTTAGAATGCACCAGTGACCCGTGATTATTTCACAACCTGACTTTTACACAGGTAGCATCCTATCACGGTACCATGCTTAATTCACTGAAACTCAAAACAGTTATCTCTCACTTTCTTGTATGACAGATCAAATTTGCATTTTGGTGCATAGTTGTGGACTATTTTTTTTTTTTTTTACCAATTTTCAGCAGAAACTTTCTATTGGATTGGGGCTGTTTGTTGATCATGTCCTTTAGCTGATATTCCTTCCCTGAAGAAAAGTTTGAATACTCTTAACTCTGGAGCAAGGCACATTATCATTCTGAAAAATGGCATCATCATCATCAATCTTACTTTCTATCAATGGAATCAGAAAAGTGTCCGAAATTTGAGTGTAATCCTGTGCTTTTACCGTTGAAGTAATGATTTCCATTTCCTCTGGGCTTTTACCTGGCATCCAACACCATGTCACATAAGTGGTGAAATCTGGTTGCTTCGTCAGGGAGTTGTCTTTATGTGTTTCACAGGAAACAACTTTCATCCAGTCCACTTTTTATTTTACTTGCTCAGAATTTCTTGGCACATCCTACAAGTTCAGCCATCATTTTTTGCTGTTGGATTTCATTCTCAAAGTTGTCATATAGTTCTCTTCATTGTTTCCTTCCTTTTAATCTGCCAGGTGCAACAGCTCATTAAATTCTGCAAGCTCTCTCTTTTAACTGCAAATTATTTTGCATATTTTGCTCTGTGCAAGAATTTGTTTCAGGAATGGAGATTACAATGTAATTCCAAAATGTTTTCCTCAGCATTTGATATTTTTCCTCTACGTGATGAGGAGAGAAAAAGTAATACTACGACTACTTCCACCAGGGGTTAAAGTACACTGGCATGATCTGTAACTGATAATCAGCAAGGGGTTGATCAGACTATAAAAAGTACCCCCTCAATGGCTAACAGCTTATTTCGTTTAAAGCATCCTTTCTGACACCTTTCTGAATCATCATTTTTGCAAAATGGAATTAATATTTTATTAAATTTGACCCAAAACAAGTGACAGAGCCCATAACCTCATCAGACATTGTATACATGCAGATCAGACATTTTGCCATAGACTTCTATAGGTCTGGAAGTATTTTGATATCACCTTCTTGGTGCCATTAAAATGACTGAACATTTAAGTTGATTCTAAGTTGGTTTCACTTTCCAGGCCCAGCATTTGCCTCCAAGTACCACTAAATGAAGAGCTTCACTGACCTACTCACTTTTCAAGTCTTTGACAACAGAAAAGACAAATGGATTTATTGGATTGGATGACTAGTGCATGGATAGATAGCACTCAAAAGAAAATAAACGTACTCTAGCAAAAACAGCCTTGATCCTGCCTTTTGTTCCCTTATCATGTTGTCACATCAGTTCTCTACCAGCAGTAAAACAATGACGATCCAAGCTGAAATATGTTTGTACACTAGAATGCAGTGTTCTTCACTAGTTAATGCCTGTGCTGTAGTTCCTTGGTTTCATTATGAGACATGTCATTAGCTAGATAATCAAGCTTGTTCCCATTATCGCTACTCATTTTAATGAGGTGTGTACAACCACAGCACGGTCTCCAGAGATGAGCCATCATACAACACGGCCCAATTCTCTTCTGCATTTTCTAATGCTCTGCTAATGGGCCTAAATAAAACAACATTTCTTTTAGTTAGTTCACAGTCTTCGGGGCTAGACATTTACTCAGGCGATGTGCATAGACCTTTGTTTGTTTAAATGAATAGTAATGCTGGACCTGCATAGCAACTTCATTTCTGCTCCACTGCAATTCGATCAGCACACACTGGTTGGATATTTTCCAGAAGAAATATGTAGTGTCTCCACCATCAGAGAAGGCTATGATGCATGACCCGGTTGACTCGGCTAATAAATGATTTATCAAAAGCACACATAACCAGTCTAGGTCAGGTTTGTGGACACAGCCACATGCAAAGAGAGGCAGGAATACGAGAAAGCAGTGAACGTGAGAGCAGAATGTCGAGGCTCCAGATGGCGTCGCTGACAGGTGTGATCATCATTGGGAATTACACTACACTTGTGATACTCTGACTGTAGACCTCACAATGTGTGATATCGCATCTCTAATTTCAGCCACACATCACACCACAATCAAATGTCTTGAACGTGGGTGACTGTTGAAATCAACAACAGCAACATTTGTATATAGGTAGGTAGGTAGCCTAGAAATAACATTATTTATTTAAAAAAAAAAAACAGCTTTCTAATCATAAAATCAGATCAGTAAAATGAAAATTAAAGGGAAATTGGGAAACTTTCAACAAATCAATTTCTTATTTAAATTAGGCAGTCGTTTTATCCCATATTGCTACAAACTCAAGCTTAAAAGAAAATCAATAGTAAATCAACTTCTGCTATACTGATGTGATACATGTGGTCAGACAGAAACCAGATCAGTTTGTCAGCTGGAAGTTATTTCTCAGCTGTTTTTCTAACTGAGATAGCTGCCTTTGACAAATCTCATTATTAAGGCCTGAGAGAATCATTTCAATAAGAAAATCACCATAAAAAGACAATTTTACATTTGCTTTATCACAGAACTCATCAGAAATTGGTTACATTAAAATGTAGAAATCTAGTTAAGTCCCATTTTGTTTTACCATTTAGCTTTTCAGCTCAGTGACTGTTGATTAGACATGCAGCTAATTTGACACTAATTTGAAACTAATTTAAAACTGTACATTAAATTGGTGGAAACTGTCTAGATTAATGTTTTAAATACATCTTTTTTAATTGAAAAACTGGCAAAAATCATTGAGACTAAAAATGAGGATAAAAGGTTCACTGCCCTTGTATTTTACTTTGCTTTGCTCACACTGTTTTTGGTTTTGGTTTTTGGATGTTCTCATGATTGTTGCGCTTTAAGTTTCTAATTTTCGTGATTATTCAAAGGCTAAAGTTTGGACTCCTGTTTAGATTTCATTATTATCCTACATCATGGTGATTACTCTGTGTTTTGTTGTCACTTCTAGACAAAGTTTAGTATTTATTAAATTTTGAGCTCTACTTAAAGTTACCTTTTTTTCCTCATGATATCTATATATAATTTGAATCTTTGATTTCTCTCTTCATGGTCTCCTACTCCTCTTGTGCTGACTCACCCTTTCCATCTGCTTCTCCCTTTTGTTACTCTCTCACTCGTTCTCTCTCTCTCCATCTGTGTGAGTGTGTTTGTGTGTGATCAAGGTAACCCCACTTTTGGCTTTAAGGGGCGGGACCTTGACCTAGGTAACGAGCTCACCTGTTCCCAATCATCTCATCACCCTTACTGCAATTTAAGGTTGAGGAAGACGTTCAGTTGATCCCTGCTTGTTAAACTAACACTGTTGGTGAAGCTGGCTTGTTTGTATGTTTTACTGTGAGTTTTGCTCACCTTTTTTTTTTTTTTCTGTGCTTTGGCCTTTATGTGAATCTGAGAGCGAGAATATTGTGATCTTGAATTTCACTAACTCTAAACCTTTTTGCCTCTAGCTCTGTGACTAACTGTGTGTGTAATTAAACCTGTGAACTTTTCTTCAGAGTCCTGCGTATTAACTTCAATCATTCCATTGGACTGGACAGTGATTTTGCTAGTCAGATGTTCTGCTTTGTTATCCTGTGTTTTTGTTCATGACGTCATTGTTGTCTAGTCTTACTAGATTGTTGAAATTCTGATGTCTGTCTGTCAATTCTTGGTGTTCATTTAGCTTTAGTTTCTATTTTGATTTTGTTTCTCATGTAAGGGTGAACATTATAGGGAAAAATCATAAATATCACAATGCACAGTGAAATAAATTAAAGCACTACATCTGTCAAGCTTAAAAGTTCCCTTTTACTCTTAAGTGAAGATATACATTGGTTTAAATATTTTCTGTACATATGGTTTAAAAACAGTGTTCCCATCTTTGTTATGCGCTCTGTCCCAGCAAAAAGGCATAAAAAGAGAAGTGAGAAATGAGGCTCATGTAGGGATCAGATGTGCAACTTGACCAATTCTCGCCACACTCCTGTATAGCTGGGAAAGTGCCGTCTTGTTTAATGCTTGCGGCGAGGGAAACTGGTAACGAGGGTCAGCTGCTTTACCAGCTGACATTTTTTACCGTGCTTACTTGCATCATAACTTTGCTATAACGTAGGCTGCTGCATTTGTGATTTCACTGTGTCTCTTCATTTTCATCATAAGGCATTATAGAGGAGAGCAGAGTATAAAATCTTACATTGTCCATACATTGCATTTTACAGGTAAGCTTTCAACTGTGCATTGTGCAATGATTGCACTGCTTCAAATGGCAAAAATGTTTCGTGGTGTTACTTGTCTTTGTGGAAACATACTTTTGACACAGTTTGCAGTGTATGCTACTCTGCTTCTTTGTCAGAGTTTAAATAGCCAAATATTTCCACGCTGCAGAATCCCACATAAACCCTTCTTTCAGCAGTGTCCTTGTCTTTTGAGCCTTGGGCTGTGGCCGTTGGGGTGTCGTGTTCAGAACTGCTGTTTTTCAAGTTTTTGTTCACAGTTTCCACTGACATTTTGTCTTTTATCTCACTTACACTCTTAACCTCCTGCTGCTGGTATGTACGGCTGCTACTCTACTCTCTGTGGAGGAGGAGCAGCCATGTCAAGCTGGCTCTGTTCCGACCACTTGATTGGTTCGGTGCAGCACTACTCTCATTGCCATTGGTCTTTTATGTTGTTAAACATGGATCTGTTGACTTTATATTTATCTTGTCTCATATTTCTATCAAGGAAAAGTTCATTCTCAATATTTATCTTTGTCATTTTAGCTCCCAGCTCTAGTGCTAAGTTTCCACAGCGTTCCCTTTGCATTAGTTTACATCTAATGCAAGTTTACATACACCTTTCACTATCTGCTTTTTCTCATTTAAGGTCAAAAGTAATTTCCTGTTTTGTTCTAATAGCCAGTTTTATTTCGTGCTTATGTCTTGATTTATATTTTACTTCCTGTCTCTTGATTGTCCTGAATATCTGCACTTGTGCTTCATTCCCCCAGCTGTGCCTTTTCCATGATTAATAGTGTATTATTAGTTCAGTCTTCACTATGCCTTGTGTCAAGACATCTGTAATACTCCACAGTTGTTTTCCTTGTTTGTTGTTGTGTTTGTTGGATTTTCTTTGCTGGATATCATATTACATTTGCAAAAAAACACCAAGAAAAATGTGTCCGCTCTTCTTTCACGGCTAAAAAGACTTTGGCTGATGGATAATAACGTGCAGAGGGAAGGAGTGTTGGCACCGAGACATTCTGTGCTACAAACAAAATTTCTTACAGGAGCCTTGATTCAAACATCCCGTGTGTCCCAAATGATTTGGGACAATTACACGTATCATTACATCTCTAACTGAAGAACAAGACGGGACATGTTTGTTTTATTGACATTTAACCACATTTGAGTGTGTGTGTGTCATAACCAACTGAAAATACCACACAAAAAGTACATAGTTTTTTATTGTTACATATTAAACACAAATGGACTATGAAATTAAACTAAGTTCATTTTAAGGTCCCTCATATAATGCTTTCAATTAAGCAGTTCCAATGCTTTGTTTGGACTTTCACATTTCCTTGTTTCCATAATTTTGTTGCTCTTTATTACACCAGTGAACAAAATACATTTACCAGCAAAGACATAAATGCTGCAAAGTGTGGGGACATTTATATTGTCTCTGCTCAACGCTGTCGGACAGAAAAGCTGAGTTCTGCCAGTAAAAAATGTAATTTGACCTAATGGTAACTTATGTTACGGCGCTTTGTGTGAATGTGAGAGAAAGAGAGTCTATATTTATGTCTTCAAGCACTCACTGTAGGCTGTTTTCAAAAAACCGTCACAAAATAACTGTTTAGATTACCTTGTCTTGGTTGCAGTTGAGCAGCTACAGCTGTGTGGATTGGAGTGTACTCTTCTCAAGCGGAGTGCTTTATCACTATTAACTTCCCTCCCAAGTGCTATCATTTTCTCTCTGTTTTTCTCCCCTCCTCTCATTTCCAGACATAACAACATTTTGTCTCATGGTCCTTCTCTCACTCTCACTGCTTACTGTTAACAACAACAACAAAAAAACCCATGCATGATGTATATAACATGTCTGTTACCATGCTCTTCATTTTTGCAGGCTGTCTTTCAACGTCTTTTTTTTAACACCACTTCACAGAAAGGAGATGGTGCAGTGAGAGAAAAAGAAGTGGGAATAAAACGCGGCAAGTGTTGTCTGAATACAAATTGCAGCTGTCAAAGGCTGTGATATTAACATTTGGCTCAGACAAATATGCTCCTTTGGCATAAAATATAGTTGCTGTTATTACTGCATCTTCATTTCAAACACTCATTATAATTGGCATTAATTCAGTGTTAGAAAGCTGTGAAAATGTAATTTCCAGTTCAAGAGCTCCAGCCGGAGCTTAGCAGGAGTGAAGAGCATTACACTGTCTGTTGAATTGGTTTTGCCCAGCTGAGATTGCCACGACTCCTCTGCTGAGAGGGACGGGTTAATAGAGCGATGTCTGAGGAGGCAGAGAGAGTGGTACAGACGGATAAAGAAGAGCAGGAGTGTGCTTATTTAGATGTAAGGGGAGGAGTGAGGGATGCGGAGGTGTGAAGGGGGATAGAGTGATGGGCTTGATTTCACCTGTGTGTTTGTCATTAATGGAGAGCTCGTCTGGCTCCATCAGCTGGCCTGGAGCTCCGATGCAGCTCATAACGCCACTCCTACCTACATCACATGGCTATTTGCAGGAAGCCGCTGTAGTTTGATGGTCAGACATATTGGTCATCACTGACTCTTTGCAGGAAATGAACAAACTGAAGGGGAAGGCAATTTCTTATTTGGCTTCCCTTTCATTTCTCTCCTATAAGCACAGTGAACAGACTTGCTGTATCGTGTTTATTCATGCTGAAAATCTTTTATTATCAGCCTCTGCTTTGTACACAACAGTTACCATTTTTTTCTTTCTGTGCTTTTGTTTCTTTCTTTTTTTTCTGATAAATGTTGAAAGCGTGTTTGTGTATGTGTGTGTGTCTGTGTGTGCGCGCTTCTTGTCTGTCAGCTGCTTTTGTGCTGCTCTGTTTTAAAGTTCTGTAGGATTTGTTCTGCTTATTGGCTGTCTTGTTCCTCCCTGAACTGTTTGGCTCCAAAACAGGTCTGTGTGATAGTTGGATTTCTCTCAGGACTCCTTGCAGCTAGCTGGGCAACGCTGGCAAGTCTTCGTGTTTATGAGACAGCGGGCATGTGTTTGGTCCCACCTGGCAGGGGGAGATGGACGGGGAGGGGGCTTGAAGTAGCGTGAATGAGAGGCCTGTTGTGTCCCTGTGGGGAGCGGGTGGGCATATTGGAGAGCAGCAGGTGCTCAGCCAATGTGGGAGGTGGCCTAAGCCCCCAGAATGGTCACCTCGAAGAAGGGAGATCCTCTGATTGGCTGAGGATCAATACTGACAGGGCCAGCGATCATGCTGGTTTGCCAAGTACCCAGTCAGAGTGCACCTGGCCTGGAGTCACATGACCGGAGATGTCTCAGACAGACCCTGTGTGTGGTGTTTGTCCCTGGCTCCTTTGAAGTCCTTGATTCTGGCTTATTTGTGCTGTGACCACATGGGGAGAGGAGGCCCTTCTCTTCCTCTCAGGAGAGCCACTGGGAGTGGTTTTGTCAGTCTGCCAGTCACCATGGATGTAGCTGCTTTTCAGCGGATGCCTTTTTGTTTTTGAACTAATTTGATTTTTTTTTTCCCCCTCAATCTCTCCAGGGGTGGCCAGTCAGTGTTCTGCCTCTTTGCTATCAGAATACCAATAACACACCCACCAGTGCCAACTTAACAGTCACCCAACCAGGAGTCCAGAGGGTCTGCTTTCTGTTCTTGGGTCTTTCGAGTGTGTAGATGCAGGCCAACAGAGCTGCCTGGACAGAGTATGAGTGTTGCTGTCACCCATATATTTCGCTCCAGCCTTTGAAGCATTGTTAGACGTAAATCAAGCGTTATGAGATCACTGCAAAGCTAGCGGTTGGTCTCATTTATCAAGAAAATGAGAAAATGAGCGTAGTGATGTGCAGCAAAAGTGCCAAAGGACAGTTGTGTAACTCAAGAGGTCTTAGAAAGCACTTTATAGCACACAACTCCAGCAACTCCAGACTCGGTGGGTCTTTCAAGAGGAGCCATGTGCACATGCTTGAAGTCCCTGCGATTTATCTTTTGATAACAAATATATAAATACAATTTATAGGCCTATAATATTTCACATCTGAACTTTAACCATAAAGATGTGATCAACAGGGCAGAATAATTTACTGTGTCCTTTGCCCTCCACAGTTCACCGCTCTAGCACCTTTCTCCTTGACCGTGAATGACCCTGAATCTGGGTGGCCAGAAACCAGAAAGATGAGGTTACCAAGGGGAAATAACAATCTCCCATCTCTGACTGTGGGCGATCCTCATCTGCTGCTTGCAACTAAAACCTACAGCTATTATGTCATTATTTCCAGCCTCTGCAATAAAAGGCTGAAAAGGAAAATGAAGAGAGATAAGAGCAGGGGAGGGAACAGAAAACTGAATAGTGCAGTCTATTGTTGTAAAATTGTTCATTTTTCTGTGTCAGGACAAAAGGGAAATCAATAGGAGATATTGATGTTGAGCTCCAGGCTCACTTGTATCATTCCTGCTTTGTCATTTTTCTAACTGTCTCTAAATTGTGATTGTAAAGGTGTGTGGTGTTTGAAGTTGTGTGTTTTTGGTTGTGTGTGTGTGTGTGTGTTGTTGATCCCAAGAGCAGATGGCAGAAAGACACCCCTGTGTTAGGGAAACAGAATTTCAGCACCATGCCTGCCACTTATCCCTGTAAATAACTAGTGTAGATTCTATGAATGGCACATAGGATTTGCGAGCATGTGTGTTTTTTTTTTCTCTGTGTGAAACGTGTGAAATTTAAATACATAAATATAAATAAATATATCCTGACTTTATATTTCAAAACAAATATCATAACCCCGTGGGCTGGTGGGTGTGATGGAAGGGTGTGATCCTAAATCCTGTGATTGCAGAGATCATGAGCTTGTTTACGGCTTCAACTGCAGGATTTATTTTGCTTCCTAAGAGCATTTGTACGCCTATAGTTTGTTTGGTATGAATCAGCTGATGAGTTTGTAAAATTGTAGCTTCTCCACATGGTTTGGTTTGCTTTCACACAGAGAAAAACCCAAGTGATGAACTCCAAGCAAACCAAAATGTGTTACTACAAACCACGTGAGAATGTTCAGTCTGCTCATTGGCCAGATGTGTCTGTGGGAGCAACAAAAGTAAATACAGGAACAGTGTTGGTCAAGTTACTTGAAAAAAGTAATCAGTAACTAATTACTGATTACTTGCCCCAAAAAGCAATTTCGTTACTTTACTGATTACTTATTTTCAAAAGTAATTAATTACTTAGTTACTTAGTTACTTTTGAAAAACACAATTTACAACCTGAATAGGTGATAAAGCGATAGATCTTTCAGCCCAATTCTACTTTTTCTGCATAATCCATCATACAAAATGTAATCAAATGGAAAAGTCTCATTGTAAAACTTGTTTTATTAGTTTTAATCTTTTAACTTTATGCATCAAGCAAAAATGTAATTATATGCAACATTCTCTGAATGGAAGAAATTTGTTTAACATTTAAACCTATTTTCTGCACATTCCAGCACATAAAATTAAATATTTTGTGGTGTTTACACTCAGTCTTTCAACTAAATGCAAGTGAAACACAGCAGAAAATAAATAAAATCAAAGACTCCTGTTGCTCTATTTTCACCTGTATAGCAGGTGGAAGTTTGCCATGGTGCAGGTGTGCCGCAGCGGTCAGTGGAAGAATCCGCGAGTTTGTCTGTGAATTTCCCATTCCGTGGTAGCGTACTTGGTGCTTGCTCGGAAGTTAAGGGGGTTTTTTTGCTGTAAAAATAAGTTTTCTTCCCAAGCAGTGAACAGCGGACGCTAATGTCTTTGTCACTTTTTACAGAATCAAACTCAAAGTAAGGTCAGTACTTCCAAGCTTTAAACGCTGCACGCTCATACTGTCTCCCGCACTCGATATATTATCCATTGTTGATCTGCACACAGCTGTTGCCACGAACGTTGCACTCGCTTGTCATGAGACACTCTCGCAAAACGCAACGTGCTTACGGGAAAGTAACAGTAATCTAATTACCTTTTTTGCAATAGTAATCCCTTACTTTACTCGTTACTTGAAAAAAGTAATCGGATTACAGCGTTACTGCCCATCTCTGTACAGGAAAAAGGTGCTGTGTAAAGAAAAAAAAAAGAAAAAAAAAAGAAAAGAATTTATGTTTATTTCAAGCCTAGTTGCTAGCCCATACAGACCTTTGCACATCTATAAAGCCTTCCCACATTGAGAATACAAAGCACACGTTGCTACGAGATGTTTTTCAACTCAAACTTGTAACACGCACCTGGTAGCTGGTTCGGATCGGGGTCTGCTCCGCAGTTTGTTTGCACCGTACTGAAACTACCTCCTCCAAAGGGTCTTGGTGCAGTTTTCTTGGCTTGCACCCAAGTGCTATGTCTGTGTTTACACCTGTACAAACAAACTGCACAGGTGCAAAACAAACCCAAGGTTGATTTAAATGAACTAAAAAACAGCCTTAAACAAGGAAACACAAACTCATAAATGAATTCCCATGAATACCTGCCACGGTCCCAAAACTTTTGGTTTTAGGTTTTGGGAATGTTTGGAGGGGGTGGGGGTTGTTTTTATTATCTTTGTATTATAGTTCTATATTCTGTATGATTGACATTCTGGCTTTTTGTTATGGTTATGTTCCAGTTATATGTGTATTAAGTTAACAGGAAGTTGTTTATCCCTATTCTGTTTATTCAGTCTTGTCTCCATGTTTTCTTATCTTCTGTCTTTGTGTCGAGGTTGTGTAATGTCTTAGTCCAGGTCTCAGTGTAAATCACTTCATTGTTTTACTTTGATAGTCTCTCATCCCTTGTGCACTATTCTGTTTTGCCATTAGTTCATTAGTTCCTTATTTCTGCGCCATCAGGATTATTTTGTATTTTTTGCTTTCTTTCATTTAGCAATAAATCTGTTTTGAGTTTTACTTTGTACTTTGGTGTCCTGGTTTGGAACCTAACCTGCCTGCTACATGGCCATCGTGATATAACTAACAACCTTTTGTAAAGTATGATGTCACAGATGTTGATACATTGTCAGGAATTGCACGAATAACCTAGCAAGTTACATGGCAACTGGAACGAAACAAAGTAAATCATATGTCCATGACCGTTTTTCTTCTTCAGTGGTACTTGAATTGCACAATATATACTAATATATAACGCATAGCAAGTCGGTAGTAAATTCATTTAATTACATTAAATTACATTAATTACTGCATTTGCATCACCTCTTATTTCAATAACACAACACATATGTCAATAAGCCCAATTAGCTTACTGTCACAAAGACCATTTGTGCTTCATCAACTTGGATATTTTACTTTAAGCTCACTTTAACCGCTAGTGATAAGCAGTGTTGGGACTAACGCGTTATTAAGTAACGCGTTACAGTAACTACGTTATTATTGTGGTAACGAGCACGGTAACTAGTTATTATGCCAAAATCAGGAACGCGTTAGTCGTTACTGGGATTTAGATAGGCTCGTTACTCGTTACTTCGTGTGGTGGCTATCGCGGAGCTTCCACAGATTCTGTAACATTAGCAAGTGGTGGAAGCCAGCAGGTGGAGGAGGGAAAGGGGACGAAGGAAAAGAGACCGGAGGCGGCCGCCGGTCCAAGTGTGAACTGAACTTCAGGTAAGAAGTTATGACCTGTAGTCTATCTGGGTCAGATATAAACCAAGTTTAGGTGGAGTTTATTTTCGTTATTCTGACTTTTTCCGTACTGCGTACTAGCTAGCATGACGGAGTTTCTATACAGCTGGGTGGGTGCTATGAAGTTAATGATGTTGAACTTTATTTTGTTCATAAGTTATTAGAGTTGCCAACCGTCCCGTCTGGTATTCAGAGAAAATATTACGCGTTTCTTATTGAGGTGAAAAGGAACAGTTTGTCCCGTAATTCAGCTACAATGAAAAAGGCACAAAGCTGGAGTTATTCTGTGTCTTTGCTACACAGCTGCCTCTTCTTCTTTCATTCTCCCCCCTCCCTCTCCCGTTTCTACTTCAATCATGAAAACTGATCAATGATCAGCTGATCGGCTCTCTTGTTTGTTTATCGCCCACTTTGCGCCAGAAAGAGGAAACCAGCCGATGTCGCGTTAAACAACAGCAGCACTTTTAAGCTTGATCAGCTGTTGTTAGAATTTATTTAATATTAATTTCTACTATCAGCTGATGTTTGCTGGAGCCACAGCTGCAAAAAAGCTGCTGGTCATGATATCGGTTTGGTTATCTGGTGAGAGGGAAACATGAAGATGAAACCAGGAGATGTCCTTACTGAATCATCAGAGCTGAACAGGTGATGGAGAAACAGGTTTACCTTTTAGGTGACATAGATGAGTTGAAGGGAAGTTATGAACTGTTTCTGAGAGACAGATAATCCCAGGATCCTTTTTTAGGTAGCTGACAGCTGGTAACTGTGCAGGTGCGGATCTAGCAAAGTTTTGCCAGGGGGGCCAGGTAGGGCATTAACAAGAAGAGGGGGGCACAAAGAAATACTTTTCTTTCTTATTCTCATTTAAAATGTCTAGCTTTTAAAAAATAATTATCTAAATCTTACAACAAAGGATTGATAGATTGATGCATATATACCATCAAAACAGTGTACATCACTGTCACAACAGTGTTTGTTTTCATTCAAAGGCTTTATGATTTTTCCTATAATGGTGGGCCAGTCTCTAGTCAAAATGCCCGGGCTGATTTTTTGTCCCAGTCCAGCCCTGTATGCAGCTCATCTGCAGTCTGGTGTTGCCTACATCTTCCTATTCAGAAGGCAGAATTTCTGAGTTCTGAGTACAATCAAAGCACCACGACTGCAGTTTTTGTGTTGGATGTAAAGGCGCACATGATGCTGTGACGTAGGCTAGAATCATGGCAGCAGTCAATGACGGTCCAGGCGTGGGATTTCTCTCGTGGAAATATGCACATTATCTTTTCCTTTCTATTGGTAGGTGGCACAGTGCACTTGTGGCAAGTAAGCAAGCTTGAAGACTGGCAAAGTTGTGGAAGCAACACATTAACAAGAGAATTCTGAGTAAAACCAAAGTTACTTTCCCTAGTAACTAGTTACTAGTTACCCAACACTGGTGATAAGTCTGTTAGCATGACCCAATCATGACCTTGCACTTAATACTAGCAGTTACAATCTCATAACATTTTATTTTATATTTAAACTTAAGTTTAACTGCTTCACAACAGTCTTATAATTTCTAATATTTTACGTAACCTATTAACAGAAAGAGGCACATTTCATGACCTTGGATTTTACTGATTTCGTTAGCGCTTGCCTCAATAAAGGTTTGCGTTCCTCCTGAGCGCTATGCGCCACCTAGTGGCATCTTAAAGTAATGCCCTACAATATTACACATACTACATATTACACAGTGACACAACCATTGAATCAGTAATTAAAGGCATAATAAAATCAAACAAAAATGTATATCTTAACTTTTTAACTCCTATTTTAATCCATATTTATGTCCTAAATGCAAATTTTCAGTCTAAAAAGTAAATATAGGTAAATATATTGGACAATTGCAGAACATGATTTACTTTGAGTGCCTTGTTCAGTGAGAATACCAGAGAATACAAATGTCAGTACTCTGACATTTGTGCAGGATATTGGAATATGCATCACGTCTCAGACCTGTAATTAACACTTGGCTTTTTATTAACCTCAGCCACTATCTGCTCTTAACCAAGTGTTTCAGTCATCTTACCCTCACTGTACCTGATGAACATTTTATATGACATAGCTATTATTTCTAATCCTCTCTCAATGAATTTGCAGGCACTCGGATACAGAACAAAACAACCACATCAAGGCCCTTTGGAAGAGGTAGCCTATGGTTTCCAACAAACTCTTGAGCAATTCAGTTAGTTTGTTTAGTAAGAATGTGATCTTGATCTGACCCCACCTATTAGGTTTATGCTGCTAAACACCTAGTTAAGTCTGAGCTCAACACTTTCCCATAGCCAGGCATGCTTTGCATTCTGGTATACAGTAGAGTACAAGATAAATGCAGATTACATAAACTATAAATATGAATGTTATGAGTAAATTCTCCATGTTATCTGCTTGTGCCAAACACAGCACCTTCTTCTTGTACTTAATTTTTTTGCTCCCGCCCCAGACACATGTGGTTTGTAGTGATGCATTTTGGCTCGCTTGTTTTGTTGAGTTCATTTGGAGTTTTGTCTGTGTGAAAAGAAAACAAACCACGAGAAAAAGCTGCAAGTTTACCAAGTCATTAACTGTTTCAGACCACAGGAAATAACCTACAGGTGTAATAACACCATTAAACAACTGTGCAGTAAGAATACTGAATAGTTCAACGTTGGCAAAAACAGGATTTTAAAGGTGTATTAAGTGATTCATTATACATACAGTTGTTTTCATATACAGCCATTGTCAAAGGGTAAATTTAAAACATGACTTCAAGGTTGTCTCCTTGCCCTCTATTTCCCAACTCTCCTACCCTGGAAGCCCAACTCTGACCACTCGCTGGTGCACATTTGCAATTTCACCTTGGAATGTAAGTTGTGTAGGGAGCACATATGAACGTGTTGAACAGAACCCAACGTTCATGTCGATGATAGTAGGTGGTGGAGAGATTTGGCCTCCAGCTACGACTCAGAAAGAAAGGAGGTGTAAAATCCAGAGTAAGGGAGAGCATTCGACACAATGCCTCACCCTAACAAGCTTTCCCCATCTGCCCTACTCACCAGAAGCCCACCCGCATCTTTTTTTAGTTTCCAAAAGTTGTGAGTTCATTATTTTGACATAACAGATGGGGTTTAATTCAGTTTTTTTTTTATTGCACCACTTCACAACAACAGACACCACACAATTCTTCATATTGCAAGGTAAATGTACTACAACAATACAAAGTGAAGCCAAAAGCACTTGGTATTGGTGGGAAGAAAGAACTCCCTTTTAACTGGAAATAACTTCTGGCAGGACCAGACTTAGGGAGGGGCAGCTATCTGTCGGCACTGGCTGGGGATGATGGGGGGAAGACAGGGTAAAAGAATCACTGTGAATGAGAGCCAGAGATGAAAAATAACGATTAAAAATCTAATGTAATTACTCTTCTTGATGTGGCGTTGTGGCTCAAGTCAAGACTTTTTAGAACGCTTTTAGAGTAGCCTCGTAATAACGAATTACAATAGTACAGCCTAGAACTATAAACTAGTTTTTCACACAGCCACATTACCCACAAAGTGGATAAGATTTTTTATGTGTCTGGGCTGACGTATGCAACTTCATCCATTGTGAAATGTAACATTCCCATCTGGTGACATGGGTTAAGTCAAAGCAGTGACACACGAGAGATGACCAAACAACTATTTACTTATTTATTATAAATTTATCTCAAGGGTTCTACAATGAATATGTCCATTCCTGCAATGAGTCTCATTCTCCCAATTTGATTGCCAGGCTGGGCTTTCTTTATTCCACTTCTACCCAGCTTTAGAAAATACATAGTTCTGCAAATAACAGACATTTATTTTTGAATCACAAAAGCCCTCGTTGCTCGTTTCTAGGAGACAGACCTGAGTCAAGCTATCATTACTAGTCCCATCATTACTGGTGCCCACATATGTGCTACTTTATAGTCAAACGACTTAATTTTCTTTTCCCACACAAACGATTTGTGCACATGTGCTGGAGAACACATCACGGCACTTCTAAACATTTACACCCTGCAAGACATCACGACACAAACACTTACACAAGTAATTAGGTCTGAAAATCTGAAATTAAATCACAAACAGGCTAATTTCCTGGGAATGGCATGGGGAAAACATCTCTCCTCATAACTGGCAATTGAGAATGGGCCTATGTCGTTGTCTTAGCAAAAAAGTAATTAGCGTTAGCGAGATAGAGACTGAATTATAGCCGAATAGGTGACAGGAAAAAAGAGAGGTTGAGAGGATGGGAGTTTGACAGAGAAAAATAGAGAGAACCTTTGTGAAGGCAAGTGCTGGATGTATACATCTATAAGCTGCTTAATTTTACATGCTGTTTAAACAGGCAATCCATTTTTAAATACTTCCATTTTCCTTGGCAAGCACTTTCTGTTCTGAGGTAAGGGAGCTCTTTTTTTACTGCCATTTGCTGTCTGGCGTACATACTGTGACACTAAGGAGCGCTACAAGCACAATAGCCAATGTAGTGCAATTTTAATCACAGCCACAACTGTACTTGGAAACAGTACCCTGAAAAGTGTCTGAAAGACTAGCTGTTTTTTGTTATTCTGCTTGTTTAACCACATTCACGATCATTACCTGTCTAAAATTAATCTTCCCCATACCCTGCCAGACTACAGGTCTTAGCATATGCTGTGAGTCAGAAAGCGAAAGATAAGCACCATTTATCAACATGAAGTGTATTAATTAAGATGCATTTTCTTGTTGTTCTTTTCAGCCTGGTGGCAAATATTGGATTTCTAAAACATTATGTTACAGGTGCTCGTTAAAATCAAAAATGTACATATCAATTTCATCCCTAGTGGGTAGAAATCTTAATAATAATTAAGATGCCTGCAGTACATTTTTGTGGATTTAAGTGGTATTTAAATGAAAGTAGCAGTCTGTACAAGAAAGCCATGCACGATTAAATGTCTCCATGTGGAAAATGGGAAATGGCAGTGCAGCCAGGGAAATAAAAGACAAACTTGGGAGGGGCGGGGGGATCATAAGTATTTCTTTCAGGCAAGCAGCTGAAAACAGCACCTCTGACGAAATCACACATCGTCATAGTCAAGTCAACAAACCTAATACTTGTGCACTTGTTTTTGCCGGGGGAAATTTCCCCAGTGTGAGGTGCATTTACGCTTGCATGGCTACAGTGGCCAGCTCTGGGCATTCAATGTGCTCTTCTGACTCTGTTGAGATAACTTTCCACCAGTGTGCCAGAGTCTGACCCTGGCTCCAGGCCTGCCTGAGGGGCGTGCGACTCATTTCTAAGCCAGAATGACTTTCTGGTCCTGGATGCTTCCTCATAACTGTCTTGGCTGGTTTCTGACTGGTCTGAAATTTTTATTGGACAAGCCACACGCAGCAGCTTGTGTCTTATAGGAATGTGAATGGACAAAGATCCTACCGCTTTGATTTTTTTCTCCTCTGTCCTTGTCAGAGGTTTTTTCGGATGAAATATGAGCTAAGAACAGAAATACATCTCTGTATATAAATATATATATTTTAAAGGGAAGTAAAGAGGACGGTGGTTTTCTTCTAAGTTTTTCTTATTGAAAAACAACACTATATATAGATTTTGTGAATATTCGGGGGGGGTAGCAAAGTGTCTAATAGTTCGGGTGAAGAAATACTTTGTTGAGTATTTCTTTACTGTGGCCAGAGTTGTTTTTGGTGATGGGTTTGTGTGGTGTAAAGTCAGTCAGCAGGGGAGACAATGATTTATGTGTCGTGCAGGAGGGAGGCTACACATCTTGCTGACACAATCCAGCCATCCAAAGGAGTTATGTCCACCCAAGTACACAAAGCAAACTGAAGGTGGACCAAAACAGGACATAAAATAAACTTTAGTTATTACCTCACACTTTCTCACTCTCACACACACACACACTAACAGAAATATGCACACACAGGCGTACAAAGCCTCCAGGCCAACCCTCCTTCATTGGCTGTTTGCTCATCTGCTCCTCTTTGCCCAGCAAGAAATGTATGCATTGACACGAAGCATAAATAAACATGGATCAACACATGCACACAGGCATAGATGCACACATGCGATGCAAAGCAAAGAGACCAAATCACACAGTAAATAAGCATGTTTAAACACATTCACACATGCAAACAGAAATACCCTCCCAGTTTATGAAAATCAGCTGCAAACTTATGGGCATTCAGATGGACGGGAAACATGCTAATTAGAATTGGTTTATTAGTAGATTGTTTCTCAGCAGTATCTTTTTTTTTTTTAATTAACAAGGTCTATAGTCATTATCTTATCAGAAGGACACAGGCTGATGGATGCATTTGTTGTCCGTGACAATATGGAGCAGAACTCACAGAATATACTATTGTTCTCTTTATGCATGTAAGTGCATGATAACACACATAAATAACATGCATAGATTTGTGGTCATGGTCTTGAGGTGGCAGCCTCTTCTTCGCTTCACTCTTCTGAATTACCAATTGCAAGTCAGAGCCAGATAGCTTTTATACAGCTGCCATTTAGTAACTGCAGAGGCAACATACAACAAGCTCTGCAGAAGCGCTTCACATAACAAAGTTGCCAGTCTGTTACTCAGTCTGGCCTCCGAGTCTGACAGCAATTGCTGCCAAATTGGTCATATGCCATCCAAAACTGGCCACAACTGCTCATCTGGGTCTGGACTGCAGCCAGCAGCCCCCCACCCACAACCTTCGTATGAACTACACGTGCTCGCTGAATAATAGACAGCTGTGTTTGTGAAGCCAGTGCAAATTTACAGCCCCTTTACCCCAAAAAAGCTGGGGCTTTGTGTTAATTATTTAAAAATCATTTTAAATTAATATTTGTAATAGACAGTGTTACAAAACAAAATCATATGTTGATTTTTTTTTTATAACGTTTCAGAAGCTCAACAGCTGAATGCCTGCTTTGTTTTTTTTTGGCCTGCATTTATATAGTGCTTTACTCAGTCCCTAAGGACCCCAAACACACTACATTCAGTCATTCACCCATTCACACACACATTCACACACTGGTGACGGCAAGCTACATTGCAGCCACAGCTGCCCTGGGGCGCACTGACAGAGGTGAGGCTGCCGGACACTGGTGCCACCGGGCCCTCTGACCACCACCAGTAGGCAAACACGGGGTTAGTATCTTGCCCAAGGATATTTGGCATGCAGCCAGGAGGCAGCCTGGGATCGAACCATAGATGCCACCAGGCTGACCTGCTCTGCCACCTGAGCTACAGCCACCCCATTATGGTTATACCTTAAAATGTTTAGCTCACAGACTCTTTTATTACAGAGCAATGCTGGAAGAACACGCGTAGAAAATGGTTTGGCATTGTCTTTTCCCTGAAATGGATGGATGGATGGATAGATGGATGGATCGATGGATCGATGGATCGATGGACGGACGGACGGATGGATGACCATGCATATACACTAATTTGACCAATTTTTCAGGTTCACCCATTCAACTGCTCATTAACACAAATATCTAATCAGCCAATTACATGGCAGCAACCCAAAGCTTTTAGGCATGTAGACATAGTCCAGATGGCCTGATGAAGTTCAAACTAAACATGGGAGAAAATTGTGATTTAACAAACTTTAAACATGGCATGGTTGACGTAATTTTCACACACAACCATCTCTAGGTTTTACAGAGAATGAATTCATGCCATTATCCTAATCTTTGTAGGAAACTTGTGTTCTAACCCTAACTCGGGATAAAAAACAAAGACATATAGAGGGATCTCGGAGTACAGCCACTACTCCTGCATATCAGAAGGACCAGTGGAGGTGGTATCTGGTTAGGAGAAAGGTGTTTCAAGGTACTCCCCACTGGGAAGAGATGATAGGGTAGAACAAGAACCTGGTCAAGAAATTTTATATCTTGTCCAGCCTTGGAATTCCTCCAGGATGAACTGGAAGGTATGGCTAGGGAAGAAAGACATCTGGAATACCCTGCTTAACCTGCTGCCATGATGACCCAACTACGGATAAGCAGTAGGGAATGAATTAATGGATAATGGATCTAGTGAGCGACAGTTCTTTGGACAAAAATGAGTTATTGACTTCAGAGCTTAGATCAGAATGGCCCGACAGCTTCAAGCCAAAGAGTAACTCAGATATCAAAGTGTCCAGTGAGTGTTAAGCCCAAGCATTGTACTCATGCCACATGCATTAATGATTACACTTTCCCTCTGCCCTTCAGCTGGATGATACTATATTTATGTTTTTTCAAAAGGAATTTCAAATTTTGATTACCCAGAGGACAGTGTTCTGCTGTGCCTCCATGAGTACGGCGACATTTATGTATTCTGCTTATGTTTTTTTTTTCTTTTGGAGTGCTGAGTTTTAAATTGGATTTGTGATTGCGGCAACAAACTGTTGTCACTGACACTGGTTTTCACAAGTGTTCTGAAGCCCATTCAGTGATTTCCACTACAGTGCCATCCCCAGTTCAATACAATATTGGTGTTAAAGCCTTGTCCTTTACATAGAATAAAGATTTCTCTGGGTTCTTTTACTGATATTATGTAACATAGATGATGAAACCCCTACATTCTGCAGTTTGACAATGAAAAGGACATTCTTTAACAATTTCCCAATGCGGTTTCTTACAGAATGTTGAACCATTCCTTATCTTTAATTCTGAAAAATTAAGCCTCTCTCATGGTTATTGACCTGTTATCAATAAACTTTAATAGCTGTAGGGATTTTTTTTCTAGCTTTATAGAAATTCTTTCTGCCTTTTGTTCTCTTGTCTTAACTCTCCTGAAACATATTGCTGTCACCACAGATGAGCTTATTTTGAAAAAGTAATAATTTTACAGTTTCAAATTTTCAATATGTAATATTTTGTCAAATGAAGAATACGGCTTAAATGATTTGAAACTGTGACATTTTAGATTTCATAACATTTTACAGTCCCTCTTCTTCTTCTGTTTCCTCTCAACAAGTTGAGTCTTCGGTGGAAATTGAGTTGTAGACATGTTCTACATAAGCATGTTTGTGTTTACTGCATACAGATCTATAGAGAGAAAGACACACACACACGTATAAATCCACAAATACACCGAGAACACCAAATTACCAAAACTTATCTGAGAAAACTCATCTAAGACTGATGCATCACAGCTTAAAGTAAGGGTGTTTTCTAAGCGTGAGGAGTTTTGGTCCTGAAAATTATGGCAAAAAATGTCCTGAGTAGTGGGCCAGGCAGAAGTGACCTTTTATAATGCAGAGGCAGACAAAGCAGGATGAAGAGAGAGGAGGTGGGCAGCCGTCTAAACACACTCCAGCCTTTGCGTCATATTGGAGTGTGTGCTTAGGGCTACATAGGTCTGATTAGGAATGGATCGGTGACTTTTTCCGTACCAATAAACCAAGCATGTCCACGTTTTCTCTCTCGCTCACTTCTTTTTTTCCCCCTTCCTCTTCTTCTTCTGTTTCCTCTCAACAAGCTGCACTTTTTGTTTGTGCTCTGAGTGACTCACCTCTGCCAGGTAACTGACAACATATATTGGACACCAGTGAGCCCATTAGCATTCTGAAGCATCACCACCGGAACAGTTACATGACGTCAGCGTCTCTGTGGAAACTCATTCAGGGATCAGGGTCAGATTCACATTGTGCCGCAACCATATTAAAATTCCTTCTGTCAGGTTGTCAGAGAACACACTTTGAATAATCGTTGTGTGTCTCTCAATCTGTTTGCTGTTCCCATAATAGCTATCATTTACAATCAACATTGTTGTTCTGTGCTGCGGCCGCTGATAAATAGTCTGAAACACCTGCAGGGCACATGTATAGGAAGAGAAATCCAACCATGGTGAGAGGTGACAAAACACCTCACTGACTCGCTAATGTGTGTTTAATTGTCCAAACCAGCCTGAAAGCCTGCAAGCTCATATGAGCAGGAGGACGGATTTCGGCCTGAGATTAGTTCTGTTCTGTGATACATGAGTGGACAATCACCCCTACTGAGTGATTGAGACACTTTTTTCTAGAGACAATAAATAATCACAGCCTTGTTTTCCTAGTGCTGGGATAGCTTATTTTCATATGCAGAGACATCGAAGCGTGAAGCCCTATGGACACAAAACTCAACTTTATTTCTTATAGATGAATTCATTATCTCTATGGACTAATGTATTTTTCTTTTGCTTTCTGTTTGTCTATATTAGCATCTGGACAGATGGCATCAACTGGGATGTTCGTGAGGCATTATAATCCATCCAGTATCCATGGCCAAGAGAGTGGACATTAGCAAAGGTGGGCTAGTGCAGACTGGCCAGTCTTGCTGCTAAGTTGGCTAACAATGCTAACAAAGGAGTTAGCCCCAGTGACAGACTCTACAGTTACACTCAGGACCAAACAGGATGGAAGGCCTCACACCAACCAGGCCAAGGATATTGCATTTCCATTGAAGTAAGTTCCCTCCTCTTCTTCCTGTGAGATACACAGCATGGTGGGGCAGATAAGGGCGCCTCTATTTGAACTTCACGGATGCTCAGCAACCAATGAGTGGCAGCATTCGTACCAATCCAGGCCTGCAAGGATTGGATTTGTTGATTCAGGGTTGATGTGTGAGGTCTGCATGAGTGTGTGTATGGGGCCCACAAAGGTATAGTATTGATTTTTAAAAAAGAATAACTTCAGAAGTGTTTAAATCCAAATTTTGCAAGTGACTGTTTTTTTTCTGTTCTTCAGTAAAAAAATCCCCTCAAACATCATCAGTATTTTTTTTAATGCTGTGTGTTATGTTTTCTCCATTGTTAAATTGCAGAAATGTGCTCTGAATGGTTACATCTGCTATGTGTGGCTCACGTTTCTATTACATATCAATGTTGGTGGAATAACAGCAATAATAATTGTGTGTTCAAATCACAAGATATGCGGTTAAATCGGTTTTAAATCACATCATCCGCACTTTTGTTAACGTCAGCATAATTTCACCACACACATCTTCCACAACAAAAGCCACAACCACTTCATCCCTAGTTTAAACATTACATCATTGAAGATTATATTTGATTGGTTGACAACACTTGTATTTAGCTATGTGACTATGTGCTGCGGGGTTCAGCAGCTGCCTTATCTATTTTAATTATATCTGTTTCTCTCTGGGGCGGTGGGGGTCTCTTTTTTGTGGCTGTATATGAAAGACTATTTTAACCTTGAAGATAATAAAATTTAAATTTAAACTTAGACAATATCATCATAAGACTGCTGAATGCAATGCCATTTTTCTTGCATATTAAATATCAAAATTAATTAGCACTTACTACTGAAGAGGGCAACAACAAGGACAAAAGTTTTCCAACTTTCTGTTATGCCTTAATATTACTGTTCTTTTTCCAACATAATTTATTGACAAGCTTCATGGCAGAAATATAGTGAGCTGATAACACTATTGATCAGACATTTTCATTTTATCCCACTCATCTACCTGCTCAGTGGAAGTGGAAAAAGTAGCCCTACCAGTGTCTATAAACTACTAAGCAGCTTTGTAGTGCATTAGATTGAAGGCTAATAACACTAAAAGTGGATTATGTAAAACTGTTTGTTAAGCAACAGCTTAAAGTTTAACAGTTTAAAACATTTGAGAAAATAATGACTGGTATTTTATTTCAATCTGGTTTCATTGTTTTCTGGCTATATTGCTTCACTGTGTGTGGATAACAAGTTGAGAGGAAACTGGAGCAAGAGTGTTCTTGTTGACAAGTCAAAGTATTTGTGTTTAGTATTTGTATTTTCTTCACATATGGGCTCAATTAAATCTGGACTTCACTGTCGCTTGATTTTTTTCACATTTTGTCCCAATTTCTTTTAGCACTGATTGTTGTTTACACAGCTGTTGTTTACTTGGATTTTTAAATATATTTGTTGATGATGATAATGCACTAGCATATGCTCGTATCTAATTCAGTCATCATACACTTACATTTAAAAAAAATTTGTGCTGAAGAATACCTCAAACAGTTACAGGCACCACTGGCGAGCAGGAGTAAAAGTAGACCCAGCCAATTAGATCTTATGCTCTTATGCTGCTTTTTACATCGCTTACAATGGACCCTGAGGCTGAAATCCTGTAACTCCTACAACAGAAAATCATGCAGGTTGGTTGTTGGATAATTTCTATGCTGCTGCACAACATCTGAAGAAGGAAGACATCACCATGTCCATGTGCCGCAGAAATTAAAGAAAAACAAGAAACCCCACCCATTTTTTTTTCTTTTTACATCTGGAACCTTTAACAATTTCCCCTTTCATAACTACTAGACATAAAAATGCTGCAAACTTTAAAATCCACTTATAAGTAAATTCCATTCATTGTGCGACTCGCATGTGGGACATAGTCCACTTACTATAGTAAACATTCTGCGCACCCTTGTGCAGTATGTGAGTCAGATGGTGTGACAGCTTAAGGCCCTAAAGAAAAACATGTGCAAGCTTTTGTAATGTGTTTTCTTGTTATGTATTCTCTGCTTTTGCTCACCATAAGCATCTCTGCTGATGCTCACTATAGATTTTAATCACCCCCAAAATTACTTTTATGCTCTGATTATATTTTCTACATGATCTGGCTGACTAAACTATGAAAATAAAGCAATTATAAGACGATATTGATCTTTGTCAGGTGAAACTGAAGCAGTGTAGCAGTGATCGGTGAATGATCTTACTCCATTTGACAGAATTAAATAGATATTGCTCTCCCCATCCTTAGAGATTGACAGTGACATGGCCTTTATTAATGCACTAAACCCCTAGCTGCTCCACTCAAGCTGCTCGGTGGCCAAACAGTGAACAGCTTAAAGGGCATCTCCCTAATGTGTCACTATGTAAATGGGAAACACCCTGCAGCAAATATGACAATTCCAACCTGGAGTGGCTGGTGGGGGGTGGGGTGGGGGCGGGGGTTGTGTTGGGATTTATTGACCCACTCAAACTGACACAAACAGATGAGAGACTATTTAAATAAACTGTTCACCTGCATTGTTGCACTACACGCAGGCATAAACTGATAGACTGCAGTAGTATCTGTGCTAGCCAGCTGTCTGTCATCCTGAGTAACATTTACATCCTGAGTCTGGAACATTAGGAGGTGTGTGTGCTCAAAGACTAATTAGTGCTTGCCAGCATATCGTGTGATGAAGGTAATGGAGAGACTAGTCTTGGCCCACCTAGATGTTTTTATGTTTTGTCTTGGCCTCTCTGCAGTTTCCATATAGACCAAATCTGAGAGTCGATGCTCCAGAGAGCTCAGTCACATTTCGATAGTTACAGCGGGAGAAGTGAGGTGATCACCTTCTTTGAGTTCCCAAGTGCATTTATCATGATTCACCTGCTGCTACTGAGAGAGAAACTACAGGAAATGTCAGTAAAAACATCCAACATCATGCACTACTGACTACCTGACAGACAGGCCACAGTATGTGAGATGGGCCAGTGCTCTGTCTGATTTGGAGATGTGCAGTACAGGAGCTCCACAAGGGACTCTGCTGTCTCCATTCATGTTCACCTTGTACATCTCAGGACTCTCAGGCACCTACTCTGATTATTCTGCAATGGTTGGATAGATGAGGAGTACAGAGAACGAGGGGATGATATTATGGAGTAGCCTTGGAGGATTCATCTGCTTCTGAAAATAAAACCAGAGAGATAATGATTGAAATGGACACCAGCACGACCTGTGTTTTTACTGGGAGGGGATGCTGACATAGTGAAGCAAGTAAGCATAACTGCATGCCAACTGCATACCAACATCAACCACAGGTTGAACAGGAAGACTAATATAAAATGAGCAGGTGCATGAGGTTATGTGTTTGGCAACGTGTGTGGTGAAAAATGATGGAGATCAGTCAGTTGTGGCGAGTGCAGTGATCTGTTGAGGGAGCACCATAAGAGATTTGAAAGGCTGGCTCTGTGACTGGCTGCAGATTGGTCATGTTTGAAGCTGGTGGTTACTAAACAAACTGTTATTCATTGCGGCTGATCCTGACCACCTTCTCTAACAATTACTGGACAGCAAAGTGGAAAAGGTTCTCTGACAGACTAATTCATCACAGCTGCCATGAGAGATATAGCCTATAGTATTTCTCATTTTCATTCATTCATTTTCATATTTTTTTTTTACTATACTAACCATGTTGATATGGCAGCTTTGGCTAATGAGAAGAGGTTAGATCTCAGTCCATTCTTTACTATATAGAGCAATTTTTTTTATTTGTGCAACCAGTTCTGAGCCTGGTTTTCTGTCTTAAACTCTTGGTTAGTATTTATAAGTTTGATACCCCACCCTCCACCCTGTGAGCCTGGGTTGGATAAGCAGAAAAGAATGGATGCTTTCTAATGTGAGTTATCTTTGTATTATTTCCTGTTTTACTTTAATAGTTGTTCCTTGTCCATTGCTTTTAGTTGTATTTTCCTCCTGGTCTCATTGTATAGATTGAATTTAGCTGTGTCTCGATACCCTTCTGTTTCCAGCCTCCCTTTGTGTATCAATAGCCCA
Organism: Neolamprologus brichardi; assembly: GCF_056152115.1. Taxonomy (NCBI): domain Eukaryota; kingdom Metazoa; phylum Chordata; class Actinopteri; order Cichliformes; family Cichlidae; genus Neolamprologus; species Neolamprologus brichardi. The sequence continues at coordinate 18,602,418 of NC_142107.1, forward strand.
GCCTTCTATTTAATATTTGTCACTCAGCTGTTGTACTTTCCAGTGTGTTTACCTTGTGTACTCCTGTGATTGCTTTGGATTTCACTTGGCTTGTTTTTGGACTTACAAATAAAGTTGTTTTGTAAACTGCTGCTGGAGCTCTGACCCCGTCAGACTTTATGCTCTTTACTCTGAATTTGTGCCAGAAACCTCTAGTCTGTTTCTGCGGCCTTTGCCAATTAAAAATTTAAAAAAAATTTTAAAAAAAGAGTAAAGCTAATGCTGATGGTACTAGCTTTACAGTTCAAAAAAGAAATGAACTGAATGGTGTATCAAAGGTCTACAATTTTCTCTAAGGGGCACTAATTAATTTTTTTTTTTAATATTTCACCTATAACACAAAAGTCACCCTTAAGGTGTTGCAAAATGAAAAATCAAAAGATTACTGAAGACATTTGGATGCAGTTGGAGTAACACTAAGTAGCTGTTGGGTTATTTCACAGGATAATCAAAAGTTTCGACCTCCTGGTACTCCTCTTCTAGGATTCTGTTGAGACTTTCATGGCAATTTATCAAATAGTTACAGAGATATATGTCTAACTTTTAGTCCACCTATTGAGAAGAACACAGCCCACATCAGCTGGCCATGAATTTCTTGATAAACTCTCCAAATTTGTTTTTCATAGTCATGGATAAAAGCTGGTTTATTCTTCATTGATGCCCTCCTTGATGTCTCTCAGTCTGTGGACTCCAATTTAAAAACTCAAGCAGTGGATACTGAATATCATTGCCAAACCTTCCCATCTTTTTCATCTTATCAGACCTCCTCTTGCACAGCTCAGTCACACAAACAACACACACACAATCTCTAATCCCTCTGGGAAATTTGTGCTCACCCACCTGAGAACCGGTGATGGAAAAACATTACCCACAAAATATCAATAACTCCTATCAGGCAATCTGTCCCTGTTTTACTTTTGATGTTAAAAGGCATTACATTTTTTTCTCTGTAATATCAGTCTGGTCCCAGATGTAAATTCAGACAAATACAGATAAAGACATATACACACACACAAACACGCAGGCAAACTATTCGAAAGCGCACACTCACACATTTTAATTAGCAGCACTTTAGTGCAGAAAGCACTAAACCGTAGGCTAATTAATCTCCACAGTCTGTGTTTTCGCTGCGAAACCACCTCAGGGAGGGGTCCAGGTTTGCCTCTACGTTAAGGAGTTTATCTGCTGGGAAACAGGAAACAATAAAGCTGAAAATATTATAAGGCAACAAGGGAAAGGCCATCAGATTAATATGCTGTTAAAAGTATTTGCTTATGCAGTACACTGATGGTCAAGTCCCGTGCCATGAATGTGGAATGTCAACTTTCTCTGCTGGCTTTCTGTGTGTGTCTGTTTTGTGTGAATATGTGTATGAGCGTGTGTGTGTGTGCAGGTTATGTGTGAGTTCAGCTTGGTCACATACTGCTTCTCATTACAAATCCTCTCATGACTGTATGCGATTTGTGCCTCTGCTCTGTAGCCTTTTATCAGCAGGCAGGCCAAGTACCATCTCTCTCTGTCTCCTTTGGTCTCCATCATCCCTCCTCAGTGCATATTTGTCAATCACTCTGTTTCTTTCTCTCTCGCTCGCTCCCTCTCTTTCTCACACTGACATTTCTGTGGACCTAAAGTGCAAATTGTAATAATTAGCCGAGAACATCTACAATTGTGCGTTTCCTGGGCGAATGACGTCAGTTCTGGCCATTCGAGGATAAGATGACTGGATTCTCTGTGCTCGTCGGAGCTGCTTGGAATATCGGAAAAAGAGAAGAGAAACTCAAGAATGCAAAATCAGAGCATGAACCCACAAAGGTACTTCTAATCCTCCTGGCGTCTCAGCGGTAAAGGGCAAATGGCTGATCAGATTGCTGAAATTGAGGCTAGACATCCTGCAGTAATAAACCTGAGTGTGAGTGGGAGTAGATTGTCAAGATAAACTGCAATGGCAGTCTAATTTCACAAACAAAGCAGCAGTTGATTTGCCTTCATCCAGATGACATGTACGGGTCTGTATTAATGTATGGATGGCTGCCTTTTTTTTTTTGATGGATATGCAGGTTGATGGGGAAATGTGGGCCAGTGCAACTGAGATGATTCTGCCCAGTGCCTCCACCATACCCACAACCCCTCCCCCATTAAACACACACACAGATAGACACACATCGGCACCATAATACTAATCCTCTTAAGTGTCAGTCTGAACTGTAGGGGCACAACAGGTCTTGTGCCCCCACTGTGTGTGCTGGCCTTATTTCCATTGCTCATTTCCTGCCCTGGGCAACACCTTTCTGCAGCTATTCTGTGACTCTTGTGTCCATCCAACAATGCCCCACTTCTATTTTTTCTGCTCTATTTTTCTAATATTTAAGAATGAAATATTTACTCCCTTGGGCGCTTGAAATGTGGGCGATTCTAAGCGAGCACCTTTGTGGGGCATCAAAGTGTCTTTACTAAAATCTTCACCTTAAACACAAATTTGCCTCAGCAGAGATACTAATAACTCAAAAGTATACAAAATAGCAGTAATTCATTAAGGACCACTTTAGTCAAAAGAAGAGTGTCATTTTAATCTACAGGTATTGGTAGTATTTGGTAGTATTGCTGTTTTCTGGGACCCCCACACAGAGTTGAGCAGACATCAACAACAACAGACATGCCATATCAGACACAGCACAGATATTGGGTTAAGATGGGTTGAAAAGTGTTTTGCAGATGGAGCAGCAGCTCTGGGTCATCTAAAGCAACTAACAGTGATGAGATCTGCCAATAGGATCTGTAGAGAGGTATGAATTTAGCCAGCAGCAAAGTCTGGGGCAGAGCCCAGCTGTCACTGACTGACGTACGGGAATTACAGAATTTGGTGCGTCTAAACTACGGTAATGGTACATTCAATGTTACTGTTTTTGAAAAAAATCATGATCTGAGGGCAATTTAACCAAAGAGGAATGTTTCACTTCAAAATAGGTATTGTGTGTGTAGCTGAAATGTATTTTTTTAATAGCCTGCCCCCTGGCAAGTCATTACCACTTGGTTAGCCCTGATCTTACTAACCATATGTATTGAAGCTGCTGGAGTAGCACACAAGCAACTCAAAATATTTTTATGGAAATTCTTTAAATAGGCTCCATTTTGAATACTCAAAATATTTTTGCGACCCAATCCTTTAGCACTTCCCACACACAATACACTTTTTTTGTTTTTACATCTTGGCTTGTTTCTTTTATTATCTAATCCAGCTTCTCTGACATTCACTCCATCTGTGGAGCTCATCTTGTCTATTGTTTAATGTCTAACAGGGAAACAGCAGCTGTTATAAAGGCAAAGCTTTTACTTGCTGCTTGAATGATGTGACTTACAGCCTTATCGACTCTCACCTCCACCTAAGAATTGTTATAATACAATGGCTTCTCAAGACTGCAGGTCTTGCTGCCAGAAATCAACTGACCAGCTGACTTTTATAGGGACAAACTATATATATATAAAAAATACAACTTTAAAGTATCTGGAGTCCCTGCATCAGCTGGATGCTCTCTGTTGATTGAAGAACTCACGCATCATCTCACCTAAAGCTTCTGAAACAGTATTGAGTCAGTCATTTAAACAACAGCACATCAGTGCTCTGGTGCTGCTGCAGTGCAGTTCAATTTTATTTGTGCCAGCTGAGAGGTCTTCATAGTGTGAACAACACCTGGAAGGACTGACTCACTCCCCTGGCTGCAATGTTGTTTATCTTGCAGGGCAACATGAGAGCACAGAGACGCCATTAACACAAGAAATGGGCAGTTAGCTTACAAATGTCATTTCTGAAGGCTGGAAGAGGAAAGCACGTGGAAGTGTTTAACTACGCAAAAAATTCAGCACTCTGAATGATTTATTTGTTCCATTGTGATGAGCATACAGTCTAAGATTTGCGATGGCATTTAAATAACAAAGATCAGGAAAGAAACTTCAGCCAAAAATGATATTTTCCCCAATACAGGCAGGCTCTTGCTTTATTTTAGAGTTTAGTCAAAGTACAACAAAATAGCCCTAACATTTTACCACTTATCTTCCACAAAGAAACATATTTAAAGTAGCAACAATAGCACTCATTACAGTGAATCCAATTGGCATGAATGTAGCTGACGAGGAAAGTACTGTTAAATGAGCAAAATAAAATCAGATACTTTGCTTCTAAAATGCACTTGTGGTAGTTATGCTCACACACACCTTCATGGTTCTTCACTCAGTCTTAAAATAATCTAATTTTAAGCTCTTAATTTGCCATCATTCACTAGAATTCCTTTTCAGCATTACCGTACATACAGGTTTTTCTCATCCATGGCAACAGGAAGCAGTGTCAGGCAGAAAAGTTAAACAACGACTCCGCATGTCTGCTGGACAACACTGCCTTTGTTTCATCTCCAGACATTCTGCTTCAACATGGTTCCGCGCACTCGCGCACTCTCCGTCAATACGCCGCCGTGCCATCCTGTTATTAGAGCCGTTTCAGGAAATTAATTCCACTTTAATTCCAGGGACTAGACAGCACTTCCACTATCACAGCTTCCTCATGTCCAGAGGCTTAGTCCAATTTGCCAGCATTTCAAAACAACACAAATATGTAAACAGCTTATAAAGTATGCACACACGCAACAAAAAGGAAAGAAATCCAAAGCATTTGTTTCCACAGTGCAGTGTTTCTTTTTTTCTCACTCCTCTGCAGTGCAAAAAAGGAAAATACGAGAAAAAAAAGCATCAAATAATAAATAGACTTTCTCTTTCATATATATATTTCTGTGTTTATACATATATATATATATATTTGTGATGATAGGTCTCTACATGAGCACACAGCTCTTGGCCCGGTCCTTCCTCATGGCCGGGGCCTGGTCTATTTGCTCAGTCCGACCTGGCAGAGGTGGAAGGGGCAGTTGCGAGACTCGTTTCAGGCCTCTGCGGGAACTGCTGCGTTTTAGCTGCGGCTTGTGCGGCCGTCGCACTGACGCCAAGGTGGTGATGTGGAACACATCCCGAACACTGTTTTCAGAAACCTTGGAGGTGCACTCCACATACGCCACCGCTCCCATCTGACGAGCTATCGTGCTTCCCTGGAACATGGAGACAGGCAAAGAAGAAATGAAAAAGGAAGCAAAGCTAAATGTGAAAGTACAAGAAGAAGAAGACAGGGAAAACACGCATCATTTTAACAATCAGAAATCATGTGGTGTGAATCCTCTTAACATTCGTTGTCCTCTCTTCAGTGATTTTGAGTACTTGTGCATTCTTCTTTTTTTTGTATGTGAAATCCTGAACATCTCTCAACAGTGGCTTTTCATTAGTTTCCTCAGGCTTTAAGAGGTCGTGTAAGACATAAGTTTCCTTCATGTCATTTTTCAGTGTTTCAAAAAGAAAATTAAATATCCCCATATGCACTCATCCTTCATTGTGTCTTGGCATATGCAGACACTATAGCTCAACAGCAGAAAACTAAATGTCCCCCAAAAAAGAGGCAGCAATTCTGAGATATAGATGTTGATCTAAACTGATGACTGAAAGCCAGCGATCTGAACATGTCTGCAGATAAATGAATTTCCTCCAACCGAAGCATGAATAATGTAGATGCTGACTCCTCAGTCTGCAGTAAAACAAAAGGATGGAAATCCGCTGGGCCAGTTTTGATATGGTCTATGAGGCTATTTACAGGGAAGACATTCACACTAGGTACCAGAGCTTACCCCTGAGTAAAGTTACACTAACTGAGTTATTTGAAATTGTAAATTGTTTGCTCATGATCAAATCAGACACAAATTTAATTTGAAAACCCCTGAGCCCCCGCCTTCACTACAGTACTACATATCCTCATCTGTTGTTTAATGATCAGAGTTTAAAGCTGTTAAAGCACATGCCGAGGATCTAACAGATGAGACAGAACTGCATTTCCCATGACCCCTACAACTGCATGTTCTCCAGCACAGAGAAAGCTTTTCATCTCAAGTGGAAGTAGTTTGATTTTCATCGCAGCTGCACTGAGGCGTGTATAAGAAGCGATGAAGGCCTCATTAGGTGAAACAGCAGATTTAGATTCCAGGGTGGCGGTGGGAGGGGAAAGAGGTAGATTGTAGTGACAAGTGGAAATGCTCGATCGAATCTCGGACAGATTAGTGTGGAAATGTCTGGAGTTCACCCAGTGGTCATTCGCAAGGCGACTTCTCAGCTCTGCTGGAATTCAATTTAAAGATCAGCAACAGGATAGCAACACAGGCTATTAGATTAGAGCACCGAAATGTTTATTGTGCACAGCTTTGGCATCTGCCATGTGACACACATTTTCTGGGCATATAAGAGAGGCAAACAGTAGGTGTCTCAAACCAAAAGAGAGACTGAGAAGGACCATGACAAACATTTTCTATGGTCCTAGCCAGTAAATGGTCCCAGCTATTTTACATTACCTCCGTGGTTTGTCACTCTTCTTTTGTTTACGTGTCTTATTTATATGACCTGTCTGTTTTTTTTTCAGTTGCTGAGTTTTTTTAGAAACAGCATGCTTTTAGCCTCCAGTAAGCTCTTAGACAGTAGCGGGAAAAAGGCTCCTTTGTTTTGAGGGCTTTTGTATGGTGGTGAAAAAAGCCCCTCCACTTTTTGTATGTCTAACACAGGAGAGCACACAAATTGAACACACTGAAAGCTGATTAAAATTCACAGATTTACAGAGCAGTTTATCATCCCCTCCCCCTTCTCCCCCATCCCCTTGGCTTAGAGGTCACGGCAGCATGTGATAAAACGACTCACTCATTTATCAATGTCCATTTTCTATTCATCCTGCATTTTGAAAATCTGTAAATCTGCATGAATATTTCATTTCAGGGGGGAAAAAAAATGTTTCCCTAGACATAAACTAGACTAACCACTTGTGCTTCTTCCGCAGCCCTTGCCATAAGCAACATTACATTCCCTGTCAGCAAATTTTGGCCAAAACGCCAACCCCAGCAACATGTCCCCGAGGGGTTTAACGCTGTTCTAATAGCAGTCATGTGGTATTTTATTGTGTTGCATGAGCCTTTTCTCACACTCCTTTCCTGTGGGACCGTAAAAGAGAGGTAATGCCACTGCTGATACAACACAGAAAAATCTCATTTTATCGCTTTATTGCTTTCTAATTTCTTTTCCACATCTGTTTCCAAATCTGTCTGTCTTCCCAGGGCACCTTGCAAGTCTCAATCGTATTATTTATCTCACTCCATTCTCCTCTGATATCCATCATCTGCTAGCTCTCACCTGCTCGTGGGTGACAGGGATGAGGCGCTGTTTGGAGAGTTCCCTCAGGGTATTGACGTCTGTCCTCATGTCCAGCTTACAGCCCACCAGCACCACCTTGGCATTTGGACAAAACTCTTGCGTCTCTCCTTGCCACTGCAGGAACGTGAGCCGACAAAGAAAAACCGAAAGACACTCTTGATTATGTCAAACATGAGCACTGAGCGCTGAGCTGCCTTTGCTGAAGTACAGTGATGACCTTTTGGCTACTCAGACACTGGATACCTGAGTTTGAGGGAGATTAATGCTCTCTTTCTAAAAGACATTTGTTCAGCTTAGCAAACACAGCAAAAACAAATGCATAACTTTGGTGTGTGTTTTTGTGGGAATTTAAGTCCAGCCTTCAAAAGGTTGGGGATTTTGGTTTCCATTGACTTTTCTTATGTCATTTTGTTCTCAGCAAATTACTCAATGTAATTCAGTAAAGACTTTTTAACTTGACCAATCCATTCATCCATTGATGTCTGTTCTCTTTATTTTTTGTCAACAAAGCCATTCATCAGTCAGCAAAACTAAATATTTTGTTCCAGTCATTTGTCAACTGTATGATGAATATGATTTTTTCTTTTACTTTTGTTTGAGATAAACAAAATTTTACAGAGGGATAAACCACCCCTCTGTAATTGTACCAGGTGGAATGAAAAAGTTCAACTATTCTGCCAGTAAACATCAAGCATCCTGCTTTCTTTGAATTTGTCGTCACCACTTCCAGCATGGGTGCTATTTTCAGATATTGCTCCTTTTAAGTCCCTTTTTGTGCGCTGAATCCCCTCACTGTGTCAAAATGTCAACTCTTCAGCTTTCATTTCTTTTTGCAGTAGAGGACAAAGTTGCGGGAAGCCAAATCTGGCAAGCAGTGTGGATGAGCGATTATTGTGTTGGTGTGGCCAAAAAACTTGTCACTGTTCTGTGTGCTGGTGCACAATGACACAGTGACGAACCCCACAGTTCATATGCTCTTCTTATTACACCTGAGAACATTGATAGTCTGACCCAGGGAAATTAATTTACAGCGCACAATTCTGAAAATCTCAACATTAAAAAAGGAAAAATAAAACAATGCACATTCTTTTAGTTTGTACATCTGGCCTTTATGAACTGCCTTTTGGCTTGGACACTGCAGATATGCAGATTTCATCAACAGGGGATATCCTCCACATGAAAGTCAGTGGAGTTTGATGTTTTATCTCCTCTCAAGTTTGGGCTCCATGGTAAAATCTCATATGCATAAAAGGGCAAAACAGCAGCAGTGCTGGAAGTGTTTCAGAGGTCTACAAACAGAAGACCTTAACGGTGCAATGTGCCAAATTTAAATTGGGTATTTTGGGGGTTTTTGCATTTTTTTGTTTTATTTTTTAAATGGGCAGATTTGTGAAATTTTACAAAAGCAGCTCATTATTGGCATTTTCAGCACAAAACAGACAACTAATTAATCTTAAGTGTGATGGAAAGGGGTGATAACTGTAGAGATTTATTTAAAGTTACATTCATTGTGGGTACATTTTACATTTTCAATTGTTTAATTAATGAATTGTCAGACTGTTAAAAAAATCAAAACAAAACAAAAAGGACAGGAATGGAAAAATCTTGGCATAAAACCTGTAAATTATCATGAGTAAGAAGCTAAAACTAGAAATATTTGGCAGTTTTGCTTGAGAAATGGCTCAAAGATGAAGTGATCAGCAAAAAAGCCACAGATTAACTGGTGCTGTCAAGCATCCAGGATTAATCAGGTAATTATTTTACCTCTAATCAGATTAAAGAGACTTCCTGTTTTTTTATGATACAAGGCAATGTTCACTATTTTACTGCAACAACTATAGGGCCACGTACTGTGACTTTTTCACTCGTGCCGGCTTAGTTTGGACGTCTGTGTGGTGTGTTATACTTTCCTTACTCAGTCTCCATCAACAAAATCTATTTCAGGTTCTGTTCCGAAAAGGTTGAGCAGTCTTCCTTCTAAAATCACCCTGAGATTAAATGTCACTACTGAACCAACACAGTGTCTCCTCCTGGCAACACAAATACATGACAGCCCTGAAATATTCCGCATGCCATGTGCAGAATGTCAGGGTGTCCATTCATCCCTTGTACTGAAAACAACCTCTGACCTTTCAGGCACATCCCCATTCTGTAAGTGACATCCAATCAAAACCTTTGATTGTTTAACCCTCTCTCCTCCACCAGCTGTCGTCTAGAAACATTGGTGACCCCCCCTAGCTCCTGGAGGTCAAGAGTCTAATTTAGGATGGTGATTGTGCCACAGGTTTTCCATGTGCGCCTGAGTTTCAGGGATTATTGGGATGACAACTAGGGGGCAGGGGTCATGGCAACCCCCTGCCAAGTGATGCATGGGAAAAGCTAAAGCTGAGGAGCAGTGCTGCTTCCCCTGTTGACAGATTCCACGGAGGCTGAAGAGATATTGGTGGGTTAAAGAAATGGTGTCCTGGGTTAGATCTACAAAAGTCTGCAGGGGCATTTTAGCAGCTCCCTTCAGACCACTAAACACGTCAACAGACCAGCCATGGGAACTGTCTTCAGCCCACAAGGGGTGCAGTTCAAAGGCAAACTCACACACACATGGCTTCAAGATGAAACACCACTAAAAGGCACAGGTCTGCTTTTCATGATACACATGCATGCAAACAGACCCATTAAGTTGGGTATAATTACACCATGGGTGTTTCACTATACTATGTGGGCACACAATCTGCCACTGGCTGTAAAAACACGTCCAAAACCACATTTGATGACGCCACCCGGCTATTACACCCATCCCAACTGCACTGTTCCCAGCCATTAGCCACCTTGCAAATGTTAACAGACACCAACAAGTGAAGTATTCAGCATAAAACTCAGATTTTATATTTTAAATGTTCACAGAAAGTCAGTTTCTAACACTCCTCAACATTCTCTGAAATGTCTTCTCTGATATGTCTGGTGTGTCTAATATGCGTATCTGATATTCCTCTTGAACCCAGCCGGCTGCAAGCCCTCTTATTTCATTCTTCGCATTGACCTTCTATTGCTTTCAGGGACACGGGTCAAGTATCCATGGACGTTTTGATGAGATAAAGGAAAGCGAGGCTTTAACCTCAGTGCTGATTTGCTCCATTGTTAAGCCGTGAAAAGCTGCTGGCACAGAAATCTAAGTCGATACAAGATGCTGATCAGGAAAAAGTGAATTGGATTGGTTTTTCGTTGGTTCTCCGCTTTCACTGCGATATTAAATGCTGATCCAAAGTATTGAGAGGGGGAGTAAAAAATACTGACCTTCTTTATGACACTGTCCAAAGTCTCTGGACGGCTGATGTCGAAACAGATAAGCACTGCATCTGAATCAGGATACGCCAACGGCCTCACATTATCGTAATAAGAAGAACCTGTGAACACACAATAACATATGGTGTAAGGTCATGGTGTCTTTGGGGAAATTCCTAACTGTTTTTAACCTGATTTAACCCTGCAAGACTCTGCATCCCAACCATATGGCCTACTCTGTCAATTAGAAACATACTGCACACCCCCGGAAAGTGATCCAAAGGTCATTAATACATGAATAGCCCATTAAAGCAGGCAGTGTGGCACACACATCGACATGCTGCAGCTCGAACACACTCTCCAGATGTAAATGAACCTTGATCTTAGCAGTTATGTGCACATATTCGTGCATCTTTTTCTCTTGGGCTTCCACACAGCTGTGCCTCTTCTGTCACAGTACTTCAGGAGGAATGTTGAGGAGTTAGTCATAGCAGCACACACACACATACACACGCATATACACAAAGGTGAATTATAGTGGCTTGAGAATTGGAGGACTGGTACATACGATCCATAATCATCTTGAAACGACAGCGAATGCCAGCACAAAGGCCAAACTAAAGGTTGAACCCCTTAATTCTCTCATCTCATCCCTCTTTCTGTCTCACTTGCAAATAGTCCTTGATTTAAAATCTTCCATTTTCTTTTAGACTTTATGAGATTCACATGCGCTCACACGCTTCTCACCACTCTTGCTTTTCAATTTTGTACCTTGATCAAATTTGAGGGCAGAGTGGCGCCTCTGTACTTCCACAAGTTGCTCACTTCCACAGTTCCTGCTCTCTTGCAGCTCTCATTAGGAGGCTTGTAAAAATATCTGGGCTCTCGTGGATGTGCGGCTGCGGCCACGGGCACCCTCCCTCCTACCGTCAGAAGCTGCTGTAGACCTTATGTTCTGCATAAATTTCAAGCCTCCATAACTCAAAGGTTTGTCACATTGTGCATCAAATCTACCAAAATTAGCAAACCACATTACACCGTAAATAAATATTAAACGCTTTGGAAGATTAAACAGATTTAGGTTCATACAAGCTGATGATTTTTAATCTTTATACAAAACCAAAGTTTATGTTTGTTTGGTGTGTCTGTGCTTCATACCAAACCTGACCTGCCACACAATAAACAGACTGTTAGAGCTGCATGCTTTAGTCTGGTGTTCTGCACAAAAGCACTACACCCCGCATCACTATGTTCTCTTTGTTAATAATGGAATGAGTATGTGACAATAGCTGCACGCGGCCCGCAACCCCATCATTCAGCTTGCTGTCCTGTAGTGACCTGCTCATTGCTCTTTGAGAACAATGCAACAGGCTGCCTGTCACATCCTCACAAGCTGGAATGGTTTTGTTTACATTTGTTTGTCACTAAAAATCCATATTAACATCAAACGCTTAAAAAAATTACCTGAAATATCAATTAAATCAGAGAAAAAACGAGTATGCTTTGTTTACAGTGGCTTCAAATTTCTCTCGGTTTAACACTACTGACTTTGATATCATTGTTTATACAAATTACTACCCCCTGCAGCTGGCAATAATACATATTACCACATCCTCACAGTGTGGTGACTAGATAGTGCGTTTCAAATTAGCATTCAATTAATTTTTATAAAATCTTGCTCACCACATGCACACAACCATTTATCTGCTGGCTGACTCTTTAACACACTGACTCTTTTGCTTTTTGCGCTTATGAAGCGCCTTGAGGCGACATTTGTTGTGATTTGGCGCTATATAAATAAAATTGAATTGAATTGAATTGAATTGAATTGAATTGAATTGTCAAAAGAAGATTATTGTTTCCACTTACAGTAATTTGTAGTTCTTATATGGTCCCGTTTAGGACCTCCCTGCCCTTCTGAATAGTTGGAGGTGGGAGGAGGAACAGTAGGAACCCAGCACAGACAAATAGAGGTGGGTTGCAAGTGAGCTTTCAAGTGGATTGTAACCACAAGTAGACTACAGCAGCTTAAAAAACCAGTAATACATGTGTTTTGTTTTGTTTTTTAAATTTGATGCATAGAAACCAAGTTTAGCTGCAGCAGTGCACTTCTGAGCTAATGGCATGTTTGATCAGCTTTGCACATCCTCATGCACCTGGACATAGAACAGAAGACACAAATAATACATTAAATCTAAATTAGAAATGCTCTCAAGCAGCAACACCAGAACAATTGAACTCTGCAAAATCCTGAAGGATGCTGGGCAAAATACATTTAACAACATTCCTTTGCTTACTTTAAAATATTTATGTTGTAATTTCAGTGCAATACACAGGAAAGAAAAAGTAATTTTAGCCTACACCTTGCGGGGCATTATCAGGAATTCATAGTCTCCTCTTCATCTTATTAACACAATATTGCTACAGTTCTGTATTGCTGAGAGAGCAGGACTAACACAAGCACACACAACCACATCCCCAGAAAAGGATGCCAAGTCCGACACTCAGCAAAGCTCACTTTGTAAGACAGCAAGCTGTGATGGGTAGCGGTCACACATGAGGTGCTGTAGCTGCTGAAGTCGGTCTTTAGTATGTATCGCAGTGCAGCAGACCTGTACTAAGGTTAGAGATGAAGAAGAAATGAGACACCCCTGTGGGGGTGGAGTAGGGACAAAAAAGATTTAATGAGTTTGATGCCGGAGCTAGGGCGTGTAGCAGCAACAGAGAGAGAGAGAGTAGCAACCAGGGGATTAAAGCAAAATCAAGATGAAGAGAAAAAGACGTCAGATGAAGCAAAGTTGAGACAACAGTACTAGCTTGACTCAACATGTAATTAGAAACTGAAATGTGGCCATTGGGATCAATTTGTCAGTCCCAAAGATCAAAATGATTGACAGGTCATGGTCACGGCAGGGCTTGTCACAGCACAGCAATTCAGAGCTCCTCTGCCCTGAACGACAGGAAAGCTACCTCAGCACTTTTGCAAAGTCGGGGAAAAAAGTCCTCTGAGGGAGCGGAGAAAAGTGCTGTGTTTAAAAGAAGCCGAGCAGGCACAAATAAAAACCAATCAACATAACAATCAAGAGCACGAGGGAAAAAAAGGGGAGAAAGCATTTTCTCCTGCCATTTCTCCAGCAAAAACACATGACCAGAGATAAAAGAGGATGTCACTGAGGGTAGGGTTGGAGTGGGTGTTTGGGTAGGTAATGAAAGCACTGGACTCGGCAGGACAGATCAAATAAAGAGGTATGAGAGCTCTGGCTGGGTTGGCTATTGGTGAAGTTGGCCTGTGCCCATTCACTGTGAGGTGGAACAAAAGGTCAATTGAATTTCAGACATAGGCAGCATGAGATGGATGGGCCAGAAGAGTGTGGGAGGGGAGCGTAGCCTGGCAGGAACCACTAAAAATCATCACGCCTGGCAAGGAGCGGGGCCCTGCCACGCCGTGCCAAGGACAGGCATAAAACACCCCTCACAAAACCTCCTTAAACATTAGCATTAGCCTAGCATTAGCCTAATTTAGTACAGGAGATCTCTCACAGTGGAAAGTGGATTTCTGCATTTATTATCCACAGGACTAATTAGTGCAAAGCCACACTGCAGAACCACACAAGAGGTTGCACCTAAACATAATGACAGAGTTAGGAGGAAAGCAGTCCTTGTCTGCCGTCACTTGAGCTTCATCAAAGGCCAGAAACGTCCCAGAGGATGCTGAGGCGGACAGGAACTTAGTGGAGCGCTAATGTACAGTAATAAGACTTGAGGGTTTGCGGTATGACTTCATTTATGCCTCCTGTCCCTTGACACATCGACTCTCCTGTAGGGAGAATCTATCTGAGACATGACAGCTCTCTATCTGCTCATTCAAAAGCTCTTCTGTGAAAAACTCATTTTCTGATAGAGCTGAGAAGAAAAAAAAAATCACAATAACACACAAACAGAACATGTAACAGGGCAGATTCTTTGGGAATCCAACACTTCAAAAAACCTTATATTTATCAATACATTAGTCTGTAATATCACAGCAGGAATGATCTCCTTCTTTCTGTTCTTGTTGCATGCTTATTTTAGGCGCAGCTAAAATGCCAACCATTATGAGTGTGTGAGTGTGTGTGTGGGGGGGGGGGGGGGGGGGTAGTCTTTGCCTCTAAGCTCTCTGATGTGTTCATGCACATATGGCAGGGAGTCAACAGCAACTAATAGCCTCATTAGGCCATATAGAAATCCTGAAAAACACCCATGCAGACAAAGGCAGGGTAACGAACACCCTTCCAAATGTCACCAAATCACCAAATTAGCGAAAACGGGATCTTTTTTCTTCTCCTTCAGCTGTTTTCCTCTTGAAATCCACCTTCAGTGTGAAGGGAAAACATTTTAAGCCGTGGTGGCAGAGTATCTTAGCAACCTGGGGGATGCAAATGGCTTCATTGCGAGGCCTTAGAAAGGAAAAAAGAAAGAAGAGAGCAGGAGACTGAAAGCACTTCAGTGCATCGCTGATTAGAGGTGACTAAAAGGAGAGTTGGTGCTCCAACCTTTAGGAGGTTGAGAAGACTTTCAAACACTGAAGCTCCGAGCTGTGTTGTGACTTCTTCTCAATTAAGGCTCAGCTCAAACAGAAATAAACAGACTGCTGCCAAGACACCCTTTGAGAGGAAGTAGTTACTCTGACCTAATGTAGCCTACAAGACAGTGTATGTTTTATGTGAATGTAAGCCTGCGTTCTTTTTGAAGTCCACATCTTGAAGCCATACAGGTGCACATCGAACCACTGACCTTACCTAAACTGTCATGCAAAAAAATCTAACCAGTAGATAAAAGTACGACATATATTGCAAATTCGAGATTTTTTTTTCACTTTTAATATCATCTGGTTTTTCATAAATACATATTCAGAAGTACTGTCCAGCAAGTTTGGATAATTTATGTTACATTTTTGATAGAGCCCGACCAGTATAGGATTTTTAGACAGATATCAATGCCGATATTTGGTGATACAAAAATCCAATATTCTGATATATCAGCCAGTATTTTTATTCCCTATTATTCAGATACGCAAAGCAAACTAGTTCCTGAACAATTTTTATGTGTATTTATTTAGTCTTTTTTTTCCCAAGTGGATATTGTGTTTGTAGCATTCCAAACACATCCCCAAAGAGGGAAGCTGCAGAGTGCCCTCTTGTGAATAAACTATGCAATGTCAACACTCCTAACACGATTGGCTGTTTCTCTGGTCTTTAATTTTCTGCAATCATCAGCAATTATAAAGGATACTACTAATTTATCAGTAAATAACTGATACTGGCCAATAATATCGACCTGCCAATAAATACTTCTAATTTTTACTCCTACGTGATATGTTTCCCATGTCATACTGGGGAAAGCTAACATGTCCCTGCTTCAGCTATTTAATTCATCACTGACAAGGTTACGCTGATTTGTGCAGTGCTAAATTGTCATTTTATAATAATGCTGTTTAAAGAGAAAGCTAACATTTTGGGGGGGAAAAGTAAAGAGATTATATTTGCAATCTTAACCGTCCATCAAAGAGGCATCAGATTATTACCAATCTAAATCTGCAACAACACACAGCACATAACAGCCAAAGCAATCAAGACCCATCTTTGAGTGATAAGAACAGAAACTGCTGCAACAAGAGTGCTGCAGCTGTAACAGGCAGAATTTGCTAAGGAAACATGTGATCGCACCAATTATCGGCTTGATTTTGCATTTATCTGTTTACTTTCTTAGTTTTAATTACAAGTTTAACACACATTTATAACATTATTTTTAAAAACTTCACATCTCACTGTTCTTGCTTAAAAATCTTTGTAATTTTAGTTTGATGAATCCATGCAAAAATGTGTAAAAATATCACATTGTGATTTAACACAGTGTTACTGTGCCAGCCTCTTTCTTCACCGGATGAAATAACTTTTACTTCTGTGCCTCCAATTTCAAAAACAGACTACCACGTGTGAAACTAATTAATTAATTAATTAATCTGCATGTTCAGAGTTTCATGCCATGATTTCATACTCATTCATACATGAAAAATCATTCATTTCTAATCACCTGCAACTAATTCATAAGTACCTATATGTAATTCATTAATAGTCAAAGAGAAATTAGCTATGTTTAATTTTAGCTTTTAAAAAAAGTTATATATTGTAGAGACTTGACCTTGTGCATATCCCATCAAAATGTTGAAAGTGTCTAAAAAATATTGGACCTGAAAGCTAATACTGCAATTGCAACATTCGTATTACACCACGACATGAAATCTTTGCCAGATCTTGTGCAATATCTTAATTCGACTATTTACAGCTCAGACATACTTGACATACACTTTATATGAGAAGCTTGAGGCAATGAATTCCTAAATGAAAACGAAATGTAACGAAGTGAAAAAGATGGAACACATGTAAGCCAATGAACTGGAGCTATTCTTACATAAATTTTAACACTTTTCTGGTCTTACTGACCACTCTCCACCACATTCACGTTTTTTCATTCGTTGCATACACCTCTTTCTTATCACACACGCACACACATCCTAGGGAGTTTTGGCATTCAGTATATTGACAGTTTGTCGTGCAAGCCGGAAAAGCTAAGGATCGAATCACTGACCTCCTGCTTGGCTGATGACCTGCTCCATCTTTGGAGCCGCCACCAAAAACCAGAAAAATAATAATCCTGTAATTACCAAACCCCAGCTAGCCTGAACTCTGATCTATGCTTACATCTTTTGCTGCTCTTTCAGGTTGACATATATTACACACACACACACTTCTCACACACAG
Organism: Neolamprologus brichardi; assembly: GCF_056152115.1. Classification (NCBI taxonomy): domain Eukaryota; kingdom Metazoa; phylum Chordata; class Actinopteri; order Cichliformes; family Cichlidae; genus Neolamprologus; species Neolamprologus brichardi. The sequence continues at coordinate 18,619,814 of NC_142107.1, forward strand.
GTAAAGCTACCGATTTGTAATAGAGATGGCTGTGTCAAGTTTTCAAAAGCATTAGTGCACAGCCAGGACAGTGGAGGTGACACTGGGTTAAATGGCCATTAACCTTGCGTGTCTGCAGCCTATACGCAGAAGATATTGATCAAAGCCCCCACACTTTCCCTGTGGAGGAAGTGCAGCCTTTGAAGAGCATAAAGCACCTTCCACAGATCTGCTCTGAGCTCTGCTGCCAAGGAGTTAATACCTGTGTCTGTCATCCAATCGAAGGTTAAAAAGAAGGGCCAGCCAAAGTACTGACAGCGCAGGCTGGAGACAGAGCAGCATTACTGTCTGTCTCCTGGTTGCCCCAGGGGTATAGAGATGGAATACTGTGTCCCCTTTCAGCTTCTCCTCACCCCTACTCCTTGCTTCACACACAGACGCACTTTCATTCCATCACAGTAACAGCTATGCATTTCATCTCCTGTGTCTGTGGTTCAACTTGTGTTTTTCTTTTAAAGATCACTTTGCTTCTTTGTCTCTCACTTCATCTTTTGATATATTCCCTGTCTAGCTTTAAAAAAAAAAACAACAACACACCAGATGTGTCAGTACTTTGGTTTTCCCCTGCAAACTGTTTGAGAAATAGGTGACTGGTGTGGGAGTCTACATTGGGCTACTCTTAAACATTTGGGGATCTTTGTGTGTTTAGATGTTATAATATAAAAACTCAAAGGCGTTTGTTTGTGTGAGGAACTCAAGTAGTTGTGAATGACTTCTGGTTGTGTACAGGAGGCATGCACACACCCAGCTTTCATCTTTTTTATAGTCTCCAGGCTTACCCCAATCATCATCTGCTTCAATAGAAGCTTTTTTTTTTCATGCACAGTCATTTTGCAGCTCAAACAAAAAGCTGGTTTTAATATCTCCAACATAGATCCATCTTTTTGTTTTGCTTTTGTAGGCTCAACTTCAGATAGAGAAGAATTTTAGAGGAGGAGTAATTTTTCACAAGGATCATTAGCTTGTAGGATTGCAATTTTAAACCCTGATTTTTAAAAACGGACTTAAAAATGAGATAAAAGAAAATAAAACATTAGTTATAAAAGTAAATCAGTGATTTTCTGACCAAAATATAGAAAAATATTTGAGAAGAAGAAAAAAAATCGATGTAATGTTACCATACTGTGGACATTTTAACTACATGGTTAAAAATCTTCTGCAAATTTGGGAATTTAAAAGATAATTTCACAGTCGCTCAGCACGATACTGTTTTTTTGGGGGGTTTTTTGCATGTCCCATTTGGTTCTTTAGCCGTCAGAATTGTTGTCTGAAGGCCAACAAAGATACCCAATGGATTTACTTTATCAAGTGGATCATCACGACCTTGCCATATTGGTTCATTTGATCGACCTTTGTTATTATTATTTATTTTATTTTATTTTCAGTTGTTACAGATGGGACAGACATGACTAGGGATAGGAGAAAGAAAGATGAAGGAAAAGAAAAAGAGAGGGAAAGAGGGACAGTGAGAAAGGGCACTTAAAAAGAGAAAGAGAAAAAAAAAACTCCTGGATCACCTGTTGAGAGAAAAAGAAGAGAAAACAAGCAAAAAAAGAGAGCAACATAATAAACACAACACCATCGCATTAATCTAGCTAAGTGTAAACAGCAGTAAATACTAAATATTGAATGTTGTGGAGCAGCACGCAGGACAGACAGCGCACAATGTGCTTTGAGGTAGCAGCCAAGAAAGGTGTAGTTTATGTCTATGGACAGTGAACACCCGTGTGCACACCTGTGTGGATCAGCGCACTTGTATTCAAAAGGTTTCACCATGTAACTGTCTTCTAGAGGGTGTAGGGAGCCATAGCCCCGTCCAACCAGGGCATGAAGCAGGCATGGAGGAGATCCAGGCCCCAGAGTGCGAGAGCCCAAGCACTCTGGGGCTCAGCACGATACTTAATAGATAACCTGCTTATTTAATCAAGTTTGTCAACACACACAGCTCGACCACAAATCCACCCATTCATCCAGGAAATGAAACTCAACACCAAGACCTATGCTGCACATAAATAAAAGAGGCATTTATCCTTGCAGATTATACACACTAGTTTAAACTTAGTGGCAAACACCAGGGCTGATCTACCCAGCAGGTGGATTCTGACATGGGCTATTGGGGCAGCAGCTGTCTACCAGGCTTCACCTCTCCTTAATTCCAGTCACAGAACTCAACCCGCCTACTGGGACTGTGGTGTTAAAGCCTTTTGGAGCATATTTAATGCATTTTTTATGGCTTGCTGTGTGGAGGATTGTGTTCCCAGTACAGTTGTAGTGAGTGATTGTAAATTACTGAGCACAAGTCTACCCTATCATTCACACACGTTCACTTCTGACCATGCAAACATGATGGTGCCAAAATGCTAATGCTGACGCTTCTAAAACCAGTGTGTGACATTATGGTGGGTATGTCCATCTTTGTTTTTTTACACAGTCATCACTTGACTCAAGGATAAAAATGGTTTGAAAAAGGTTGGCTTAAACCCCAGTGGCTGCAGTTTTCCGAGTCTGTACCACCTTAACACCACCTCCATCTGCTTTGTTTTGTTTTAAAGCGCCAATTCTGACAGTCTGTGAAAACTCTCCAAGTCGTTTCAAGTTATCTGCCAACGCTGCCAGCATCACCCACTGACACCCAATTCTTTGAGCACTGGGGACTGCCATGCCACAATGAAATCTGCTTTGAAAAGCTCTCAGCCCTGCTCAAATATCACCTCTCTCTCTCTGACACGCACACACATACACAGTATTCAAATTCATGTCTTTATATTCCTTTTCACCTGTAAAAAAGGAGTGATCACATCCTTTATTCCCACTCCCCTACACCTTTGAGTTTCATACTCTCCTTTCGGAATTTGTACCCAGTCTGGAAGCTTTTCATTAAAACTTGTAATAACACTGACTGCGGCTTCTCTGTCCACAGCTGTCAGTCTGATAAGAAAGCAGAGGTGAGAATATTCAGTCAGCAGCTACAACCACATATATATGAAAGGAAAATGTGAGTGAAAAAGGGGGATCCTCTGCTCCACTTCCTCTGCTGCACAGCCATGCAAGCGCATCTCTATCATTCAGCTATCTATGCACCCCCGCCACCCCAGCTCCCCGCTCTGCAACCCCCACGGGACGCCAACAGATAGACAAGACGCTACTTCAAGTGCAATTTCACATCCACAAAAGTTGCGGCAGCGAGAAAAAGAGCGAGCTGGATCTTGTTTATAAATAAAGTCATTCATAAATGATGGCATCTGTCGAGTGTGCATGAGTGAGGTGCAGGTGGGAGGTGAAGGATGGAGGTGAAATATGGCCTCTCTGTGTGTATCCCCTTACACTCGGATGGGTTCCAGACGGATGCTGAGAGGGTTTTGCTCCTCTGGAGGTGGAGGGCCATCGGGACTGAGAGTTAGCTTTAGGAGAAGCAGAACGAGTCAGTGTGGCTGTTTGAAGTGAATTGATCAAAGCTGGGGCGGAATCGGGTACAGTTGCAGTCAGCAGAGGGGAGTGGACTGGGTGAAAACACACAGAGCCATGGTTCTCTGGGTGGATTTCCCATCTGACTGAATGACAGAGGCATTCACTGCTGCTCCTGCCGCTGCTGCAGCTTGAATAGGAGCAAGCGTCTGGTTCAGTGTCAGGGTGGATTAGTTTGTGTCCCACATGAACAGTGCTGGAGGGGTATTAGATATTACTGTAATGCTATTACTTCTCCAGGTTACACAGTGATTTTTTTTTTTTTAGTCATTACATTTTTTAAATAAAACATGCACTCCTACTTTGTTTTATATTACATTCTTGTGAGACATTTAATTAAAACCTGCATAAATATGTATTAAGCATAATTAATTTTTACTGTTACCGGGTAAGATTAAACAAGCAAAATTAGCAGCCCAAAAAAGTTTTAATGGAATTATCATCTGTTGTGTATTTGTTAAATTAATGACTAAGAAGAACATAATTTCCTCTATGAGAATATATAATGGGCAAAATGATGCTTTTAACCAAGCTTAATGGCCAAAGCATATTTGGGCATCAATAATAATGTAGCTACAATATATAAGCTTTCATTTTAAACTAAGAAAGCTGCAGCTCACCTGGTCATCTTAATATGCCCTTCAAGTAACTTATACTATGATCAATAATTTCTTGGTGCGTCACTGGATTCTTTTGTGTGGGCAGACACTTAGAACGAGTGATGGAGGACATTAAAAAGACATTTTTACTTCCTTTTTTGTAGTCACTCACCATCTCTTTAAGGATAATGCCGACACAGCCAATCACCCTCTGGAAAAGACTGAGGTGCACAGACTGAGGGGGTGCAGCGAAGTATAAGACAAGACATCAATGTGTATGTGCTGCTGATGAGGGGAGTAGGTAGAGTGCATTATGATGACATAAAGGTGTTTTATGATTGTATAAATATTTAAGCACCAACCTCTAGTACTGAATCTACTTTACTAAGTGGATTGGGTGATATTATTGGGTAATACTAGTAATATTTGTATTATTGGTGCTGTTTTTTACGCTGACTGGCCACTTATACATGACTTATAACACAGCATTGGATCCTCTTTAGGGCATAAATTCAGCAAGCTGTCAGAAACATTCCTCAGAGAATTTGGTCCATGTTGACCTGATCGTCTTAGTTAAAGCAAATTCATCATCCTTGACGTAACTCTCCCATTCCACCACATCCAATAGCTACTCTATCGAAGTGAGATCTGGTGACTGTGGAAGCTGTTTAGTACAGTTAGTTCGCTGTCATGTATAAGAAACCAGTTTGAGATCATTTGTGACATGGCATGTTATCCTGCTGGAAGCATACATGAGAACATGGGTACACTGTGTCATAAAAGGTAGAGATGGTCAGCAATAACAAAGACAATGTTTTTCCAGTCTTCTCTTGTCCAATTTTGCTGACCCTGTGTAACTCGTACCTTCAGTTTCCTGTTCTTAGGTCACAGAAATGACATCAAGTGTCATCTTCTGCTGTTGTAGCCCATCTGGTTCAAGGTTTGATGTGTTGTGTGTTCAAAGATCCTCTTTTGCATACTTTGGTTATAATGAGTGTTTATTTGAGTTATTGTTGATTTCCTGTTATCTGGAAGTATTCTGGCCATTCTCCTCTGACCTCTGGCATAAACAGGGCATTCTCACTCAGAACACTCACCGGACATTTTCTCTTTTTCAAACAGTTCTCTGTAAATCCACAAGACTGTGTGAGAAAGATAGTAGATTTCAGAAATCCTTAGACCAGCCTGTCAGCCATGCCGCAATCAAAGTCACTTAAACCACCTTTCTTCCTCATTCTGATGTTCAGTTTGAACTTCAACAGGTCATTGTGAAATTGTCTACATACCCAGAACCATTGGTTGTTGGGGTGTGATTGGCTGATTAGATATTTGTGTTAAAAAGCAGTTAAACAGGTACACCTAATAATGTGAGTGTAATTTTACCTTGTTTAAGTAATACAATAAAGCCTTTATAGGCATCATTATGAAAGTGTGTTTGGAGAGTTGATTTTTAGAGATACAATTGTTGGAATGGGGTTAAAGGAAGAGGTACAGTATATCTGTATCATTTACATCCTTTTAATTCAGGTCAGTGAAGGTTACAGAATTGAGAGAATTGCAGAGTTAACAGAATCAACTGATACAAGCACTGCAATAAATTCATAATGACTCTTTCATATTGTCATATGTATGTATAGACAACTGTTTGGAGAGGTTACAGCAGTTTGAAAATAGGTGGCTTTTGTGTGTCAAGGACCAAGGAATGGGACAGATCCCCAAAGACAAGCCTTAAAACACAAAGCTCTGGTGACTGGCTTGACGGTTGAATGTGGGAAAAGCACAGATGTATACCTCTGCTTTTTTTGCTCCTTCTGTTTCCTTTCTCTAAATGTCAATCTAGTGAACACTTCCTGCTCTCACAACCTGCTCTCATGGTAAACACACCCACTATTCTTTCTAGTCTCTTCAAGCCCTCATTCCCCCACCCTCTTTGACTACTGATTGAGGCAGCAGATGCACTTTTCAGCCTCATTGTGCCCCAGCTGCTGCCTGTGCGTCCTTCGACAGCACCCATTATGTCTCTGGTCAGCTGAGAAACATTAAGATTAAAGTGTCAACGCTGTGGCTATTCCCATCGTCACTCGATCACACGATATCCATGACTCGTTTCTTTTTTTTCTATGTATTGTGTGCTTTCTTTTTAAAAACACAAATATCAGGAAGAGTATCAGAAAACTAATCTTAATTTAGTTAAATCTGCTATTGCTGCAATCAAATTACAGTATAAAAATAATGGAACAATATGATAGGCACCACACACAGCAATGAACTTTATGAGAGTTTCAGTCTGTCTGCAAAGCTCCAGACACAGTCACATAACAGACATTTCCCTTAGAAGCTGGTACAGATCAAAAATAGAGACAGAAACAGTGCGCCTTAAAGCAGATAACTCATAAATTGCAAGGGAAATGGCATCTCACTAATTAAGAAAATTTTCATTTAGCCTGGAAAAAGAATTTGTTGCTCTATATAAAAAAAGCTTTCCATAAAGCTAGGACATCTTACTATTCATCACTGATTGAAAACAACAACAACCCTAGGTTTCTTTAAGCACTGTAGCCAGGCTGACAAAAAGTCTGAGTTCAGTTTAGCCAAGCATTCCTTTAACCTTAACTAGTAATGACTTAAGGAATTTCTTCACAGATAAAACTTTAACCATTAGAGAAAGAATGCTCATAACTATCCCAGACATATCATTATGTACAGGTATTTTCAATACAACTGATATATTTTTAGATTCTCTCTCCAATTCATTTTTTTTGAGTTAAGGTTGGCAATTACTTCCTCCAAACCATCAACATATCAATCAGATTCCATTCCTGCAAGACGGCTCAAAGAAGTCCTACCATTAATTAATGCTTCAATCTTAAATATGATCAATCTATCTCTATAACTGGGCTATGTACCACAGGCCTTTAAGGTGGCAGTGATTAAACCATTACTTAAAGAGCCATCACTTGACCCAGCTGTCTCAGATAATTATAGGTCAATCTCCAACCTTCCTTCCAATCTCACAAATTCTTGAAAGAGTAGTTATAAAACAGTCAACTGATCGTTTGCAAAGGAATGGCATATTTGAAGAGTTTCCATCAGATTTCAGAGCTCATCACAGTACAGAAACAGCTTTAGTGACAGTTGACTCATCTCTGTGCAGGATTCAGTGCCATTCACCATAATATTTTTACAGAGTTTCGAGCATGCAATGTTAAGTACTGTCATGGTCCCTGTGCCCCGCTGGTCAACCCTCTATTAGGTAATATGTTTGTGGTTTGTCTGCTCTCTCTCTCTCGCTCTCTCTCTCTCTCGCCGCGGCGACACTCATTGCGGGCTCCCGCTGCTGGCCCACACACCTGCTCTCATCACCGCACCGGCCGCTGATCCCAGCTGATTACTACACTACTTAAGATGGCGAGTCTGCACTAGTCTTCGCTGGATCGTTGAGCTATCAGCGTCAGTCAAACTTGTGTATCTGCCAACATGTATCTTGAAATGCCCTTTGTTATTATCCCGCTAACCCGACCTTTTGTGTTTAGATCGTTTTTGGAACCGGATTCTGAGAGGAGTGACTGAGGAGGAGCTTTTGTACAGAAAGTGTGGAGCACCTTTTCCCCTAACCCTGTTTCCCACGGACCCTGGCGACCCGGACCCGTTTCCCCTGCACGTTGTATATAGCCACTTGGTGATTGTGTTCACTGTGAATAAACGCACTGTTCTTCGCTTAAAGGAATACCCTGGCCTGTGCCTGAGTCTCTTTCGGAAACCATATCAAGTAGTGTTTAAGTTACTTCGCTGCAGTGGTTTCTATCATATCTATTTTAGAGACTCCAGTTCGTTCTTGTAAGTGGAGAGGCAATAGTCTCACACACTAAGGTTAACTGTGGATTTCCATGGTTCTGTGCTAAGACCAATTCTGTTTACATTATACATGTTTCCCCTAGGCAGTATCATTATAAGGCATAGCCTTTTCATTGCTATGCAGATGATACCCAGCTTTATCTATCCATGAAGCCAGAAGTTAACACACCAATTAGTTAAACTGCAGAAATGTCTTAAAGGCATAAAGTCCTGGATGGCCTCTAATTTCCTAAATTCAGATAAAACAGAGGTTACTGTATCTTTTTACTGTGTTTAACCAGATGCTTACTTCTGCAAGGCATTACCTTGGCCTCCAGTAACACTGTGAGGAATCTTGGAGTCATTTCTAACCAGGATATTTCCTCCAGTGTGTATATTAAACAATTATGTGGGACTGTTTTCTCTGCACACTGCAGCAAGAGTATTGACAGGGAGTAGAAAGAGAGAGTATATTTCTCCTATATTGGTTTTTCTTAATTGGCTCTCTGTTAACCCCAGAATTGAATTTAAAATCCTTCTCCTAACACACAAAGCCTTGAATAATCAGGCCCCATCGTATCTTAAAGACTTCATATTACCATATCTTCCCATTAAAAGACTTTGCTCTCAGACTGCAGGCCTATAATATTTAAAAGTAGAATGGAAAGAAGAGCATACCTCTCTTTTTGAATGAGTTTACCGTTAAGGCTGGGCCAGGTGACCCTGAAACCTCCCACACTATATTACAACAGGCTTGGGGCTAGGCAGGGGGCTTCACATAATGGACCATGTTTCACCTCTTTTCACTCACCGTGTGTTTATACAGCACTCTGCATTTAATTATGAGTTATTATTAATCTCTGACTCTCTTCCTCAGTCTGTGTTTTGTCCTGTCTTCCACCCCTCATCCCCAACCAGGCATGGTCTCTCCCTCAGCCTGGTTCTCCCAGAGGTTTCTTCCTGTTAAAAGGGAGTTTTTCCTTCCCACTGTTGCCAAGTGCTTCCTCATACGGGGTCGTCTGATTGATGTGGATTTCCCTTTATCTTTGCTCGGTCTTTACCACTGAATTGTATTTTATTGAGAGCTAATGGATAACTCTGAACAAAGACTACTGCTGTTGCAGTTTGCAATCATGATGCATTAGGCGGCCCGATTTGTTTGTGCTGCCCAAGTGTGGTTCAGTTAATCGGATATTGAGGTTTCAAGTTAAATAAAGTCACAGGATGCACATCTAGGCTGACCTGGGAAACAAAATTAAATTGTTTCTTACAAAAACATTTCATTTGCCGCATCTAACAAAGGTGTCAAATGCATTTTCTTTTCAAATAAAATAGCTGTACCTGCTCATTGTCTTCTTTACTGCCCTCACTGCCTTCGACTTTCAATCGACAGAATAGCAATAACCGGTAATAGGAAATGTGTTTTGCCTGTGTCCTCTTATGCATACACAAGTAATAGGAAAGAAGGACAACTAACACATTTAAGCATTTCTTCATGTTATCAATCACCTGTTTGTATATTACCTTTTATCCACGTTATTACAGTTTAAAGTGCTTCACAGAAGACTGATAAGACAATAATTAGACATAAGAAATAAAACATCTTACCACTATTTGTGAAAAACTACAAAGAACAGGCCTATTTATAAGTCGTGTTTATGTGGACTACCTGTACATATACATTTTAAATAACCACCTGTAATATTAATTTTACCTGTAATATTAGTTATATGCCGTGTCATATGGTTTAGGCAATATTGTTTACTATGAATATGCTATGCGATATTTTTTGTACTCGATATAATCTTTTTTTAAAAATGCTTATTTATAGGTCTTATCACTTATAAGTATTGTCTACCATTACCAGTTCTATCAACCACTGAAAATAATATGCATCAACACTATTAATATTAATATATTCTCGTGTTGCACTCCTCGTCCCTTTGATTCTGTGTCATTTTCAGTAAAAACAGCTGCAATCAAAATTTGATTACTTTTTGTGCATCTGTCATTATAATAGCTTAAGCCTTTTCTGTCAGTAGCACAGCGTGGCAAGACTTAAGAATCCGTATGAACTCATCAAAAGCTTTAAGACTCTGAAAGACTTCTTTTAATTCTATCCAGTGAATGTTCAGTGCCTAATAACTTATCACTGTACTTAGTTAATATGTCATTGTAAAAATGTGCTAAGTAAAAGCCATATGCAGCCTATCAGCAGTGTGCAGTACTGTTCAGCAGTGGACATTCTATTTAAGCAGATTATACACTTTTGCCTGGTGCTTCACATTAAGCTGACAGTTCACGGAGGCTGAGATGCGGTGAAGGAACGTGTGCTGATGAGTCTTAGCTTATAGCTGTGTCTATGGGCACATTTACATGTTCCTCTCACTGAAGAAGGTCATAAGGACTGGGATGCTACATCCTCTGGGACCTGCCAGAAGTGCTGGGCAGATGGGCATTTGGACAACTCGAGGTGTTTTTGTATGCATGTAAAAATGGGTAGGAATATGTAAGCACATGTAGTACAGAACATCAGCCTGCACTCTGTGTGTGTGTGTGTGTGTGTTTGTGTATCAAAGTTTCACTGAGAGAGCAGACATTTTGTGTGGTAATTACATCCTGTTTGTTCCATCAGTGTGCCTGGCTGCCTTCATGCAGCATTTCTGCACACCTCTTGCTTAACACATTCCTAACTGCTAGTGACCCCAACGCAGTGATGTCTTGACTAATGGGCAATCAGAGATGGAGAACATCAACAGCTGAACAGAAAGAGGGGGGATAAACAGATAGCACACAGATAAAGATTCATGAATTCAACTCTTCACTTGTTCTGTTTTAGCTTCCTTAATCTTCTCCCACACCTCCTTTAATGTAAAGAGAGCCATTGATTATTGATTCCTTGATACAATCTAACTATAATTCACAAAGTACTGCTTGCCTGCTCCAGAATAAAGGCATCCAGCCCAAAAGCCAGGAGTGCCAGCTGTCTTGAAGCGATTGTTTACAAACCCACTCACAAAGTCATGGTGCAATGGAGTGAAGCGCTATGCGCAAGGCCATCATTTTTCAAAAAGTTAAGGGGCAGAGTTTGTTCTAAAAGACGAAGAAGAAAAAGGAAGCAAAGATTAGTCTAAATTTCTCTAAGTTATTTACAACATGAGGTAGACCTACCTCTCTATCTCTAAGATATAGTATTATAATTGACAGGGGTTTTTTGTTTGTTTTGCAGGTTTATCTGCTAACTTTATTACCAAAAAGACTGCAGGCTCATCCCCAAATTAAAATCATGTGGTTGACATAAAGGGGCCAGAAGATACATTCTGTTATCAAGCTCAGGAAGCCCTAAAGGACTGAGTGATAGACCCTCCTCCAAAAATACCCTCACAGGCATTTCAGTATCTGTGTATGGAGACTGTCAAGGGGCTTTACCTTACACCAGAAAGTGTCTTGAGGCAGTTGTTGTTGTGAAATGGCATTCTATAAATAAAACTCAATTAAATAGAATTGACTTGGAGGTACAAAGACCAAAATCTATTTACAAGCGTTGCAAAATTCCAACAGTCACAAATCTAGTATTTTTCCCCAAACCGTGCCAATCGTGCTTCCATGAAAATAAAAATAGCCAGTAAACTTGAAATGTGGATTCTTTTCTACAAACAAAATATCCAGAGTTACACCTTTATCTAGAGTCTGCAGCCAACATCATCATCCTGAAAAAACAGAAACATAGACAGATGTTGACATTGTTTATAGACCATTTTAACATACATAAATAATTATAAATAAACCGAAATTTTAAGCCATTTACATTTATGTACATCTGAGTTCTGTCTCATCTGTTACACGGTCAGACTGTTACAACTATTGCCTCTCTGTCCCTGATGTCAGTATGATAAACCCATTGATGCCAGTGCTTCAGTGCGTTCAAGGACTACCTCGAACCGTCATTGAGGTAAGGTGCACAACATCAGTTAAACTTTAATTTTGGAACATTTTAAACATAGAAAATGACAAAAAAAAAACAAAAAAACACATCAGCAGATGGTTGTTCAGAGTTTAAATGTTTGCCGGATAGCTCTTTGATGTCATACTTAGGCACTGAGGTGCTCTGCTAAACACTATAGTGCTTACAAAGTCAAAATGAATGTCTTTGTAGTAAGCTTAAACACTGTCTATCTAGATCATCCTGCTAACTGAGACAAAAAAGTATAAGTCTTAAACTAATCTCTCTAACTAAGGGCATGAGTTTGAGATATTAAACTAAGTCCTTTCATCTGATCCCTCATTTCCCAAGTGTTTAACACAGCACGTGGAGCTAATGCAGGACTCAAATTGGATGCCGGATTTGTGCCTCCTCCTTGCACCAAAGTGGGGATCTGTTGCATGCAAGTTGATTGTGTTAACCACTACACCCTGCAACCATCAGTTTGAGATATGAAACTGAAAGTCATGTTAACTTCATTCAGTGTAAATCAGGGGATCATCAGTGGATCCTAGAGATTCATCCACCAGGGATGGTGCGTGCCTTTGTTGAAGTAATCCAAAATTAGTCACCTGGATAAAAGTAGAATACTTACCAAAATGCCAGCTGATGACTTATCACTCCCTAAAAAGTAACAATTTGTTACTTTTCTTGTCTCACATGATAGTAAATTGAATATCTGAGAAAAAGCAAATAGTCTTTTCCGCTAGCCAAGTGGCCAGTGGACCAGCAACAGCTATTTCTTGGGCTCTTCCGGTGTAGCCAGTGAACATCCAGGTTACAGCTTTTTTTTAAATCAGTTTTTCACAAATGCAAATAAATTTAAAACAACTAACAAAACAGTGAATGGTAGTTTTAAAGCTTGATGGGTCACCAGAACATGGAATAAAGACAGGCTATTAATCGGGGAAAAAAACAAAAATCAGATCTTTTACTCTAGATTCTACAATATTAAGGAAATATCTGATCATAGGAATTAACTATTTTGTAACCATTTCTATAACTTCTTTAAAATTGAAATAATATAAAAGATAATTGTCGCATTGTATGCTGTTTGTGAGCAAAAACTTGTGTGTGAAACCAGACTTTTTCTGGTTTTTTAAACTTCTTCAACAATTGTTTGTTTAATTAGAGACACAAACGGTTATTTCAGGTTACAGTATTTCACCAGACTTGCACTTCTTCTGTTTACTCATTACCTGAAACTGTCAAGCTGGAACAGGTTCCCAGTGCAGGTGAGTGCCTTCCAGCTTTCTGTGCATCATCAAAACCTGTTTTCGTTTAGGCAGCTATTGCCCTGGGCTGGTTCAGCAAAGAGTATGAACAACTTGTGAACAGCGTTTGAAATGATGTCGTCATCCTCCCGTCAGGGTGTTGACAAAAATAAACAAAAGGTGCATTTACAGTCTGCAGCTACTTTCCAACAAGTCCAATAACCTACAGAGCAACTAAAATTGGAAATTGTTCAGAGGAAAGTGAAGAAATCTAAGAATTTATGTAGTTAAATATTTAATGTTGAGTCCTGCAGTGGTAATTCAGAGAGGGCGAGCAGAAAGACTATACAAGCCAAGAGCAGACAAAGTTATCTCTAGTGATCAGCATAGTCCCTACTCAGATAATATCAGGTCTGATAGAACATTCTGAGCATCCTCCACCTCCAGTGAGCCGTAGGTTTGGGTGCAGAGGAGACTCCGTTGATTTTATATCTGCTCTGCATTGTGATTGTAGTTCATTCATTGTCCATTAAATATTAATCAAGCGGAAAGTGTTGAGGAATGCAAAACCCACTGAACTCTGAATGTTTTCACAGGCCACTGGATGTCCTACCAGTCCACTGCACTAAGTATGTGGAGTTTAAAGAGCATTAAGACACCAGGAATGTTGGAAAGTTGGTATGAAAGGAGAGAGACAGCCAGACTGTGACTAAGGTAGCGCTGGCACTGGGAGTGGTGTTACACACTTGTTAGTGTCTCTCAAGTCAAAAACAATCACACCTCTGACTGTGAAAACACACGGAAGCTTTTTAATGAGAACGCGCACAACTTCAACTGTGGAATACCCATTAGAGGTTTAATTTAATTTAAGAGTCTGTTATCAGGGTGTAGATTAACAATCTGTGACATTTTCATACAGATAAGTTCCTGCTTCCTGTCTTCTATGCAGAGCACTGCTTCAAACTGAAACAAGTTCAACAAAGCTTTTATATATTTTGTTGTGAACAGCCAGAGTCAGGCAGGTCTGTTGCAGGGAAAAACATCCTCCACAGCACAGCAAGTGATGTGCTTCAGTGTTCCCAGCAGCAACAGAACTTTGTTGGAAATAAACAGAGAAAGAACATTCTGCTTGGAATCGGAAACTATAGACAACATTGCTGATCCGACACAGAAAAATCAACAGAAGCTCAGAAATTTCTTTTACTGAACTCCTCAGGTTAAAAGTGATGAAGATAGGATCTGAATGACAAGTGAGCTCGAGGAAGTAAGTTGCAAAATAACACCACAGCATGAGCGATTAGTACTAAAGATGTCAGCAAAAGAAGAAAGGAAAACAAGATGCCTGTGGACTGCCACTTAAAAGTGTTGGGCTTCACGTGAGAATCAGGTCAGTACATAATTATAATAAAGGTCAATCAAATGGACCAATATAGCAAGGCCATGATGATCCACTTGGTAAAGTAAATCCACTTGGCATCTTTCTTGTCCTTCAGACAACAAATCTGATGGTTAAAGATCCAAACGGGACAGGCAGAAAAAAAAAAGAATCAGGTCAGGCATTAGAGAGACAGCTGTGAAGAGAAACACAAATAGACGTGAAGGTACTGCTGTGGGAACTTTGGGAAAACCCGACTTGTCATGAATTGGACTTTTAAGAAACAGCATGCACACCTCTCACTGAAGTATTACTCTCAGGCCAAAGCTACAAGAAATCTTTCTCAGGCACCTTTACCATAATGGGAAGAGAGGATGAGTGCCTCATTGCCTCGGGCTCAGTAAAAGCTCCTGACTCGCTGACTACCAAAGAGGCCCACGAGCATCAACAGTTATCTCTAATGATCTCTGATAGGTTATCACCGACCCACGCTGACATTTTGACCACTTGACAGCTTATGTTGCTTTTAAAGTAAATTAAAAAACAGATACATGCACTGCTGAAACCGACTACACCATCTATCACCATGTCATGTAACATGGACACACATTTATCCAAATATAGTGTGTTTATTTTCTCTTTTAATTTTCTCTTTTGAATTCCATTCAATCACCGTCTAATTGGTTTAATTCTCCAGATGGTCTAGAGTCGAATGCAGGGAAGAATACAAAGTACAGCTGAAGGTTGCCCTCTGATTCCCATAAGCTGTCTGACCTCCCTGTTTCTGCTTAATACGTCTTAAAATACCCATATGTTTAGGGAGTTCTATAAAAAATTGCACATGAACAAACGTACAGATTTACAGGGAGTGACGACCTCAATTAGATAAACAGCTTACCTTTGTTCTCACCCATCCTGCAAAGATGAGACCTAGTAGAAGAACTGAAATTATGGTGACCAAGTGAATCAGTGGTTGACTTCCATGCAAGAGTGAACGCTGGGAGCATTTCTAAATGGTTATATCCATTTAACCTTACTGGAGAAATGTGAAACAGGCGAGAAGCAAGTTGTTTAAATAGCCTCGCCTCAAACGGCAATCAATAATGTTTTGTGAACTGCGCCCGGCCACAGCGGGCAGACTACAGCAACAATTAAAAGGGAGACAAAAGTTTATGAGAAGAGGCTGAAGGTGAGACAATAATGCAATAATAATTTACTTAAATTAACTGATAAAGTCTAATATCCTTGATCAATGATAAATGATAAATGACTGTGTGACCCAATAGAGTCCCAAGAGTCCCTGCACTGAACTGCTGGCGACGGTGCTTATGGTACATGAAAGAAAATCAAAGCAGAGCATGAGAATGGGAGCCGTAGGCGGAGAGAGGGTGAAGCAATAAAATACTCAGACTCAAATAAAGGAACGATGGGAGACATGCTATTCTTTTCAGATGAAAGCCTTTTCCATTTAAGTGTGAGCCAATTATTTTTCTTGTTGAGAGAAAATATGAACATCTGTGTTTGCCGTGAATCAGTGAATAATGGCAGACCACACAAGGACCTCTGAATGTGCACACACACAGAAGCACATAGGCAAACAACCACACATGCACACACACATTTGCCCTGTGGGCTGGGTGACGTCATGTTTGTTGTAGGGTGGGCGGCTCCTGATTGAAGATTAACGTCTAAAACTGCCAAAGGTGCTTTAGGCTTTTAAAGATGGACAGAAGCACAACATTAGATCCACATTAGACTCTTACAGCTGAGAGATAAGGAACTCTTCTAAGTTGTAGCCCTGGGCCTGAGAGGGCCTGGAACCCCTGACTGACAGGCTCAAGCAGATTTACTCTCTGGGGCTGACATGAGGTTCAAGAAAAAACAACATTCTTTGGCTGACTGGTCTTGTAAGATAAAAATGCTCTCATAGTCTCTCCCAAGACAGTTTTAGGTTTGGGAATGTTTATGGTAACATAAAAGAATTCCCTCTGGAAGGATCCCATACAGACTGCTATAACTACTGAGCCATGTCACCGGTCAGATAACTGGCAGGAGCCTCTGGCATGAGAAGACTGTGACATCCAGCATCTCAAATGCACATAGCTGTAAATCTAATCACACTGACAAGACAGGGATAGATCCTGGCTTCCTATGCAGGAGTCCTACAGCCTGGTCATACACCACTAAAATAAAGATGATTTGTTTTCAGAGAAAGTTCCATTATGATTCAACAACACTCCCGACATGTGGATTCCTTTCTATGGAACAATAACACTTATACACTGATATCACTGATGCTGTTATTCAGAACATATCAGCATGTTCAAATTAGACATTTTTAATGACTGCAAAATTAAAGTTAGAAATAGAGCAGGGTGATATGACCAAAAATATTCATCACGATATACATTTGAAAATTTGCGATAACGATATAACTGACAATATAATTGACACTAGACAAAATACTTTACAACTCCACAACTTTATTAATGCAAAAAAAAAAAAACATCAATGTATTTTCACTTAAACAAGAAGCTGTTTTTTGCATTAAAGTTATATAAAAATTTAACAGTGCAAATTCCTTGCTGACAGTTTAACCAAAAGGCATTTCCAGTGGAAATTGGCCGACATATCCTCAGCATAACCATGTATAATATCCAGAAAACTTAAAAAGAGGTTATACACACACAATACGGTAATATTACGTTGAAGCACAGTACGTATCAATCCGCGAGGCTCCTGCCTACTATAGTCGTAATGCTCCGACAATCCATCAAGCAGTGTGGCTTCGTAGCTTAGCAAAGTCATGCTAAAACATTTGACAGATTTTCGAGCGTCGCGTACCACATAAAATCATTTCGAGGTGAGTAAACACAACCAGAATTCATACATAAGGCACACGGGATTATAAGGGGCACTGTCGATTTTCAGAAAAATCAAAGGATTGATTTTAAGTGTGCCGTATTTTCCAAACAACACAGTAATAACGACGGCCCGCTAGCATGCGCTACCAAAAATAGTGCTTTGTTGTGTATCTGACGGACAAAAGCTAAACCAGTTCCACACCACTGAAGTTGCAGCATTTTTACAAACCAATTCTGGTTCATCCGTTTCATTCAATGATCCGCTTTCGCCCTTCTCATTCTCTGTCGCCGCCATGCTTTTTCCGCCATGTGCATATGAAAACAAAGGCACTGCGCATGCGTGTTTTACCCATATTCTATTGCAATATTTCATTTTCTTATCATTGCCCAACATTAAACCGATATTACCGTGAACGGTATAATATGGCCCAGCCCTAGTTAGAAAGCCCCTGAAAGTAATGAATGTGTATGGAGTTGAAAATAAACGCAATTAATTAATTTTGCACAGGGTTGAGGAATGAAGTCCATTCATGAATGATTTGTCAGCAAATTACTTAATAAAATATCCAAAGGAAACAAAACTTTATATAAATCTTGATCGGATGTCGGAAAATGTGTAAAATGGGGAAACTTAATCAAACGAGCAGACAAAGATTAGCCCAGTACTAGCCAGTATCCATCTAAATCTGAGGAAAGCTCTTAAATGGTTATAGCAGTTACTGGTCCCTTCAGGCCCATCCTGTCTGAATTATCCACGCCATAACCCCTTTCTCCTCCCCACAGTTGCCTGACCCTGAGCCAGATCATGAGAAGAGGCAGCCACACACAGTGGACAACTCATGAAAGAATGCACACACAAGACACAGAGAGACATGGCTGGCACCAAAGTTTCCAGCACTAGCAGATGTCCTGAGTTAAAAAGCAAACAAACAAACAAAAAACGACTAAAAACAAAAGACATCTCGAGCTGGCTAGGTCAAAGCAATTTGTCAAAGAGATGACTGCTGAAAAAGTTGGAGAGGGAGTTGGAGGCAGTGCCACCCTGTCACACCCAGGGACAGACACCACGGCAGGGCTGGGAGACGATTGATTTGATGTCAGCCTCTAAGACACAGCACAGGCAGAGACGTGAAATAGTCTTACCTGACGTGTCCCACATATTCAGTTCAATCCGGTGCTTCTCTATTTCAAAACTGGCTGTGTAGTTTTCAAACACTGTGGGCACATAGTTCTGAAAATAAAAGATTTATTTTAGTTAGCCGATGAAAAGGGGCATAATAAGCCTCTGTTTATAGTGACTGTGATTAGACTGCTGAGAGTATGACATTTGAAACGATGCAGCTGACAAATACAATAAAGGCAGACACATTTCACAGCTGGGCTGCCACAAATGCTTTTGGGGATATTATGTTTAGAAACACAGCAAAGACAAAGCCTTAAAGTTTTGTAGTCTGTATCGGAGACACTACAGTTCATTTAGTCATTTTACAGTCCTTTATTTTATGTCTGCTCTAAGGTTCTTTCTCCTTCTCTTCTTTGGGCATTAGTGTGTTTAGACAGGTGGATGTAACCTGCCGGATTAGTGCTGAAACTGAGCTGCCGAGTAGAGCGTTACATTTAAATGACGGTGCTGTAGTTATTCATAAACTCCGCGGTTCCCTCCTCTACAGAAAGACCGAAGTTTAGACTTTTTTTTTAATAGCTGGACCTACCTCTGGGTAGCAGTCCTTGGCAAAAACGTGCAGGAGCGCAGTTTTCCCACATTGCGTATCCCCGACCACCACAATCTTGCAACGGCTCCCTAGACTGTCCATGGTTTGTCCGTCAGACGTGTATTCTTGACACGGAAAGGTGTTGCATCCAGCATCCGATACGAGGCGCAGCGGAATTCAACACTTTGAAGAAAAATTAGCAAATACATGCGCAGAGCCGGTGCGCTTTATCCAGCTTCTGCTGTCCGACGCGCAGTGCCCCGGTCCCACTGACACACTCCGTCTGACTCGTCCGCTCCCGTAACTGCGAGCAGGACGCACAAAGCCCACCCTGGAAACTCCGCTACTTTGGTTACTGACCACGCCTTCCTCATTTTCACATCTGAGCCACATCGTTCACATGTTGTATGCTGCTCTTATTATTATTAGAAATTAAGGTCCAACTGTACAAATGGTTCACAGGGTTTGTTTTTCTCTTGTATGATTTCACTGAAAAAGCGACCCAGTGTTCATGGAAACCAATCAGTGCTATTTTATCCCTGCAGCGATTGTATTCTGTTGCATCAGAAACCTAATTAAGTCCACAAGAATGATATCACCAGGGTTAAGACTAACACTACTAGACTACAGCTAATTATCTCAAAGTTAATAAGGACTCAGTATCATGTCTTTATTAACTTAACTGTGTGATAGTTCATGATGAAACGCGTTTAACATAAAATTGGAACATCTGCTTAAATCTGCCTTTTCCC
The DNA here is from genome assembly GCF_056152115.1 of Neolamprologus brichardi. Taxonomy (NCBI): domain Eukaryota; kingdom Metazoa; phylum Chordata; class Actinopteri; order Cichliformes; family Cichlidae; genus Neolamprologus; species Neolamprologus brichardi. The sequence goes on from NC_142107.1 coordinate 18,639,650, forward strand.
TTTAAAAAAAAAGGGCCTATTTAATATAAAATGAATAAATACGTAATAAGAAAAATTCAAAGCCTGCTCAGTAACGTTTTGTGATGGGTTTTGATTTACTTACTGACCAGCTACAGGGGAGGAATTATACTTTTTGCTAATGAATTACTGTAAATAGGCTTAAACTACTGTAAATAGGCTTTACCCCTTTAACTTAAGTTAAAGGGGTAAATTCCAATTTCCCATTAAGATTTACATGGTCTTATTAGCCCTAATGTGTCTTTGAGAATATACATTATTTAATGTTTGTTATGTAATATTTTTTTTAGGTATTTTTAGGAGGGATGGCTGTTTGTCTTATGATAATTACCAAATGTAAAACTTTATTTCACTGTTGGCAAAGCTGCATAAATGCTCAGGACATTGTGCCCCTCGATTTAATGCCAACATGACCTTTTAATGGTGATGCAATAAATGCAGCATACCATGATAAAATAGTCCATCAAATTAAGTAGTTAGAGGTGAATGGGCTGTTTTATGGCTCTTGCAGCCCTTCAATTAGTTGATATTCCTTAGAAGTGCGTGCCCCGCAGAGGAGTTAATGTTTTTGTGAATGAGATAATGAAATGACGCGGTACCACGTGCCAAGACACAGCGCTTGACTCAGCTCTGGTTGTTTGAAGACCGACACCGCCTCCTTGTGGACGAAAAAATAGAGAAGAAGATTATATGAAAATAAAAACAATATAAAAGGAACTTGGGATGTGTTAAATAACTTAATTAAACAAGGATCTTCTGGAACATCATATCCTGAATGTTTCATTGATGCAAATGGTGAAAATCTCAACATGAGTAACATTGTAGATGGGTTTAATAAATTTTTTATAAATATTGGCCCTGAACTAGCAGCGGACATCCCGTGTCAAAAAAATGAAAACATCAGTAATATAAAATCAAATCCCTCTTCACTGTTCCTCTCAGCTACAAATGAGCAAGAAGTAATAAATATCACACTAAAATGTAAAAGTAAGTCTTCAATGGATTATCATGACATAAATATGTCTGTAGTTAAACAGGTTATTCTGAATATTGCTAGTCCCTTAACATATGTCTGTAATTTATCATTTCAGTCCGGTTGTTTTCCAAAAAAAATGAAAATTGCAAAAGTAATACCACTATACAAAAGTAATGACAAACACAGTTTTACCAATTATAGGCCTATTTCTCTACTGCCTCAATTCTCAAAAATTTTAGAAAAACTTTTTAATTCAAGATTAGAAAAATTCCTTGAAAAACATCAAATAATAAATGTTGGTCAGTATGGTTTCAGAACGCAAAGAACCACTTCAATGGCGATAATTGAGGCAGTAGAAGAAATTACTAATGCACTGGATAAAAATAAATATGCAGTTGGTATTTTTGTTGATCTCAAAAAGGCCTTCGACACAATCAATCACTCAATTTTATTGGATAAATTGGAAAGATATGGTATTCGAGGGAAAGCTGGTAACTGGTTAAAAAGTTACCTAACGGGTCGGGAACAATATGTTAGCATAGGGCATTACCATTCAGAGAAACTTGGTATTACATGTGGTGTTCCCCAAGGGTCAGTGTTGGGACCAAAACTTTTCAATGTATACATAAATGATATTTTTGATGTTTCTCAAGTACTTAAGCTCATACTGTTCGCAGATGACACCAACATATTTTTCAGTAGCGATGATTATACTGACCTTGTAATGACCGTAAACAGGGAGCTAAAATTAATAAAAAAATGGATGGATATAAATAAATTATCATTAAATATAAATAAAACTAAAGCAATGTTTTTCGGTAATTTAAAATATAATATAGAATTACCGATTATCATTGAAGGTGTACCAATTGATAATGTGAGTGAAAACAAATTTTTGGGAGTCGTAATTGATAACAAAATTTCATGGAAACCCCACGTCAGACACATAAAAACCAAAATTTCCAGAAGCCTCGCAGTTTTGAACAAAGTGAAACCATACCTTGATAAAGATGCACTTCGTACTCTGTACTGTACCCTGGTTCTTCCATATTTTACATATTGTGTGGAAGTGTGGGGAAACACATATAAAAATACAACTAATCCATTAGTCACAGTACAGAAACGAGCACTGCGTATTATTCACAAGGCCGGTTATCTAGATCATACTCACAAACTCTTTCTTCAGGCAAAGTTACTTAAATTCCAGGATCTGGTTAATTACAATACATCCATAATCTTATACAAAGCCTTTAATAAACTTCTACCTGCAAATTTACAAATTATATTTGAAATTCGAGAAAGGGTTTATAATGTGAGAGGCTTCGGAGAATTCAAATTACCCAGAACTCGAACAACCCGTAAAGGTTTTTGTGTGTCTGTACGTGGTGTGAAAATCTGGAACAGTCTGAGTTTACAACTGAAACAATGCAAAAATATTCATAGATTTAAATTCCTCTACAAACAGTTTGTTTGGTCACAGTATACTCAATGATGGTTATAGTGTGCTCTGTAATGTTTGTTCTCTTACCATTGCTGGTATGGATTCAAAAAAAAAAAAAAAGTGTGTGCATATGTATGTACATGTGTGTGTAGATATATATGTATGTATGTATATGTATGTGTGTTTGTCACTATGTAATTATTATTGCCTGTTACCTGTGGTAACGCAATTTATAATTAATATATATTCTGTATTCTGTTATGAAGGTCCTATTTGTTGTTGCGAGCTGCCATTGAGATGCTTGCATGTGCCCGGGGCTGTTGATGGTTTGTTTGGTTGCAACGATGGGCGTAGCTGTGGGAAGCTTATTGTTTTTTGTTGATGAGTGAGTATAGGGGTGGGATTTAATAAGTTTTCTTCGTCCCACTCCTTTTCAGGTAAATTTTTTGTTTTTTGTTTTTGTGCACTTTATATTTAATATATGTATTTTTGTTGTGCCTGAAATGAACAAATAAATGAATGAAATGAAATGAAAAAAAAAAGTGTCAGCTCATATAAATGTGGGCTATACAACAGCAGTGACCCCAAGTCATAAGCGTATAAGCCAATACAAGTTACCTTTATTTGTTTAGCATTAATGCTTTAATGCAGGTTAATGCAGTTCAAAATGCTTCACAGATTAAGGACAAGCCATAAGAGATTAGACATATCAAGAATTAAGAAAACAAAAATATGCAGCAATAAGCGACTTTAAACTACTCAAAACGTTTGTTTGTATTGATGAGAGAAATAAATCAGAATAGGACTATGAGCAGACTGATGCCTCTGTTCAGTAAATTGTTCTAATCCTGGATGTAGATTAAAAAAAAGTTCATTGAAGCACTTTAGAATATCACATTTTTCACCTAAATTACCTGAATCTTTAAGAGCTGACATCTCGTCTGTGGTTACATTGCTGTACAAAGTTTTATTATTTTCCAAAATCAGTTGGGATCGTTACGGTGTTCAGTGGTTTTTGAGGTAGAATTCTGATTAGGCCTTTTTTAATTAAAGAGGTTTAACTGTCTAAAAATCAGCCAGTGTGCCTCAGATTTAGCTTTTCTGGCCCAGGCGGCATCTCTCTCTGTGAGGAGATGGAACAGAAAAAAAATAAGGATTGTCTCAGCTTTTTTCTCTAAATTTGTGAGAGGGCACATGTTTATCTATAATTTTGATAAAAGCATCATAAAAGTATTTTTACAGGGTCTACATCAGTAAACCTAGTGTGGTAGCTAGGTAGATTCTATTCTAGTCACAACCTGTAAAACGTGGGAGAAAAAAATCAAGGAAATGCTTACAATCGTGTTTAAAATATTAACTATTTAACTATTTGTGGTCTTGATTATGAGGGCTTTGACTGTCTGACTGCAGCTACCATTCAGTGTTCAACGATATCATTTTCAAAAATACCAATACAGGACAAATTGATGAGTGATGACTTTTCTGGGCATTGAAGAATTGCGTGAGTTCTGAGACAGAGAACATCAGTACCAATTACTCAATCAAATCTTATTTTCTATAGCACATTTGATGAATCTTAGTGCAGTTCAGTGCTTCACAGATGACTAATAGGCCAATAATTAAAACTGCATAAAAAAATTAATAAAATTACAATGATTTGCAGTAATAAGCAATTATTTAAATTAATTAAAGAGCTTAAAAATCAGACATAAGTCTTAATAATAAATACATCTGGGGAAGATTAGAATATAGAATACGGTAATATAGAGATAATACTGATATATTATAAAGGTGGAAGTAAGTGCTGAAAAAACAAGGCCCTAAAACATATGAAAGCTCAAAAAATGTAATCTGGGTAAATTCAGAGTATCTTTGCTTTTGTCAGATGATCTGTTTGGTTACCTTGTCTCCATCTTTTGTTGATATTGCTTTTTGTGCAATATTTTCATTTCCTGTCTTGCTTTACCATCGTTTTTGTTCATTTTGCCTTCCTCTGCATTCTACATTGGATAACTCGCTTATGCACACCTGAGCTAAATATTAACATTTGTGTTACCATGTTTCATTACTATGTATCATACCACAACAATATGTTGAAAGTATTTTGCCAGGGTTTATATGTTATTTTGGTTACAGGCCTTCTGTAACTGTTTGCTCTAACTTTACCAGTCTAACATTTCAAGAGCTTAAATTTACATGAACAGAATTCTATTCACATTCATTGTAATAGTAAAGCGATAAAGAATATTAATGCTCACAAAGATGTTACAATGGGCCACCTCTTATTTCTTTACATTTTGCTACAGCCAGACATTCGTGTCAATTTTTAAAAGTGTTCCTGAGCAATAGATCTCCAGGTTTTGTCAAATTATTCTTTGGATATTGGCTGCTTTTTCACTCATTTTTAGTGTAGTCTTTATACTTGACCAGTTTAATAGGAATGTTTGTGTGTGTGTGTGTGTGTGTGTGTGTGTGTGTGTGTTTGTTTTTTTTGTTTTTTTGCAAAATTACGATGCAAAATTTTTAGTTGAATCTATAAAAAATGAGAAAGATAATACAATTTGACAGTTTTGCACCACCAAGGCAATTCCCCAAGAGCTATTAGCTGGAAATTTAGAACATCTCTGCATAGTGTGCAAATCGTCCTTAAGAAACTGAGGAAACTGGACAAATAAGGAATAAAAGAAGTGGCAGGCCTAAAAAACTATCTACAGCATTTCAAAAGTATCTAAATCTCATGTCCTAAAGAAACAGGAAAGAATTCAGCAAAGAACAAACACAAGACCTGAGAGATGCATGTGGCTCCTCAGTTTTCAGAAGCCTCATTAGAAATGGTGTCAATAGACGAGTGGCTGTCAAGAAGCCATTCCTAAGGAAGAGAAACAGGAAGAAAGGTTGAAATATGCCAACATACACAGGAACTGGATTGAAAATCAGGCCTTACGGTCTTATCAATCCATATTTGAACATTTTCATTCAAATTATCATCAATATGTATGAAAGAAGTCAGGAGAGAGGTAAAACAGTGATTGTCTACGATTATCTGTAAAACATGGTCTTCTTTCATGGTTTGGAGCTATAATTTAGCAGTGCTGTTAAAAGCATATCTCAACAGAAAACAAACAATGGTTTGGCTTTCCGAGAGCTTGAGAGAGAACAGAGCAAAAGACATCCAACATCCAAAGAACAGCCTTGAATGTCCTTCAAGAGGCCTGGAGAACTACTCCTGAAAAAAGAAATGATGAGAAAGAGAGTTCAGGCTGTGTTGAAGAATAAAGATGCTCATACCAAATATTGACTTTCATACTTGTTAGAATTGTACAATTTGTTTTTGCCTTGTGTGCTATGTATATTTATTTCAATTAATTTGAGTGAAACTAATCTTTAAAAAAGTAAATGCTTCATGTTGGAGTCATTAGAGCAGCAGGTGGCAGTATTCATTCATTATTAAAGCAGGCTTTTGTTTTGTTTTACTCGGGGACCAAAGACCTGTAGCATGCAGAAATTTAGGATGTTTTCAAGATCATTATCAGTTTAAGAAAACTCGTGTACATTTTAATAACTATATCTAAAGCCTTCATGGAGTTTAATTTTACTTAAACAGCATACCTCTGTTAAGGGACCTGAAGACCTGGTTTGTTAAAATAGCTGAACACGAGGGAAACAATACCTCACACATTACCCACATTGCATTTATTTGCCTAAATGCATCAGTGTTTGTAGTAAAAAGTGGGAGATTTGCATTCACCGTAATGTTGACGGTTCAGTCTGCTTTACCTGCCATTGGCAGTTTATCATTATGACTGTGCTGAATACTGCTAAATGCTAAAAGATGCTTGACAGCCTACTCAGCCAGCAAATTCATTACACCCATGGATTAATAGTGCAGATATGGCAGTGGATCATTCGACACCAAACTATAACCAATTTATAAATGCCCAGTGGGTGATCATCTTATTTCCAAGCTTTCAGTTTCTGTAAACGTGCCAAGTACAACTGATTGAGGCTGAAGGCTTTACAGTGAAATTATTACAGTCTGCATTTTATTTCAAACCCAACATAAAAACTGAACCGTATTGCCTTTTCGCTTTGAAATACTCGCATTTCGAACCTCCCTCCAGGTCAGCCTTTGTGGCAGTTGTACCTGTAATGCTAAGATCAAAAAGTGTTGGGTGGATCTAATGGTTTAAGGCATACACATACACTTTTTAGCACAATCAGCTTCTTGACCTCCTCCCGTCACAGAAATTGCACAGATCATAGGTCTCTCATGGAGATTCTGATTCTTGGGGTTTGAACTGGTCAAGATAAAATCTTAAATAGTGAAAACAATTTTACTCTTCAAGTCCCTGAAGAGATTTGATATGATACGGCCAGAGTAGGATAAATTCAAAGTAATGGTTTAACTTTTCACAATCTACAGTCAAAAATAGTTGCTTATGAACCTTATCTTAATGATAGAGTTCATAAGCAAAGAGGGCTGAAACCACAGATTAAGCAAGAAGCCAGCTCTGAAAATGATTTGTATTCCTCCTCAAGGATAATGTCACCAAACCATACAGGAAAAAAACTACTTCTGTGTATTAACAAGGTAAAACATTTATGCACCTTTATGTTTTCATCAATAAGCTGATAAGTCACCATAGCCACACAACTGTATTCATTTCATACATTTGCAGTAATAATTCACGCTGACAGCCACGTGGAGGGTTTAAGTGAGCTCTCATTGATTTTTTTTTTCTCATAGATTTGTTGTTAGTCCCACAATTTGCCCAGTTTTAATGGAAATGAAAATATGTGTGTGTTTGTAGTTCACACACACACATCCTCAGAGACTAGCCAGACTCCCTGCAGACTCGGTCTATTATTTTCCTGGCAGTGTGGTGACACAGTACTTTACTTTTTACAGTTCATTCAGTAACCTACTTAGACAATAGAGAAAGTCTCCACACTACACCAGGTGTCCAATACATCTTTGGTCCTACTTTCCTTTAATTGCAAGCCTATTCTGTGATGGACATGTTTTCGAAGCCCCTTTATTGCTGGTACATGAAGCCATTTTCCTGACTTGTCATAGTTAAAGTGAAGGAAGGCCTCTCAGATGTGAGAAACCTGAACATAGCGATGTACAGAGTGGCTCGGTGCTGTTGGGAAACAATAGACATCTGCCTTATAATATTGTGTCAAAGTGACAGATCAATAATGCCTGCATCCTACATCATTACACTGCTGTGGGATATTGATTTCTGAGTTTGTGCTGAGTGGCACTTTACAGCCACAAGGTGTCTCACCACTCCTCTTGTGGTCACAGCTCTCTGAACACTGGGCTAGGCCCTCAACTCTAGGCATTGAGCTGATGAGTGGGAATGTCCTCTTGTTTCTGTTTGGGACAAAATATAAGCAGCTACGTGTGCCACTTGCTGTATGTTTTTGTTCGCAACAAGCTTCTACAAAATTCTAAAATTATACAGCGAATAATATTCACAGTAAAGCTGGGAATGTTATGAGTGCCAGTGTCCCACTTTTGGAAAAGTCATTCTGCCCCGTGGCCAGTGTTGGGAAGGTTACTTTTAAAATGTATTCCATTACAGAATACAGAATACATGCCCCGAAAGGTATTCTGTAACGTATTCCGTTATGTTACTCAATGAGAGTAACGTATTCTGAATACTTTGGATTACTTAATATATTATCATGCTGTTTACAACTATGTGAATGTACTATTGCTGTGATTTATTACTGTTACTGAAGGTCCGCGGCTCCGAACCGTAGTAAAGGGACCTCTGACTAATACGGTGGGTTATGTGTCGGGCTCCTAGCGAAAACTAGCTTTACTTTGTTGTCTGGGTCAACTTTGCTAGCGAGAGACAGAGAGAGGCGTTGAAAGGCTGCTCCAACGGAACTTATTGTTTTTGGAGGAAAACACCAACACGGTGTACAGTCGAGTCTTAATAGCTTACTTACAACTGGGCTCGTCAGGCACTCTTCTTGGCTGCAGTGGTTATTATTATATTTACATGCTTCCAGCTCCCGTTTTTACTGGATGACAGCTCGTACTTTTCCTTTTTCTCCCTCCCTCGCTCACAGACACATAACGGGTATGGCAGTCCATTCTCCCTGCAGCACGGACTACACTGCCCATGAGGCTACATAGCTATACCTGTAGCATTCTGCCTATTAGCTTAGCACAACAACAACAAAAAGGCCTCTCTCACCCAGGAAACACGCAGAGAGAGAGAGAGCGTCACCCTGTAACCATGGCAACCGTAACGCTGCCGCCTGGAACAACAGAACGTAGCTGTCAAACAAAACCCAAACAGGCCTGACCCGCCACAATATGAAACAGGGAAGTACCACCGTGTAATCCATTTATATCAACAAAGTAACTGTATTCTAAATACCACCTTTTTAAACGGTAACTGTAACGGAATACAGTTACTCATATTTTGTATTTTAAATACGTAATGGCGGTACATGTATTCCGTTACTCCCCAACACTGCCCGTGGCTCTGGATCCTCCTTGCTGTGGAAGGATAATACAAAGCAGGTTATATCGTTTCATCAAACACTAGCTTGACCTCAACACAAGCTCATATTTTTTTCTGAGCTGTCTGTGCAGGGAAGTTACAACAATGAGCAGTAAGCAGGTCCAAAGTTCCTGCAAATCCTACTGCAGAATAGGCAGCATAAACAGACGTTTCCTGTCGCTCCTGGTGTTCCACAAACCTCTCTGTTAAACAGGCTGCAGTAAACAGCCAACACATTCCTGCTAGAAGAAATATTAAATAAACATGTTTATATAATTCAGTGCCTAAAATGAAAAGCCTACTGAGTCTATGATGGCATTTTTGTGTCACACGGTGTAGTTAATCTTGTATTAATCTTTAACTGCAGCTTTCTTTGAAGTGCTTTTTTATTCTTAAAGCTACTTTTTCCTTTAACCACAGCACCTTAATATTCTTAAGAGGATTTGCAGGAATAGCAGGCTTGGACGTTTTTCCAAGGATTGCTTTACTTGCCTTTCAGTCTTAATTGACATTTTTTGTAAATTATCCCTCTGCTTAACGCAATATAGGCTCTTTCTATAGTCTAAGACAGACAGCCAAATCCACCCAGTCATACAAGCCAATCCCCAAGCTTCATCAGCACTCCGTGTTTTCCAGACTGCCTATGTCTCGTCCCACTCACACTCTCTGTCAGAGCGCGGCGTTGACAACCACTGGCCACTGATCAGCCCACTTTGCACGGGTCGCGTCTCCATGCTAGACTGCTGAAAAAGGAGCTCTGTCCCTCACATTTTCTTTTACTTGCAAGTCAAGCATCTGACTGAAAGCAGCAAGCCCGTCCACGGCAACAAAAGCACAAGAAGTAAAAAAAAAAAAACCCTCCAAGTGATTTTCTAGGCTCATCACTGTCTGCACAATGTCTGGAGAAGACGCACCTGCTCAGCAGCAAAACGCCGTGGACCAAAAGCAGGAAACCAAACCTACCGAGGAGCCCAAAACCGAGCCACCCAAGACGGAGTCCCCACCCGCCGCCGCCGCAGAGGCAGCGGCCACCCCGGCGGCGACCACCGAGAAGGTCCCTGAAGAGGAGACCTTCACCTACCGCGCTCTGGTGCTCACCGGCTACGGGGGGTATGATAAAGTCAAGCTGCAGGTGAAGAAAGGCAAGCCGACACTCAAGGCTGGTGAGGTCCTGGTTCGGGTCAAGGCATGCGGACTGAACTTCGCCGACTTGATGGCCAGACAGGGGCTGTACGACCGGCTGCCGTCCCCGCCGGTTACCCCGGGAATGGAGTGCTCCGGGGTGGTGGAGGCTGTAGGGGAGGAAGTAACTGACAGAAAAGTAAGCACAAACTAGCTGTTGCCTTTTCTTTCTTTTACTGTGTCATATAAAAATGTTTTGGTGATATGTATTTCATTCAGTTTGGGGCTGAACTGTTACATCTGGGCATGGGCGTGTCAGGCTTTTCTCGCTTCGCTGGAAAAAAGTAGCGGTCGGGTTTCAATTTCCACTATTAAATTAATTTAACGTCATCAATCGATTGCAGGGCAATTCATACAAAATAAACTATATAATAATAATATAAATCGACTTTTTGGTTTAATATTGAGCTAATGTGGTTTCACATCCATTCATTCACTTCTGCGTAGAAAGCAGATGGCACTTGTTGTCTTATCGCGAAATGCAATAAAGCATGTCAGTGTGCTCATGTTGATTTTTCATCTCTGTTGAAGAAGCCAAAAGTGTGTTAATGAGGCAAGTTGTGCACAATGCGGCCAACAGAGGCGTCGCCCCTCTTGTCTCCCCGGTTTTCGAATTGCGCTACCAGTGCGCACTTAGATTGAGCAACTTCAAGTACAAACTAGTTGCTGAGATTGAGAAGGATTCTCTGTTCACACCAAACATTCATGTTGAAAGTCTAAATCTATATAAACACATGTAATCTGTGGGATGCCTTCCATCCTTGCTGCACCTACGCTATGCTGCGCTTTGATGTGCGCCATGGTGCGCCGTGTTGCGTCAAGTTAGCTGGAGACACCATGGACAAGACCGGAAATAAGTGTGTTCTGCCTTCAGAATTAAAGCTACTAACGCGTTCATGTGTTTATTAGCCTATCATATTTTGTTAAGAAAAAGAATGAAGCAATTAGGTGTGAGAAAACGAGCACTTTTGATGGAAAATAATTGAAAAGAGTGGCTAATGGGTATACAAAGTGGCTCTACTTGCAAAATGTTAGGCTAATTAATAGGCATTTTATTTTGGAGAATATGGAACGCTGTCACAGTAAATATTATGACTTGACACCGGTGGCGGAGACCTAAGTCACCGACGCCTTTTGTTACCGGGAGCGACGATGGCGCACACACGAATGGAAAGGGCGAGGCGCGACGCAACAGACAGCATGGTGTGAGAAACTGAATCAGTCGCACTATGTTCCAACAGATATCGAATCATATGTCCCGTGCTCAGAGATCTCTTTAACCCAGTGTTTCAACATCAAAAGTTCAAACCAGTGCGCTCTCAGACAATTAAGTAAATTAAACAGAATATTGAAGCCCCTTCCACCTTGATTGTCATCCACAAAGAACGATGCGTTGTGATGGCAGCAGGATTATTGGTGTCTGTCTTAAATTGCACGATGAGCCATATGAATCTATGTCTTGTCTCCTAGCAGCATGGCATCACCACGGTAACGCCTTTTAAAGGTTGTTAAACAAAAAAAAAAAAGAAAGAACCCAAACGTTACAAAGCAGCCAATGATGACTCACGCTGCTTGTTGTACTAGTACCAGATTTTGTCACATCGTCCAGTTAATATCTGTGGACAACACCATGTGATGCAAGTGCAGAATCAGTCCATCTGACAGGGAGTGGCACATATGTCTGTAAGGTGTGGATCCCTAGATGGATGGCTAATCTATTGCAGGATAACAGTAATAGGGTTAATTAAATGATTGGTGATGGGTGAACTTACAGCAGCCAGACATCATAGAAAGCGAAGACCCCTGTGTTTCGAGAATACTTCATTGCTCCTTTCCACATTGTCAGGGATGTTGATTTGATTTAAAGGTCACAAAGCACACATAGAAACACACAGCCTATCGATATGCTCCTACATCTCCTTGCGGCCTTTAGCTTATAGAATTAGGAGACAATCTTCCTAATGGATAGAGATCACTGCAATCTTTTGGCAGCTGACTCACATGGAATGTGCTGACCCCTGATGGCACAGAATTTTTGGGTGGCTCATCACCCACTGCTGCATTATTTGTCTGCCCTGTATCTCTCCCAGATAGACATATGCACACAAAGACATTCAACAGTGGGAGTGTCTGAGTGTTTTTCTTCCCATATGTAATACATAAAGGCAATAATATATTGCTTCTTAATTAAATAAAGTAAGATAAACAGTGGTTAAGTAGAGTGTAATCCGTTTTATTTCATATTTCCAAAACATTGATATAGCATATGCAATGCTTTAGGTTAATTTCTGAAATGCATGAGAACTGCTTTAAAATACAAAAAACTGTGTACAGTAGTGTTTTTGAGTCTTTTTAATGCTTCTACACTTTCTCCCCCCTTTGGCGAGTACAAAGACTCGTGGGATTCTAAATTTCTCACTTCAAAGCATGACTTTAAAAGTGTTGTAGTGTTTAAACAGGTGGTTTTGTATTTGGACTCTGTTGCGGGTGTGTGAATGGGTTTTTTGGTGTTTCTCTGGCCAAGGAGAGAGTTAAGGTTTATCTAGCTATGGGCCACCCTGACTAAGACACCCATAGCAATTAATGACATCTGGTCAGGATTCATCTTCAGGAAGTTTGTTAAAATGCTGAATAGGACAGTATTCACATACACATGTGGTGCAAGAAGTAGGGGAATTGCAAGAACACTGATGTCCTGTTATAAGAAACTTAAGTAAGGATATGCAGCAAGGACATGTAATTATTCATTAAAGTAATAAACTGTAAAGTTATAGTTTAGAGCTCTCAGCTCTTTATTGTAGTTTACTAAAATTCCTGAAGTATAGATAAAGGCTATTAAACATTTTTAGATTATGTTCAAAGATTAAACAACATTTGTTTTGAAACTCAAATCAGTACATGGATCAAACAGTACCGTACGCTGGCTTTTCCTCTATCTTGACCTCCTTTTATTGATTTTCTTTCTCCTCCATTGTCTATCAGTAACTTTCCTTTCAAAGAACTATAAGTTGACTGAAGTATTACAGGAGTTGAGTCACCTGAAATAACCCTAGCAGGCCAATGTGGGGAAAAGTAAAACACTGAGTCAGATCAGAAAAATCATGAATCACCTCGAAGCTCCCGTGACACTAAACATCAGCAGGTTTTTTTTAATGTTTTGTTTTTTGTTTTTTTGTTTTTTACATCAGACCAGCTTTAAAAATGTTCTCCCTCGGTGAGGATCTCGCCCATATGTTCTCAATTACCTCCCTGGCCCACATTGTCAGTCTGGTATTTCCTCCATCAATCCTCCCCTGCCTTTATCTATAGCTTTTTTTTTCCTTTCATATAATCTCTTAATTCTGTCTTTGACCGCTGGGCTATCGGCGACTTGCTCTGTCGTGCTGCCTTCACTTATCCTGGCCTTGTAACAGTTGCTGGCTTTCTAAAGAACAGCTTTCTCTATTTTCTTCTTGAGCTTGTAACCCGTGCTTTCCTTTCTCTTCTGGAAATTTCTAAAGGTGAACAGCTAGACTTCATTAATTCATCTGAGGGAAAAAAAGATGATAGATAAAATATAGAGATGCAGCAAGTGAGTGCGAAAAGCAAAAAACAGCTTGCAGACCATCACGTAGTTTGCTGGATGGGAGCTGGGTGTGGCCTTAACACCATACAAACTCCATGTTAAACCTAACGCCTACTGATGCAGCAGAAATATGTATGCTTTAATTTTATTCACAGGAGTCACAAGAGCTGTGTGGGTGTTATGTTTGGCCTTTATCTTTCGCCTGAACCTGACTTTGTTCAACCTTTCTTTTTTTTTTTTTTAAACTTGATAATTTTTTTGCCTACATCATCAAAGCTCCAAGCCACAAAGCAGCTGACTTGGAGGCTTGCATACCCCAAAATTGAATCACCATCTGATTAAGTCCATTCATATACAATGTCTTTGTTCAGGGTGCCTGCACTCTTCACCCTAACTACATCTGATGCAGCATGAAGGCAGAGAAAGGAAGTGCAAGAAGAGGCTATGCGTTTGTCACACTGTGAAGATGTTGTAACAGAAGTGTCACAAGGCTGGTTTATTTGGCCTTGAATGTTCCTACGCAGCTTCTGTGTGACTGACAGTAACTCACATGCTTTACATGGGCATGGAAGAATGGCTGCAAATGCATTTGTGAGTCATGTTTGTTTCCTGTAAACGCCTGAACTCCCCCGCGTATCGATTTGTACCACACTGCACCCCCAATTAAATCACAGAGGTTGATGAATTTGAAGATCCCAGCGGTAAGAAAAGACAAGGAGATGGAAATGTGAGAGAGCTGTCAGCAAGCCAAGGGAAGTAGCCCGTGGTAAAAAAGTGATAGTATACTCTGAAATATACCAAATGACTCAGCCTTTAGACAGAAAGATGAGGGTATGAAAAGAGAGAGAGAGAGAGAGGGAGATCTCTCTAATTGGAATGGATAGACAGCGAGGCGCATGGCTCCCTCCAGACCATTAGAGAAGCCCGGGTGGAGAGGGTTTGTTCCCAGGAGGCGAGAGCTTGTCTTATGCTCAGCCATGGGGAAGAATCTGGCAGGGAATGTGATGGGTGGAGAGAAGCCAGGGGAGAAGATGGGCCCCATTGTCCTGTCTCACTGATGAGGAAGAGGTGATACGGGACACTCCTCACAAGGGAAAGAAGAAAAAGGATGGTTAAGACAGAAAGCGACAACAGAGGATGAAGAATTGGTGATGAAAGAGGGGATGTCAAAGAAGTCACAGACAGGATGAGACGCGGGACTGGAGAAGGGGAAGGAAGACATGCTATAGTTATAAGAGGAAAAGGAGTCAGGAAGTGAAAGAGAAAGAAGGGAAGAGAAAAAGTGGGGAGAGTGGAAACGAGGTGGGAGGGTGAGCTATGTCAGGAGCTGTGGATAGGGGGGAGGAAGAAAACAGGAAAAGATTTATAATGCTACAGTTGTTGCTGTTTCTTGTGTCCCTCGACTGAGTTCTCCTGATTGGTTAGTTAGCCCGCTGGGGGAGGGGGGTAATATCATGGCTAATTCTTGTGGAAAGAGACTTTTGCGAATTGGAGGATCCTGCTTTGATAAGGATAGTCTGAGAGCAGTAAAAGGACAAGATGGTGATTGGGATATGAAACACACATTGCACCTGGGACCAAAGTTGTTCTAAACCAGTACACTGGCAAAATTATTAAATGCTTCTCACATGTTTTCTCATATTAAGAGCCAAGAGGGCACTTATGATGTAGTGATTGTTTGGTTTTTTCCCCTTCTTGAGTGTTATTTCCTGATCGCATGTAATACTTTTTCTTTCTCATGTTTTAATACGATGCATGTTGGTTTTTAAAGCGAACAAAATCTTCGTGCAAGCAGTTAACCACTTCAAATCTTTTCTTCTTTTTCTGTAACTGCATCACTGTTTTTCTTCCTTTATAAACTTGCCGCAGCTCTGGTTACTATTCTTACTCTGCTCTAGTTTATCGCTTTCCTTCTTTGCATCCACACTTTAAAAGCGAAGTGTTTGAGTTTGGTGACCGAGGTGGCCGCATGTTTGTGCGTGTTGCTATAAAATAAAAATAAACCTAAGTCTAACTATTTCTGTTCCGTGGATTGCATCATTCACACTGCACTAAGGACTATGAGATAAAGATAGCAGGAGATAAACAGACCAGCGCCTCCAGCAGTGAAACGGGTTCATCTCAAGAACTCAGTCGGTTAAAGTATTGCAGAATTTAGACCTTATTTAAGAAAATTGCTTAAAAATCTGTTATACATTCATTACTGTAATGTGTCATTCTGCAGTTGATACAATATTGAC
This sequence comes from Neolamprologus brichardi, assembly GCF_056152115.1. NCBI lineage: Eukaryota > Metazoa > Chordata > Actinopteri > Cichliformes > Cichlidae > Neolamprologus > Neolamprologus brichardi. The sequence goes on from NC_142107.1 coordinate 18,655,599, forward strand.
CCAGAGACGGAAAGGAGAGGTTTTTCCCTGGCTTACATCATTGTAAGGTGGTCCACGGGATTCTGATATGTTTTAGTGGGAAACAGATATCTTACTGATTTTCCAGTGCTTTAGGACTTTGGTGTCAATCTTTTTTGTCAGGTGGGATGAACTCAAAAATCCCCTCATCGACACCACTCATCAATAATGCAAATGTGTTCAATTAAATGAATTTTAAATGGGATCTTATTTTAATTCTGCATGTTCCAGTCATTTGTAGAGCTGTATGTTGCACTGGAAAACTTGTAACCATTTCAGTGATTTATCCATTCATTTTAGCCTACATTCCATTCATCTGTACCTTTAGTTTGCTGTTTAAAGTATTGTCCATGATGCTAATTCACTCACTTGTTTTCTCTGCATCCATAATCCCTAATTATTTTTAATGCAGAATCGTTAAGAAAATAAATTGTTCACGTGTTAACTTAATATGTGCATGTAATGTAATCAGACCATCTATAATCACTATTCATTTACCCCCTAACAAGCTCTGGCCCCCAGGTTACAAGAACTGAATTTACAATTTCTTTCCACCCATGTCTTGCTGTGCTCTTTGTTTCAGGTTGGTGATAAGGTTATGGTGCTGAACCGCTTTGGGCTGTGGCAGGAGGTAGCAGTGGCGCCAGCAAACCACACCTTCCTAATCCCAGAGGGGATGAGTTTTGAGGAGGCAGCAGCCCTGCCTGTCAACTACATCACCGCCTACATGATGCTGTTTGACTTTGGCAACCTGCGACCCAACCAGAGCGTGCTCGTCCATGCGGCTGCAGGTAAAAACTAAGCAGAAACCAGTTTTCAAAAATATAGAGACATTTTTATGCGCATGTGGAACACACAGACTCCTTGTTTTCTGCCAGGCATAGGATGAAGATACATTAATAAAAGGGATTGTTACTTCAACCACTGTGCTTGCAGCGTTGAATAATTGCCTGCATTCCAAAAAGGTCATATGTAAATAAATGTAATCCTACAGCTATTTGTCAGTTTCATCTTAGTTTGCACCATCTCTGTGATTGTGTACTGAACTGTGTTTATATCAACCTCTTTAATAGAGTTAAAGAGACCATTTTACAGTTCATCAGAAGAGCACAAATCAAAGATACAAAGCTGGTATTACAGACTAAAGAAAACACCCTTTGGCATTTTCACTTCTTGACTTTCTCCTTCTCTGCGTACCCTGTTTATGCATTTTTCTTTATGAATTATAGCCAATGGAAAAGGTCCCAGACTTCATCTGTATGAGATATGGCTCAGTGTTTTACTCTCTCTAGGACTCCACTAATGCAAGAGCACCTGCCACCTGGAGTGTAAACGGTCAACGTTCAGAGCGAGTGTGTGGGAGGGAGAGAGATGGGGACTGAGGGAGTAAAAGCACCTGTTTCGGGGTGTGATCCACAAAGCTTGAGAGCATTTAATTCTGCTCTGTTTACACAATCAGGCCAGCTGGAGAGAACTGAAGAACACTAGCCAAAATAAGACGCTCTCTCATTCTCCCTTCCCTTTTTCTGCTGTCTACCACTGCACATTTCTCCCTTTTTGTCTTATTCCCACTTTAATTGTGTAGAGGGAGCAAGAAAGGGATCCCTCAGCTTTGGGAGCAGTTTGTGGGTGAGGGTTGCTAAGAAACCTGACTGCCAGGTGAATGCATCCCTTGACATTAACACTGAAAAAAGAATGAATTTGTAAGCTAAGCTGCGATATGCCCCGAGCTGAATGACAGCTAACATGCTCATAGTTGTGGAACTGGTGGTCTACAGAGGAATCCCAAATGTTTGCATTAATCATATCATCTAGTTGATGGAATTCATCCCTGTGAATACAAAAACTGTATAGCCCAAGGGTTCCTGTGCAGAGTGTGTTGTCGATGAGAGGAATGCTGTGTGGTGTGGTGTAAGACACATTTCCCTGCTGGTTTGGTTGATACGGCATCTCTGGTTTCTCAGGGCAGGCTGCCAATCTTGGCTCGCCAGCTGTCCGGACATCAGGATTGTAAAAGCACATTGCTGAGGCTATGACAAAAACATTTGCTGAACAGTCTTGCCAGCGCTCTGTCATTCCTTGCATGTGTAAATAATCATTGCAAATAGTGTACGTCCTGCTGCACCGCTCTAAAAGCTAGCAGTGTGTATATTAGTAGTGCCTTTTCTGAATAAGGTGTTAGAGCGTGAGAGCTGCGTGCATCCTTCTCTTAACATCATCATCGGCTGCGTGGCTCAAAGTGTGTGTGTGTGTGTGGGTCCCACCCTGAGTCTGTCAAAATTGTTCCTGATGTTCTCTGATTAGTGTGATCAAAGGTGTCTGCTGTGACAGGGTCAAAGAGAGATGGGGGTGGGGTAAGACTGTGAGTGTCTACAGACTTATCTGCGCTGTTCTTTCAAGTCTGTTTTCCAATAACATGAAGGAGATTGAAGCCAGGGGTGCTTATGTTCCTTACAAAATGTATTCCACCATTCCAGTGCAACTGGTTATTTCAAATTAAGACCTAACAGGCTTGTCTTTCAACCGTCAATGGAAACCGGAGTAACCAAGAGAACTTTCGCAGACACAGGGAGAACACACAAACACCATAAGCCAGCAGGCTTATGGATTCAAACACAGGACCTTCTTGCTGTGAGGTAACCGTGCAAACCACTGCACCACTGTGCTCTTCCACTCAGACAGTAATGAAACTGAACAATTTGCTGTATGTAAGTGTGCGGAAGCTGAAATTTCTGCTTTATGCTTTAAGCTTTATGAATATGCACTATTTTTATAAATATATAAAAAATAAAAAGTGGTATGAAAAGTAAAATTTTAAAAAATGAAACCAACCAAAAAATACTTCATAAACCAGTGCCAGTCCATATTAGTCTAAAGCCTTTTACTAAATGAAAGTTTAACTTGCACATAAAGACTTGTTGCTTTTATGTCATTCGTGTTATTGTAAATGAAATTTCTATAATTTCTGACAGAAAAAGAAAGTGATTTGATGATCATGGGAAACTTTCAGTACTTTCTGACATGTTTATAGACAAAACAATTACCACTTAAGTTGTTTATTATCTAAAAATAAACTGCTAACACAGGCATTGCTTCTAGCTTTATAGTAAAGTGATCTAAGGCGATGGTTCCCCTTTTTGGCTAACACTGAAGCAATGTTTACCTGTGACCCCTTTTTGCAGTCCATGATTAAGCACATCACATGATTGAGTTCTGAGCACATCACAACTCAAATATCCCTGGTTTCATTTTGACATGGAGGGGGCAGGGGTTATGACTCTTAGTTGGACTTTCCATATTGTTCATACTCAGCAAGGCACTCTTATTATTTGTAGTAACTTTGAGAAGATTTCTCTTTTTTAACATCATTTGTTAGTGCTGGTGTTTGTTATCATTTGTTTCCACAGGTAAAATTAATCGATATGCAATTCCAAGTTACATGCATCTTTTATCCTATGAAGTTATGACACAATAGTGAGTTACAGCTAAACCTTTCTCACAGCTCCACCCATTTGACTAGCATAAATAGGCAAAGGGATTTACATTAGACTCATTAGACTGTCTCAAAATTTTGCAATTGCTGGGCGCATGTGGAAGTGCACCCAAACAAACAACAGAGATCTTGTGTGTAAGACATGTCTGCATAACACCACGTTCTTGCAACATTTGTTTATGTTGAGCAAAGATAATATAGTGAGCTTTAAGATGAGATTAACTGGGCCACATAACCCAGGAGTAGCACAGGCAGTGATTGGTTTTTCAACCTCAGTGACAAAGTGCAGTTGTAACTACGATATAAACTGGTTATTTTTTCTTTTTATTGAAGGCCAAGATCGACAGCTTTTTACCACATAGACTCTCTGTTTGAGTATTTTTCTTCATTCCTGACCTTCATGTCTTTCTAGTAAATCCTTGAGGGTTCATCCTCTGACTGACTGTTTTTCTTTTTTTTTCTTATAAGAATCTAATCCGCTAATTAATCGCTTTGGAAAATGATTAATTAAATTATATTTAAAGCGTCTCTGAAGGTCCTACAACTTTTAGTTTAACAATAATTCCTAATAATGAACATTTAATCATATAATTTTTGACAGATTTGGGAGTTTTTCTTATATAAAGGTTACTAACATTGATGTATATCCATCCATCCATCCATTCGCTTCCGCTTATCCTTTTCAGGGTCGCGGGGGGCGCTGGAGCCTATCCCAGCTGTCATAGGGCGAGAGGCGGGGTACACCCTGGACAGGTCGCCAGTCTGTCGCAGGGCTAACACACAGGGACAGACAACCATTTGCACTCACATTCATTCGCACATTCACACCTAGTGGCAATTTGGATTATCCAATTAACCTATCCCCACAAGCTGCATGTCTTTGGACAGTGGGAGGAAGCCGGAGTACCCGCAGGGAACCCACGCAAACACGGGGAGAACATGCAAACTCCACACAGAAAGACCCCGGCCTGATGTTGGAATTGAACTCAGGACCTTCTTGCTGTGCGGCAACAGTGCTAACCACCGTGCCACCGTGCTGCCGTTTGATGTATATCATAGTTTGGATAAGAAGAATAAAATGCAAAAAAAAAAAAAAAAAAAATCTTTAAGTCAGGGGACAAGTAGCAGAATCCTGGAAGACCAACAGAAGAGGGATTCCCTCTTCTAGAATGGATTTACAATATAGAGAAAATTATGTCATTTAAAAAAAGTATTGGTCCCTTTCAAGAAATAATCTGGCTTTTAAATGGTTAACTTGTAATTGTTGCACTTTATTTTAAGACCTGATGAATGAGCTGAAGAAATACTGGTAGGTAACTTTGTATACTTTTGGATGGAGGAATTTTTTATGCTATTCTAACTCACTATATGTTTATTATAATGACATGAGGGTCATTCTAATTGTTAAACTGTGCATGTGAAATTTCACAGAATTCATCCATTCTCAGCTTCTTATCCTTTTCGGGGTGGCGGGGGGGCTGGAGCCTATCCCAGCTATCTTGGACGAGAGGCAGGGCACACCCTGGACAGGTCGCTAGTCTGTCGCAGGGCTAACACACAGATTAGAGTTTCCAATTAACTTATCCCCACTAATTGCATGTCTTTGGACTGTGGGAGAAAGCCGGAGTAACCAGAGAGAGCCCACGTAAACATGGGGAGAACATGCAAACTCCACACAGAAAGACCCCGGCCTGATGGTGGAGCTGAACTCAGGACCTTCTTGCTGTGAGGCAACAGTGCTAACCACCGTGCCACCATGCTGCCAAATTTCAAGATTTAAAGATCGTATGAAACTGAAGTAAAGGTTAATGTCAGAAATAAAAACATAACCCTTCGCAGCTGGTTGCTTTCAGTGGCTTCTAAAAAAATTTTGCCAGGTCTCACTTCAAAAGCTGGAAGAAAGTTCATACAAAACATGCCAAAATTTTTTATCATTCTGTAGAAATAAAAAAGGATTCAACAAGTATTTCAGTGTAATGAAGGCCAGCACTTATTTCTTTATATTTTGGCCTCTATTTTCCCTATAAAAATAATTTATTCACTAGTTTTACTCCAAATTTCTCCCAGGTCATTTTCAACCTCATTTTGTGAAAAGTTGCATTAATGGTGGTGATAAATTTTAATGCTCTTGCTGATGGAAAGCAGTGACAGATGTTCATGGGAATAACCTGCTGAACTCTGTTGTGAGCGTCATCAGGGATGGATGCTTTTGTGTCTCCATGTTTTCTGGTAATGTCACATCAGCATGAAGAGCAACATTTCCTCAAATGTATGGTGACCTTAACCCATCAGGATCAGGTGACCAGATAGGAATGCCTGCCTGGTGTTTAGACTCTGTCTGTCAGTCAGGCCTTTATGTGCATGTAAGTAAACTCTGGTGAATAGTCCTCAGCTGCTTCTCTCGTGGGTCCGCTCCTGTCCTTTCTCTCCAAACAATGGCTTTTTGTATTTCCTCCCATCGTGCCTCTCTACTCCACTGCGTTTCACATCTGCATCCTCCGTTGTCCTCCTCCCCCTCCGGCACTCCGTAACCTCTGCTCCCTCTGCTTGACCTCTCCATATCCGTGCTCTAGTCCTCGTCATCGGGGAACGTACGCACGTTTCCCCGTTTGTTTTCCCCAGAGGGCTTGGGTGGGGACGAAGTTTAGCGGCCTTAGGATGCATCTCGTGGGTTTTTCACTGTACCCAGCCAACTGCCTTTCCTCTGACCTCTCCCTGAACTGGCCCTAATGTTTATGAACCCTGGCCAGTCGTCGCCCCCCACCACACCCACACTACACATTCCTGCATACATATGGGGCTCCACTGCTTCCAAACATGACGTCTACCTCTGTTTTATTTATGACTGACTGCGGTCCAGCATTAGGTGTGACGCATTGTGTTGGAGATGTAGAATGCATAATAAGAATTAGGTGGTGCTGTAGGGGAGGATTTTGCTTCTGTGCTTCAGCCATGTCCCCCATGAATGCCTGGATTTCCAGCTCAATCTTTCACTGCTTAAAAAAAAAAATACTCTGCACACTAATAGCACTGTAAGGTGCTTTGGTCTCCATCATATGTTATCAATTATCTCGGTTCATAAAGTTTGAGGTTCGTGTGTTGGATTTTATTTTTCTCAGCGACCAATTATGGTGGCTGCTGCAGCTGCATCTTCCTGGAGTGTATAGGATAGCCTTACGCCAGGGTTACACTGAGGATTAGCTGGCAAGAGTTGAAGTGAGATGCTTCCAGCTGCTGTGTGTTGGTGAAATACAGTCTTGACTGTGATGGGAGACAGCAATCACAGCTGAGGAGTTAAATCCTTGTTAATGGTAATCTGTAGAGCTGATGGTCCTGGAAGTAATTTCTACTCATGTAAATTTCAGCTTGAAAGCATTCTTTTAATCTCCATTGCTCCGTGTGAATTGTGAAAGCAATAATGAAACAACTGAAAGTTTCTTAGACCATTTTTTTTTAACCTTTGAATCCCTCATGCCTCTGCAAACAACTAATGTGAAGGTATGTTATTTTTAATTGCTTTCATACTTGTCCTGCTTTAGAAGCAGCTGTCGGACAGTTCTCTACATAGCACATTGAAAGGACTTGGGGAACTTGGGTATCTGAAATAATTACAACTTTTCCTTTTTTGTCGGGGGGTGGGGTTCTATATGCACCTCAGTATTGCAAGTGTACTGCCACTGATCTCTGAATGCTTAGTGAGTGAAACAGGTGGCTGGATCTCTCAGGTTTGGTAAATGAGAACCATATCCTGGTATAGATCTTCATGACTGCTGTCAAACCTTCAGGCAATGCCTAAGGCATATGTGTAAGCCACCAGTGCGCAGTTGACTGCAGATGGGACTGGCAAAATGTGTGTTGTTGTTTTTTTGTTGTTTTGGGGTTTTTTGGGGGGGGGGATGTTGTATGATTCCAAGAAAGATTCTTATTTCAGTGTAATTTTTTTCCTCCCAGGACTCCCTCACAGATTACTGTTCTCATTAATTATTTACCAGCTAACAAAGTCCCTTGCTGTTTAAGCATTAGCTCATGCGTACTTACATCTCTGGCTCTCACAGATTTGTTGCTCCTTGGAGTGATTACAAAAGTCTGTGTCTTTATAAACAATTTCCCTTCCTCTTCTTTCCAGTCTGTGTGCGCAGGAGGTCGTACCCTAGTTTAGCAAATGCTAATTCACTCTGACCACTAAGCGGGAATCTGGGCTGCGTGGTTGAACCGTCTCTGCGTTCCCTGGGCCTGGCGTTGCCGGCAGGCAGATCAGCTGCACAGATAGGAAAGAGAAACCAGGGCAACCTCCAACCTAACCCACCAATCACGTTGCTTGTTCGCGCTCTCATTGCTGTAGCCGTTGACAAATGACCCCATCTACCCTCATCCCAACCACCACATACAGTCACAGGTGTATGTGAAACCTTTTTCAGGACACCTGCTTGTGTGATCGTATCTGTATCTGTGTGGCAAAACAGAATAAGTGCACGCCAGCTTGTGTTTCCATTTGCGACAAGAAAAGAAGGTTATGTCTATACCTTTACATGCATATTATTATTTGGTCTGTGCTGTGACTGTTTTTATGTTAGTGCTATGTGAGAATCATTACTCAGGAAATTACAGGGGCCACCATCACATATGTGCAAGGGATGTTTTTTCTTTTTTTAAAAATTCCCTCACAGTAACTAAAAGTGGATTTCCTGTATGAAACACAGAATTTCAACATTAGAGAGAGCACATTAAACTGCTCTTCAAGCCCACAGTGCATGTACACGCACTAGAACAGTCATTCCAGAAAACACAGAGTTTGCATAATGTAGTATAATACCTCAAAAGTACACATTAACAACAGCCAGCCACAGCTCCTTTTGTCATTACAGGAGTTGTATCTGAATTCAATTATAGAGCTGAAAAGAACAGCAAGAATCTCAACAAGTTTATTTGGTTCAACTTGTTGAGATTGTAACCCTGCCATGGTGAGTCTGGGTAACAAGAGATGCCTGTATTTCATTCTTTGTTAGCCACTAATGATAGGTTAAGGAGGACATGAGTCCTTCTGTGAAGAAATCCCAGAAAAAGAAACAAGGATAAGGGACTAGTCATCTTCTGGTGTTGACAGTAACCGTACGGCCTCCATCCGTCCCCATACCAACACCTGAAATCACAGACTGACCCATACAATTGAGTAACACCGTGACGTGTAAGACGATCTTCATTTGGGCAAGTAACGCAAAACGCTGACAAGGATATGGCTTTAAAGTTGATTGACGCTCGACGAGGATATTTTATTTATTTTTATGAATCTGAAAAATATTTCTCATGTCCCCACCCTCCCCTGCTGGTGAACTCTGGGTGTGGAGCAATAATAGTGGCCTCAGTGTCAGTTTGGATTCCACTGTGTTTTGGGGAAAATTCCTCTTCACTCCTAACTGATATTGTGGAAGCCAAGTGCAATTTGTGCCAGAATGTTAGAATGTACGGATTCAGGGAAAGACAAAAACCCCACTGTTTATCCAGCTTCTCCGGAGAGGGAGAGAGGGAAGAACACAACAGATAGGTGGATGCTTTTTGACATTTCCTAATCGCCGAGTGTAAACAATTCAATTGAATCTTCAGGAGAAGAAATGTAATTAGCAACAAAAATGTACTTAAGCTGCTTTTTGCTTCCCTGAGCAAATGGATAAGTGTTTGTGGCTGGTTCGAAATTAACATGAATTCACACTCTGCTCCTGCCGAGAAACATTATTTTAGTTAAAAGAAATAGATATAAAGGGAAGACTTATAATTCAGGAACACAAGCAAAAGCACTAGGTTAATAAGAGGTTAATATTTTAATCTTGGCATATTTGTGAAGATTAGCAGATACCAGCAGCCATTAAGAGCTGTTCAAAGCTATGGCCCCGCTCCTCTCTCCTTTGTGATCTGTGCATGTATCAATGTGTGTGTCCGTGTGTGTCTGTGTGTGTTTGCGAATTGAGATGGGGTGCAGTAAGGGGTTCTGGCACAGCTCAGGAGTCTTGTGATGGAGGATCAGGAGTTTGTTCTCATGGGATTCAGAAACAGGTACCTCTCCTCATTGGCCACAATGTTTCTTTAACTGGAAACATTTGTAACCAGCCAGTATGAACTAATTTTGTCTTCTCTCATTATCAAAATATGGGTGTACAATATCATTAAAACAGACGCTTATTGCTATTTTTTCCCCTCACTATGTATTACTGCAACAGAAGGGGAAATTACTATGTTTACTACAGTAGCATTGGTTAAACATTAATGTGAGTGCATGGCTGCAAGTATGCAGGGAAAATGGATGCATCATCATGTTGGACACTTTTTAACACCTGTGGGTTGCAACTATGTGACAAAGCCATTGACTAAAAACGGCTCTTAAACCTCCCACATGACAGCCAATGCATATTCAACAATTTCTCACTTTGTCTGCCTTCCCCTCTACCTCACACAAATGGTCGCGTGTGCACTAGTGCAAAAACTCAAGTCAAGCAGGCATGTTTGCGCTGTGTTCGAATGTGCGAAAACACGCATGCAGCTTTGTGATGAACTGTTTGTTATCACGTATTAATTATAATCCGGTATGAACTAATGACAAACTTGCCCAAAGCAAGAGCAGTTATTGAAACAAAATGGCTCCCTCTGCTCAGTCATTGTCGGCAATTTGGCCGAGGTTTCCTTGGCAACGCAAACTTGGTTTCTCACTGAGGACAAGGAGAGACGGTGCTGTTATAACGCAGCCGTGACGGCGCTCACATCCAACAGCAACAGCCTCGATTTTGTTTTCTCATCAGTTGTACCCTCGGTGTCAGCAGGCGTGATTATAGTAACGAAGAGCGGCTGATTCATCTCTCCTGGACTCAGGCTCTTACATCAACAAAACAACACAGAATACATTTCTTTCTTTACACTGAAATGAAGGTTTGTGAAGGAAGCAAATGAAAATGATTTGGATTTGTCTTTACAAGTTTTTTGACCCTTTTTGAACCCTGTGAAAGATTCAAGTCTAACAGAAAAATGAGATCAGAATCATTGCTGTGAACCATGCAGTGTTTGTTTTAAGTCTTTTGAACTGACTAAAGGAATTATTGTGAATTTAAATATGCCGTTCGCTGTAACTACCTTTTTTTCTTCTTCTTTAAAAGACGCTCCTTGAATGATTTTGATGACTGTGTATCAAAAAAACAGTTTATTGTTCACTTTCATTGTTGTTTCATGTCCAGCAGCAAGAGCTTTGATTCTCTTACCCTTCAATAAAGTTGGTGTCAGTAGGCTTGATAACAGCAATGCAGAGTGATTGATTCACCTCAAATTACAATCACAAAATAAAAAGAATTTCTTGTCGTCACATTGAAAATAAGGCTTTTGAAGCAGTTGAATTTTTAAAAATTCGGCTTTTATTTCCTGATTCTTTCTCCTCTATAACACATTTTAGTTACAAAACTTTCATTTATTTTTAACACGGGAGTAAAAGCAAACCATTTTATTTTTCATGCTGGTAAGAGAATGGGGCCTAATCCTATCGTTAGATCTTGGTTCAGTTTATTTATTTTTTGCTGTTTTTATGCAATAGTGCATCCGCAGAGAGGAACTGCTGAGACGTTGCTCTGAAAAGACTGGTTCACTGGCTCAGAATAATCTTTACGTTTATATGAAGGGACCAGAGGTGCATCGGTGTCATCTGATGCACAACATTCGCTCTGTGCATCACAGAAGAAACGAAAATTCCAACGTTATCGAAAGCACTGAAAACAACACATCCCACGGCATGTTCAAAACACTTTGCTACTGTGTGCATTTTATCACTGTATGTAAAGATAACTTATTGACAACAATCAATTCCACAAGTCTAATCTTTTGCACAAGGCCAATCAAATGTGTGCTTCTCATGCATGTCTCTGTCTTCCTGTCTTTAAGATGATCTTGCTCTTGATCTTGCATAGTCTACTAAATATTTAAGCGTAGATGTCTATGTAAGCATGCAAATTATTCATCTACTCCAAACCTTTCTAGCAGACAGGCAACCCAACTATGCAATTAAAAGTTTGTTATTTAAATACATGTTTTGCTTTACTCTCTGATTCAGATAAGATGCACTCTTTACTTGGTCAGGCATGAATGACCTTTATGGATGCCTTTCAGTTCAAGTCCTCAAGTCAGGCCCTATTTCAAACAAGCCACTGCTTATCAGTAACCTATTACTTCTTGCGCTGGTTGCCTTTGCAAACACTGGCAGAGGCTTTTGCCACAACTATGTACACACTTTGGAATACAGCAGACAAAAAACACAGATATCCAAAACATCCAATCTGTCTTTAAAGTCTTGGACAGTGGAGCCCTTTTTGTTTTCATCTGACATGATCATAAGGGACTATGTCATTTGTAATCCAACTGTCATTTTCCAAATGGTGGGGGAAAAAAACTTGAGCTACTTTTTTTTTTTGACTTTGGCATTTTTGACAGGTTGTTTCAAATAAGAGAACCAGAAATTAGATGTCATTTGAGCTACAATGGCTACTTTCTCCAGACGTGGGTGTCTATTCACCCCAGGCCAGCTGGGTTAATGTGATTGTGTTTAATGCGCTCCTTACATACCCCTGAGCAAAACACATTCACACTGATATTGACTCGCTTGTTTGGGAGAATTAATAATTAAAATCACATAAACCTGCCATAAGTATGTGCAGAATGGAAATTCCTAGATGCTTGTGTTGAGGTATGTTTTGTTCAGGGTGTCGCCTTGTAAGATTAAGTTGGTTATAAATCCATGCCAAATAGAGTTTGCACTAGAATTCATTACAAATCGTGTTTTTCGCAGTGCATGATTTCACATATCAAATTAACTCTTGTCTTCCTTCAGGTGGTGTGGGGATTGCAGCTACTCAGCTGTGCAAGACAGTGAAGGATGTGACTGTGTTTGGCACTGCTTCAGCCAGTAAACATGAGACCATCACCCAGGGTGGAGTTACGCATGCCATTGACTATCGCACCAAGGACTATGTGGAGGAAGTCCGCAAGATCAGTCCAAAAGGTAAGAAAATTAGCCATCTGCACTGTTAAAGTTGCCTAAATTCATATTGAGACTGTTTCATATTTCAAATAGTTCAGATTAATATTTTTCCCTGCCAAGAACCAGAACTGTGTGACTGCAAACACTGAGATGATACATTTTCAACCACATTGTCTTTCTCGACAGAGCTGGCTGCAATGTGCACTAGACGGATAGCATGTAGGGAGTCATTTTCCCTACCCAGCAAACTCATTTCACTAAACAGTGACTGTTTGGATTCTCACTGCCACCAACAATGTATCCACACAGTTTTATGTAGATGGACTCGCCAAGATGAGCACAAAAGAATTCAGCTTTTCAGTAAAATGAAACAATGTTCAGTTCCTGTTTCTCCTTCCAACTACTGCTGTGATCCTAGCAGGATGGAGACTGTTATTATGCTGGTGGCTCATTTCATAGTCCCCTCTTCAGGCCGTCTCTGTTCTTTGTAACATAGAGTTAGACAGACAGGCATTACAGAGACAGATAGCGAGAACTGACACTTTGGACACAATGTATCTAATTAGAAGCCTGGATCAATGTGCAGTCCTGCTCTCTACCTTTCCCTCTGTGTCTTTGGCTGTCTGTCAATTTATGTGTGCTGTGGTCAAGGCGGAGTCCTGCTGTGAGCCTCCCACAATCAATAAAAGCAGGGTTTAATAGAGCAAGGAGGGGTAGCCCAATTTGAGGAGTCCCCTCTGGCGGAAAGGAGCATCATTAGGCCTGAGCTTATATAGTTCACCATTAATAAGCCACAAAGAAACCTTCATAGTTAGATTGCCATCCTTTACCATCTGTTCAGAGGGTAGGTTATTATTCTATCCTCCAAGGAATGGACAGCAACAGAAAGTCATTTTATCCTTCTGGTCTGATCAGTGACAAGAATGAAAGAACATCAAACAAGCAGGCCCTTACTCGACTCTTCTTCTTACGTCTCTTGGAGTATATGGGCTCGTCTCTGTGTAAACACGGTGCAACTTGGCCACACTTGCTACTCCCAGTGAACTCTGCCATGCAGAGGTGGCTGCTGAGGAGACTTGGCAGGCTGTTCTCTCTGAATTCACACCAGTGATGACTGTCCCTTTCTTCTCTATTCTCCTCCAGGCATGGACATAATACTGGACCCTCTTGGAGGATCAGATACCCATAAGGCCTACAACCTGCTGAAGCCTATGGGCAAACTTATTACCTATGGTAAGTAGAAAAACAAGGCCAATGCTTGAGAGTCAGTTGGTAATTTTCACGAGACAGCTATCCACAACATTGCTTTGGAAGAACAGGCCAATAATTTGGCCTGTAATTCTTTAACTATAATATTTAGTGGCCATCTTTTTTTTTTTTTTTTTAAACTTAAGGTCTAAACCAAAATGTTGGCCATTATAATTGTTGGTGACCCTATTATAGCGTCATGTAACATTAGTAGGAATGCTAAGGCTTCAATTTACTACTTCATTTTTTTTAACTGCAACTCTACAGCTTGAAATAAAGCACATCAACAAAAGACAATATACCCAATATAACACTGATGATGTCAAACCTTTAATTTGTAGCAGACTAGTAGAGTGGTGGGCAGAATAGAGGCCCATGTCATCGGCATGCTGCGTGTCATTCGTGGGAAGCCCTTTACACTAGCTGTGTTGAGATGCCAAACTCGAACCAGTATACATGCAGTGGGTGGGGTCGGCATCCACGGAGAACAGGGTGCTCCCTTTGCATGTTGCTCAGAAACCTACTACCCAGCATGGTGCCCTCCACCCTCGCCCATTCATCCATGTCACCCCCACAAAACCCTCCAGCTCCACCCCACCATCCTCTCCCTCAGCTTCTTTTCCAGCTTATCAGAAGTATGCATAGCCGAACAATGGGTTTTTTATGCGCAAGAAACCTGGAATGTGTCTGAATGTAGCAGACTGGGTCCCTCTTTCTGTCAGAGCATGCTTTGTGTCCCCTGTTTCCCTTGAGAAAAGCTCACACAGTGTGAGGCCATAGGCTACATGAACGCAGGATGAGGGGGAATAGGGATGTGTTGACAGTGACAGCTGAAGTGCTAAAGAGGGTTTTTTTTAGGGTGGAAGGTGTAGGTGAGAGTTTGAGGACTGAGGGGGAGACAGAAGGGAAACAACAAACTCGATATAACAAGGTGCAGCACTTGACGCTTGACAGAGATATTCAATTTACAGTGACGTAAAACAGCCAAAACGGCAAATCTCCACACTAAAAGACCAGTTAAAAAAAAACATTTGTGATCTTTTTGTGTAAATTACTTGACAAAAAATTATCTGTCGTACAATTTTCTGCTCATTAATAGAGTGGGTCGTTCACCACTAAGATGTAAATAGGTTATCAGGTGGGTAAAGCTGTTGCAAATGAAAAAAACTGAGAAAGTTGGTGGGGGACTGGGAAATTTCATAATTGAATCTCATGGCAAAATTTTGTCCTGGAGAAAATACTGTATTATTACTACCACAAAGAAGATTTAGACTATTTTGGCAGGCGTGCATGCATGCATGTTTCTGTCTGTGGAAAAATAAATATTAGGATGAAGATGAGAAGTTGAGATCAAAACTGAGGTGTCGTTTGAAAATGGGTGTGGTCTAACAAAAGAGTGCAGAATAAAGGGTTCCAGTTCCTTCCCCATCTATTTACAACTCCCCATATTATATATCTTAATATCTATAGACATATAAATTTGCCAGCCTCAATAACAGTTCAATGGTAGGAGCCAACACAAAGAGTTTTGAGTAGTCTGTGTTTCATGAATTTAAGGTAGTGACAAAACCTTTGACTGCAGGTGTGTAGCTGGCCCGCTCTAAGTTCGTTTCTAGTTGAAAGTCTTTCTTAAGCTTTTTATTCCAGTGATAAGCGATTTAAGCTCTTACTTTTTCTGCCAGGAGCGGCTAACATGCTGGCAGGGCAAAAGAAGAACCTGCTTGCTGTGGCAAAGAACTGGTACCACCAGTTCTCCATCCACACACTCAGCTTGATTCAGGGAAACAAGTCGGTGTGTGGCTTCCACCTTGGCTACCTAGATGGGGAGACAGAGCTCATCACCGAGGCAATGAATACCATTCTGGATTTCTACAAGGACGGCAAAATCAAACCCCGCATTGACTCTACTTGGCATCTTGAGCAGGTTTGTGTCTCTGTGTTTGCCCATTTATGCCAGTAATTACTATTAGTCTCATGTGGATTATGTCTTGGTGGATTACGTTCTTTATTCTCACATAAAATAAATTTATAAGTAGAGGCTATGATCGGTTAAATACTATGAGATTACATCATTGTTATTTTTTTTGTTTTTTGAAATTTTGCTTAAAGTGGTCAGTGTAGTTGAGTAGATTAGGTCATTGCAGGGACTATTACATTGTAGCCTTAGAATTTTTGACATTACATTGATTTAGTATAAATGTAATGGCTTGTATTTATTTAGTTCATTTGTTAATCTAAATTATATTTTAGATGAATTTCTGCTAATCTTTACAATTTAGCAGAAATTCATCAATTTTTTTTCAAAATTTACATTAATAATAGAAAATCTTCTGTATTTTACAAGACATGTGCAGTGGTTTTCCTTTTTTGCCAAATTTGCCACTAAACCGTTTCCATTTCATGTCCTTTATATCTTTTTTTTCTTTTTTTGTAAGACCAGATGATTTATCACAACACGTGTGCATTTACACCTCTAATATATATGCTTATTGACTCACATTTACAACCCCCCCCTTCTTAAAATGGATGTGAATGCCAGGTGGGCCTGTGTCTGTTTATGCATTTGGTGGTAGGATCTGCAGAAGCTGGGTGTGGCCGTGATTCAATAAGCCTCCCATTCAACAGCCAAAGTTTGTGCAGAAGAAGCGCTCTGTCTCAGTCAGACAGACAGACTCAGATTGTTGCTGACAAAATTAACGCTGCTAACAGATATGAATAGAGATGGTGTGAAAAACACAGATAGACGGAGAGAGAGAGTCGGAGGCTGACATCTTCTGTTGTCAAAGTCAGAGCTGGTCAGTATTTTGGCTGTGTGACTGGGACCGGAGAGAAACACCCGCTGCCTTTCTCCGCCATCTGACGCTCTTTCTCTGCCTCTCCATCTGTCTGCTCTTTCTATCAGATTCTTTTTCTCTGTCTTTAGGTTATTGACTCCCTCTCTGTCTCTCTCTGTCTCGCTGTATTCTCTCCTTCTCCCTCCTCACAGTGTATCTTTTTTGCTCTTTCTCTCTTGTTGCTATGGTGACATCCTTTAGTCAGCGTGTGCCTCTGTCTTAGGGAGGGGCCCTGATGTATGAGAAAGAGACATGGAAGGAGAGTGGAAATACACAGAAGAGAAGGTATAATCTCTGTCTGGCTTGGAGCAAGTTTTTGGACTAAGTCTGCAAACATGGGTTAGATTTACATGAAGCCTAATGATTCTGAAAGGTTTAAAAGCTCCACACAAAGAAATATGAAACGGCTGAAACTGACTGAAATTTAAAATGGTTGCATAGGGTGGGACCTTTTCATAAACTGATCAGAATTTAAAAAAAATTATACCACATAAACGATTCCTTTTTTTTTTCTAAACAAAGGTGGTAAACACTTTTTACAATTTTGTAAAAATGGTGGTTTGAGCTGAAATGTTCCTACGTGGAGTTTGATTTTAAAGAAGATAATAATGGAAACTGCTTCAGATCAGAGAGCTGCTCCAACACCCATCAAAGGGATAAGAACTTTCACAAGAACTTAATGCTAGGAGAAACCAGTTGGATCATTACTCGTTCTTGGCATGAAGCAGGTTATGGTGTGCTTTGGATGCCTTCTCGCTCATTTGCTGTACATTCACTCTACTTTTGGCTATCTTACAATGGCACAGTGGAGTATCACGGGACCAGGGAGCTGGCAGGTCAAATGCCGATTAATGTCCAATCCAACTGTCCAATGTTCTTTCCTGGGTAATGCCTGTAAAAATTCAGGGCTGCAGTTTGAGTGAAAATGACTCTGTTTATTACTCTTATGCATGTTACACTGTCCCAGTTTAGTGTATGTGCATCCATGCATGTAAAACTCAGACCATATTAAATCACATTCCATGTAAACAGCTGACCTGAAATCTTCAGTCAGAAGATGTAAACGTAGCCAGTCACCCTTCTGCTAGTAGAAGTAAAAGCTGTGGGTTAATACGGTTATGTTTTAGTGTACTTTTCAAACCAAGCCACCAAGGCAGAAGATGCATTGCAGAGTATATAATTAAGTTAATTAATTTACAGATGGAGGGAGAAGACCATTAAAGTTAAGGTTTGGGGCAAAGAAATCGATACAGCTTAGTATCCTGATATTTTATGTGGCAATTATGTGGAAATACAGGGAGTCCATTTATTTTATTAGATAAATAAAAATACTCTGGGAAAACGATGAACAAGAGGGCTCACCTCATGCGCCACCATCCCGTGATCATGTAACTCGAGCAAATTTACATTCAATCAGCTCAGCAAACTAATGGCTCAGTCATGCAAGTTAAAATTGTCCAGAGCTTGGAGGTGTTACGCCAGTGATCGTGATTACATAGGTCACTTGATAGGAGGCAACCTTTCTGCAAACAGTTGCTGTCAGACTTGGACTGACTGCAATGGTAAATGGTAAATGGTAAATGGCCAGTATTTGTATAGCGCTTTTACTAGTCCCGCCTAGGGACCCCAAAGCGCTTTTACACGTCCAGTCATCCACCCATTCACTCTCACATTCACACACTGGTGGAGGCAAGCTACAGTTGTAGCCACAGCTGCCCTGGGGCAGACTGACAGAAGTGAGGCTGCCATATCGCGCCATCGGCCCTTCTGGCCAACACCAGTAGGCGGTAGGTGAAGTGTCTTGCCCAAGGACACAACGACCGAGACTGTCCGAGCCGGGGCTCGAACCGGCAACCTTCCGATTACAAGGCGAACTCCCAACTCTTGAGCCACGATCGCAAATATATGAAACCTTTGACAATCACTCTGTGATTGTCAAAGGTTTCATATATTTGCTTAAATAATTTATAAATGCAAACCGATGACTCTTTGTCACTGAGCACAACTTGAGGGAACTCGACTCAAATGGCTGCCAGGTTGTAACCAGGATAAACTCATATAGAACAGGTTGCTGAGTTCAAATGTCAATTTATTTCTGGAGAAGAAAAATTAGGGGATTTTTATAATAATTTATCACTGTTAATTAAAAACATGACCGCATGGCAACATTTATGACAGGTTTTAGTGACACTGTTGGTTTGCTTCAGTCTCATTTTGCAGCAAAAAATAAATAACAGAACTGAGAAAACTTTTATCTTATTGGATAAAAATTTCCGAACAGGAGGAGGAAAAAAAGGGGAGTCGCCGACAGAAATGGGGAGGGAAAAGTCACAAATTCTAAGTAAAACAGGTCTAAAAGTACATAAAGTAGAGCAGGATGGCAATCAACAGGCGAGGGGAAAAAGGCAAATCACACCATAAAAATATTGGAAAAAATAATAAAGGCACAAAATAAAATGGACACATACACAACAGAAACTTACAAATAAGAGGAGTTAACTGAAAAAAAAGAGACATGGAAAAACGAATGACACAGCAGACCATGACAGATAGTTGATCGATTTTTATGACCTCGGTTGAAATGCCACATCTTGACCCCATTCATCACATCCCATCCCCCCACTGTCACTCTTTGTTTTTCCTCCAGTAATCAATGAACATGCTAGGACCATGT
This sequence comes from Neolamprologus brichardi, assembly GCF_056152115.1. Taxonomy (NCBI): domain Eukaryota; kingdom Metazoa; phylum Chordata; class Actinopteri; order Cichliformes; family Cichlidae; genus Neolamprologus; species Neolamprologus brichardi. Next base: position 18,674,870 of record NC_142107.1, read on the forward strand.
TTTTTGTAAATTAGACTGTTCCTTCCTTTCCTGTAGTTCCTCAGGATTCATTATCTACATCTGCACCGATTTCCAAGAAGATAATGGTCATGTAAGTAGCCACAAATAGCACACCCTTATCAAGATGCCTGTGAGTGGGAGAGGTTGGCAGATCTTAGAGAGTGAAGCCTAGAAGTCGGTGGAGTCGTTAAAAGGAGGCAGTCTGTGACTTTCATTCACATCGAAGATGATTCTTATAATTCCTGGACTCACCCCTCCCTTTCTTTCATTGCCTCTTCTTCATTTGTGGGATACCAGTTGCTCCCTCCGCCTCCTCCTCTCCCTTTCCCATGTGTCTAAGTCGTCAGGGCCACGTTTCAGCCAGGCTTTACGTTGCTAGGAGATGGCCCTGTTGCCGTGGCATTGGTCGTTAGGTGGTCTGCCTGCCTCGCGCAAATAGCGAGATTGGAGGAAGGAGGGAGGGAGATGTGATGGAGACGGGAACAGACAGTGGACAGAGGCCAGTGGTCAAGAGGAGGGTGGGGCCAGTCTGGCTGGGATTCTCCACTCATCATTATGATGAAGGAGCAGTAAGACCAACATCGCCCATCCATCAATATGAGGAGGGGAGCCTGGGGGTTGTAATCTCGTCTGTCCCCAACGTGAAATATTTAGTTTTTGGAAAGAAAATCTCATAAATATCAGATTTGCCACTTCATACTTCTTCTTTTTTCTAATCATTTTAACCCAATAAGCACCTCAATAGGACGGTGTAACATTTTTCCAGGCCAACCTTTCAATAAGAATGACATGCCAAATTCTACAGTACCACATTTTTTGGTCACTATAATCCTGTTCATTCTAGCCAGCAAAGAAATCTCTTCTTAAAAGCAATTTTACTTGAAGTGATGGAGCATAAAATCCTCAATCCTTGGTCTTAGGAAAGAAAATCAGTTCTTAAGTTTAGGCTTAACGCTTCAGCAATCTGAATTACACAATACTTTGAAAGTTTTACTGCAAAATGTATTTTTAGTGGAAAGTTTCCTTGCACAATATTTCCAAGCTGAGCTGTAGTAGAGCCATCAGCTATTATGAAGCTAATGAATGTTATAAATGTAGATTAAATTTTAAAAAGCAATACCTAAGTTGTCATCAGTTGAAAGCCAGTGGCTTCAAGTTTGCATTTTAGCAAAGTATTCCCTCTTTTGCTTTAAACACAGACTACTTACTTCCATGCAATCAAAGCCTACTCAAAAGGTCCATATTGCCTCAACTTCAGATAAAAAATGGAAACCAGAATGGCTCAAGTTACCCATGCATACAGGATATCCACAGGACTATAACACAGTGGATGAATTTTGAAGTACATCTTAATAACTGTGACAAATTACCTGTGAATCTTTTAATCTCAAACTGTTAAAGCATCGCAAAGACCATAGATTTACCTTGATTTTGTATCATATAATTAAAGTGGTCGGTTACTGGTACATCAAGTGGAAAATGCACAACAACCAAAAGCTGACATAGCTCACATTGCGTATGTGATAAGATTCCTCGCTGTCTGTTGATTTACTGACTCATTAATTCATTATGGGCACTGTCTCGAAAGGTAAATGCAATATAAACTCAAGAAAACAAATTTGTTTTGCAGAAGTTACATTTTTAAACTTACAAAACTGAACACAGGTTCGAAAACCAGCATTACCCTCCGTCTTCTTGAGGAAATCTGTTACTTCCTTCCTAATGCGTAGTGATTAGAACATCTTAATATTGTGGGGGGGTGAATTTGATGAAATGAAGCAAAAAGTGATTTTGATTTTAGTTGGCCTATCATTAAAACATTCACTATTTTTATACTTAAGACACTGATATTAAATAATGCATGTTTGAAGTGTTCATTATTCCCTCCATTTGCTCCGTTATCCTGTTACCACTTCTTATTTGCTGTGCACTGCTACAACAATCTCATTTCCCCTCAAAGATTATTAAAGTCTCATCTAAACAAATATAATTTCTCATATACTGCATATTAAAGTCATATTTGAAGAGCAAGCTTGCAATATTTGTTTCCAGGCTGTGGTGTCAAGAAGGGAAATTGGAGGCAGATAATGTAAAGAAACACATATTGCTGTGGGAATGTTTTCGGAGGGATGATACTAGCTTCTTCTGTCTCAAAGAGAACTGTTTAAAAGCTTCCCTTTGATCCTTTTCGCTATTTGCTCTTTCATCTCGCCTTAAATAATCAGCTTCTCCCTCTCTCCTCCAGGTGGGTGATGCCATGAGAAAGATGCAGGAAAGGAACAACATCGGCAAAGTGATCCTCACTACAGAGCCGATGCCCGAGGAAGAGAAGAAGGAGGAGACCAAGAAGGAGGATAAGAAAGAGGATAAGAAGAAAGAGGATAAGAAGAAGGACGACAAGAAGAAGGACGATGCCAAGAAGGAGGAGAAGAAGGATGACAAGAAGGATGACAAGAAGAAGGAGGAGCCCAAGAAGGAGGAGAAGAAGGAAGAGGAGAAGAAGGAAGAACCCAAGAAGGAGGAGAAGTGAGAGGGTTGAATGGATGGATAGTCAAGCAGACCAGCAGGGAGTTTGTGTCTTGGGATCTCGGGTGTGGTGTGGGATTGTGGGGATGGATTTGGCAATTTAGATGGATGGGGTGGGGTTGGGGGGGAAGTAAGAATGGGAATGGGTTAGAAGGATGGATTAGAAAATGATCACAGCATTGTCAGTCTTTCACATCCCCTCTCCATCACCTTTTGGGTCCACAATGACAGCGATTACTCAGACCTGGCTCCACCCACCTCCCCCTCCCTTCCTTTTCTTGCATTTATGTCTTAAAGATTCTGATCACATCGAAGCTCCGAACCGATCTTCCTCTCTGACATTGAGCGGAAACGGCCAAAAAAAACAAAAAAAAACAAAAACATAACGATAATGGCAGAGACAGAAGGACCATGGAGGATTGTGGGTACGGTCCAGGCCTGGGGCAAATTACTGTTTCCCTGACAACAATAATCCCCGCTCTCACGCCGGCCCCACCCTCGACCCCGTGCCCCTCTGCACCTCAGCTCCCACTGTGCTAAATTGTTCTGCTCTGACTTCCACCTGCCACCTCTGCTTCCCCATCCCCTCACTGTGCTGAGTCCCCACCCTGCCCCCACCCCACACACACACCTCCCACACCACCGCCCCTGCCCACCCACCCTCAGGCCGGACCCACAGACAGGCACAAAGACGGGCAGTAAAATGAGAGAACCACACCCACCCACACGTTGCTCTCAGTGTCCAACGCTTAGTTATGTCACCAAGGATGAGTCAGAGATGCCTGTGATTGGCTGGTGCACCTCCTCTGGAGATATTTGCATCATGGCTTTTATCATGATGTTTTATGGCTCAGACAATAGTGTTAATACTGCAAGACCTAACCCTGGTTGTCATTTATGTGGACTTAGCTCGAAGCTTGTATCGGTGTTCATATAAAGCAAGGCGAAAACCTCTCAACAATGCATTCGTTCCCACCAAATTAAGTGAAGATAATATAGAGTCTGCGGTTTTGCACTAGCCTGAATATGAATTTGCCTCATAATGAGCCTTTCAGTCCAACGTTGAATAGAGAGGCAGAAATCATTGCTCAGCTTCCTTCTCCTTAGTTACAGATTTTTCTAGCTGACCAACTGTTGGCAAGAAGTGCACAGTGCCAATTAAGGGAGAATTTGTTTCTGTTTAAACAAGTACACACACAAACATACACTCTCGGAGTGTGATGAATGAAGCACTGTCATGTTGAGATAGCGAATCGTCTGAAATGAGCAAGTTAAGAAGGTGAATACCAGTTTAGTTTTTAGTTCACTCTGGATAAGGCTTTCTTCCTCCTCACTCCTCCTTGAGGAATTCCATGGCTCCTTTCACAGCGACCACTCGCCTGTCGATCATCCTGACCTGAGAGAGGAGAATTCACTTCAAGCTGGCGTCCATACTTTGCCTTCCCTCCCCTCTCTCTCTCCTCTCTCTCCCTCTCTCTCTCCTCTCTCTTGCTCTCTCTCTCTCACTTGCACTACTCCACTCTCTCCCTCCTCTTTCCACTTCCCTCTCTATGGTCGGCATAGCAACAGGCGTCAGGCTCGTCAGAGATGGCACTGTGGTTTGTTTCTCCCCCTCTCCCAGAGTCTCTTCTTTCTGCTTTCTTAGTCTACATTTGCCAACAGTTGGTGCTGTCGACACGTACTTCAACAGGTGTAAAATGTATTGAGAATGAGGAGCTGAAGCATAGAGTCTTAAAGGCTTAGGCCTTTAAGACTCTATATAGAGATAGAGCGATGTCTGCCTCCTCTTGAATATGATGAAATTGGACAGCACTTGCTTTAAGGTGGTCAAACTATTTTCCTCAAACTACACATGACTCTGTGCAAAAGGAAGAGTGAATCTGCCCATGACAAGAAGCTCATGCTCACAACCAAGTGGTTAGATTAATAGCTTCCTACTTTGCACAGCCAGCTGCACTCTTCTTTTAGTCTGCTGTTCTCAAGTTTTGTGGATTTGTTTGCATAACTGGGCCATGATTCCTGGAAAAAGATACTGCTGCTGAGCTGTTCAGATGCATTTCATTTGAGCACCTGAGGCAAGTGCCATATAGTTTCACTGTGTTCAAGAGAAGTTAGACACCTTTACAGCCAGTCTCTTGAAAACTGGGCACTGAGACCATCTAAATTTGTTTCTTTTCTTTTTCTTGGAGAGTGAATTATCCCTTCAAGGCCAGTCCTTCATATTTCATCGCGCCAAATCCTTCACGTCTGAGTCAATCAACTTTAAACCTTGACTATTTATCCACCTGCCCGCCTCACTGCCTGTCTGTGAGTCTGGCCTCTGTGTCGAGACTCAGATGGTGACTAGTGACTTTGTAAAAAAAAACAAAAACAAAAACAAAAAAATGTTTCCAAAAAAACGGAGAAAAAAAAAGTTGTTGTGTTAGCATGAGTGGCCTCCCTCATGTGCTGTGTGTGGTGTGCCATTATGTGTGAAGATGTGCGTGTGTCCTCAGGTCATTTGTCAGGTTTTAAAAGCACCCCCCCCCCCCCCCCCCCCCAAACTCCTACCAGACGTTCCCTCCTTACACTACTCTGCTACAGTACGATGTAGCTCTGAAACCAACCAACACATCTTACTCTATCTCTCCCTCCTTCTGATAAGAGGCCTGTATTATGAGGACAGTTGGTATTAGTATTTTGCACTCTGCTCGCTGATCTTAATGCACTTGCAAGCATGGCGGTCTCACTCCAGTCCAGCACAGCCTTTGATTTTGCTCCAGGTTTGCAGCCCATTTCCCATCATGCGCTCCCACTGTATCTGCTAAAGCTCACTGAAAGCACAGGTGGCACACACACACACAGAAACACACAAACTCATGTAAAAGTCCCCTCATTTTCAGCTTGCCAACTTCTCCTGGGTGGCAGCTAAAATCAAAGCATTCATCCATCCTTGACTGTGGGAAGTAAAACGCGGAGCAGGTCCGAGCGACGTGGGCTGGAGTGCGACCGGCACGCTGGTGTGGGGAGTGATTGTGTCCTGTCAGCCTCTGGTTAGTGTTCTGTTCTAATCTGCTGGGCTCCCTTTGTGAACCTGTGGACGGTGCTTCTGTTCCGAGTGCCATGTGAGAAACAAACGCTTCAGTTTTGAAATGAGAAAAAAGAAAAAAAAGATGTTTTACTTACTATGTTATTTTTGATTTACCTTTATATTTTTGTTCGTTTGTTTGTTTTTTGTTATCCAAGGGTTTAAAGTTCAAAGCTCATACTCTTATGTGGGGACTTGCCAACCTGCACTCCTCTTTAAATGTGATAAAGTCTTTCTGTTGGTTTAAACCATGTGTGCCAAATTGTATGTATATTCCTCTGTCCATGCTTTGAATATTAACAGTGCATAAAAAAATATGAAGAAAATTCTGTTGTTGGATGCATTTCCGTCAACCTTGAAGAAAAGAGAGAAAAAAAGAAAAATTCACACAAGTTGTCACATTGTGTCAGATTTATATCCCAAAATGCTCACAGGTGCTGACAGAATTTTGCTGCAGTTTATAAAAGGTTTAACACAATCTGTATTTGGTGATTGGTTGTAGTCTTGCTGAAGCATCGGCCTGTATTGTGCCTCTCCTTACCTCAATCTGAGATGTATTTAGTAAATGCTTTTCGCTGTGTTTTACCAGGTCTCACATCATATCAGCCCCAATAGGATGATTCCCTCTGTTGGTTTACAGCTATAACATCAGTATACAGTGAAGAGGAACAAAACATGGTGGATTTAAGACTCAAAACTCCACCACACCAAAAGACGGTCGTAAATCTGCAAATTTCCCCCAGCTCCAACGCTCTGTGCTATTCCTCTCTATGGATTTATTTTCTTTCAGTTTGTTTCCAAAATGGTTTGTATAACAAGTGAGGGACCAGATGTTTTTTACACAGCTGTGCAGGGAAGCCAGTACTGTAACACAGCTGAGCACAGCCTCTGCTTATTGGCTAATCATAGCTCAGTTCTGGCCTGCCCCAGACACAACATTTCCGCTTTGCAGTTGATCTCAGTTCACTCAAGGATTATTAAGAGTCCTTCCTCTTTTCCTGTGCTGCATCTGCAAAACCTCTTGGCCGGTGCAACAGTTGCAGTCCAGCAGCCAGCCAAAAACTCCTCTCCATATCAGCCTCTTCCTTCTGCATACACATTCAAAGAAAATAGAGCGTTACTTTGACATCTGGAATTTGAAATTGCATGCATTCATCTGCATGTGGAAAACAGATTAAAATCCCTTTTCTTTTTTTTTTTCTTTCAACATTTTCCCCGGGGGAATTTTGAACTGAGATGCCTTTGACATGAACTCAGTCAATCAGCGGGGTGGGTGTTTCGCGTCTTGAATTCGGGTTCAAGTGGATCCGTCGGTTAAAGTAAAACCCACCCCTTCCTACTGTGGCCTGCAGCCTGAGAGCTTTTCCACCGTGGTGAAGCTGAATTGTAATCTCATCTTGAAATGGTTTCCCAGTCATTCCAGACACTTATGCAAGAGTACTTAACAACTCAGAGATGCAAGGGAGGGACAAAAAAAAAGTATTTCAAAGTTTTCCAAAAAAATTAAAGTGTTTTGTTTTTTTTGAACATTTTAAATTTGATTATACTGTCACTCATAGTTTTAGATCTAAAGAAAGTGAGTACAGTGAGTGTTGTATTTCCAGCAGCTACTTTTCTATCCGTCTTGGGTTGAAGCTGTAGTCCCTCACAGCCACCCGCCGTTCAGCTTTGTGGTGATTTATTTCTTCTATATGGTTTCTCAGGTCATTCCGAACAGCAGTTTTCCCTATGTAGGAACCCACTTAAATCTGAATTTACTAACACACACATCATTGTTTCACTGAGTTAACTGCACAAACTGTCACACCGATTTTCCTTCACAGTACTCACATTTTATGTAAGCTTTAGTGTTCTCAGTCAAAAAAGGGAGGATGAAAGTGGCTTAGTTCCACAGTCAGAGCCACTGTGTTCGCTACACTACGAACTCAAACGACCACATCTGCCTGCAGCTATTATCCTTAGCAGTCGTTTTTGAGATATTGCAATGCAGCTGCATTGCAGAGATGCTAAGGAAGTACAACCTGGCTGGGCGTGTCATGTACAGTACTAGAATGGATGTTTAGTCAACAACAACAACAACAAAATAAAGCATGTGTGTATGTACCGTTCTGTGTCTTTCACATTAGTTTAGTAGTCATGTAGTAGTGTGGTGTGTGTGAGAGAGGAGAATGCCAGCCTGCTGCCCCCCTGCGTCACCTGAGACCCTTCAGCATGGGAACCTCCATGGCAAGCTGGTACATTTACAAGACATCTTAACCTATCTCTGGGAATGCTTCAGAAACCCACTTCACATCCATCCTACTCCACACCTGTCAGTGACCGCTGGTAACTTTCTACAAGGCATACCCAACAGGTTGATTTCTACATTTCCTATACTCTGTCCTTTCTTGTCTTGTTTTGGACAAGAAAGGACAGAGACTCTTTCTTTTCTTTTTTTTTTCTCCTTCTTTGTTTTTAAATGGTTGCAAACACACTTTCTCGTCTCAACTTTGTTTTTTAAACCCTTTGAATTGATGCTGCTTCTGTGCTTGACTCTGGGTTTACTGCGTGGTGCCATGTTCTCCACATGGCCTTTAGAGCTTGTAACGCTTCAGTGTGTAATGTTACCATATGCCTTACATGTTTTCCAGGACTAATAAAAAAAAGCATAATAAAAAAAAAAGACAGGAAATGTGCTTTTTTATTTCTGTGCCCAGAAGCAAAGACAGATTTTTGACAATTAATTTATTAAATTCAGAATATTTTACAAATTACTGTCTGTTGTTCCTAAACTAAATGATGACTACAATCACACAGTGCGGTGCAAATTTTTTGGTCTATACAGTACTGTGCATTTTGAAGACTTTAATATTCATTTGTTCTGCAAAATAACCTGAAATGGTATTTTTTTTTTTTTTTTTAAATGTCATGTGAAATACTATAGGCCCTTCACTCTTGAACAACTTGTTAAAAGAAAATTGGTAAAGGACGTTACAAAATTAAAATTCAGTCTTCAATGACTCCATTATTTAAAAGAGACTACAATTAAAGGATGATCAGATATTAACATCTCACTATAACAAAGCAGTGTGATTGTCAACTAATCAAAACCGCAAAACAGTGCTGTAAACACAAAGATCGCCAATATACTGCTATTTTTATATATAAAACAAGGAAAAAATACATTTTTTACATGTTTTAATCATGGGCCTTTTCTGTTGATTCCTCAATTCCAAGGGAGGTCAAGACCTCAGACAAGCGCGTCAAGTAAGTGGAATCTGGGTACCCATTCCTGAGAGAGACAAAGAGAACATTGTTCAGGTCAGGTCCATGGACTGACTATGACCTTTAATTCTGCAGCTCTCTCAGACATCCTCGCTGGCTTCACTCACCCTGATTTGCCTCCCTGTAAGCTGGTCTTGTGTGGGATGCCGTCCCAGGTCACCCTCGCATCTGTCCCTTTGCCTGTCACTGTGAAGGTGAGTCCCTGCCTGAAGGCTTTCTCCAGCCTGGGCAGCAGCTTCTTTGTCGGCTGACAGTCTGGGAAGTAGGCTTCAAATAGCCCTCCCTTAAATGGTTTTCCAGGGGATGGATGCCCATCCTGATAAAACGCAAGACAAAGAGCGCAGTCATGGTCTCGGTATTGCAGTGTATAAGCTGAAAGGCAGCCTATAGCTGCATGCTATTTTGCAGGAGAAGGTCAGAATTGTAACTGCAGCCTATTTTATTTTAACAACAAAATAATGAATACTGGCTGATATCTGCAGATCTCAGCCGATCAGGAAACACACATATATGGACTCATAGCAACAATGTGAATCAGAATATGCCTCTGAAGTTTAGCTAATTCTTTCTTGACACCCTGTAGGAGTCAACTAAAACACAGGTAAACAACAAACTAATACTTAAAATTAGAGAAATCATAACGCTTTAATATGAATTTAACTATTTAAACTAAAGGATTAAACTAAAGGATTAAAGGATGATCAGATATTAACATCTCACTATAACAAAGCAGTGTGATTGTCAACTAATCAAAACCGCAAAACAGTGCTGTAAACACAAAGATCGCCAATATACTGCTATTTTTATATATAAAACAAGGAAAAAATACATTTTTTACATGTTTTAATCATGGGCCTTTTCTGTTGATTCCTCAATTCCAAGGGAGGTCAAGACCTCAGACAAGCGCGTCAAGTAAGTTTTCTTAAACTGATTTAAGAAAAGGTCCTAACTGAGCAGCCTTTCTTATTCTGTCTCATTTGTAGTCTCTGAAATGAAAGCTTAGAAGGTGCGCCAATGTAATTTCTCATTCAGATAAAGCACAACGAAATATCAGCGAGAAATGTTTTTAAGCCACTCACCGCTTGGATACCATCGGGAATGCTGTAAGTAATCTTGATAGTACAGAACTTGTTGTAACTTGGCAAAGTGATGTTTAGTTTAGATTTTACAATTTTGCCCAGGATGCCCCGAGGTTTCTGCTCCGTCTCGTGACAAACTCTGCAGCGGACATGTACCGTGTCCAAGCACTTTGAGCAAAGAGTGGCTCCACATTTTGTTCTCTGCACAGATATCCCAGTTTCTCCACAAACACAGATGTTCCCCAGCCTCTCCTGGCCTGGTTTGGCTTCCCCTGGGGTGTTCTGGATCTCTGCTTCTTCTTGACCTACACTGCCTATCTGCGTAGCAGGTAAGGTGGTCCCTTTCTCAGTGCGGGTTAATGATGATCCGACACCATTCAGACCCCTCACGCTATCATTTCTTGGTGTAGACTGACTGACAAATGACTTAGCCTTCTGTCCATCCATCTCCATTGGATCTATAGGCTTGACTTTCTCCTTAATGACATGATCTTGCCTTGCCAGACCAATAGATCCACTCACAATCTCCCTCCCACCAAAGTCACTTCTGTAGGTTGTCCTCCATTCCCGACTCCTACTTGTACCATCAGCGTTGCCTGGTTGGCTCTCTCTAATCACCTGAGAGTTACTGTTAAAGTGCAAGCTAGTGCTTTTATCTTCATTCATTTGAAAAGAAGTTGGGGAATATTGGTATTTGTCAGGTATTTGAGCCGAGTCTCCAGAAAATACTTCCCGCAGGGTAGCACCTACCTGGGAACACAACTGCCCTGGACCAAGAAGATATAAGCTCTTGGCTAATATCTGGATAGTAACCTTCTTAAAACGGCTCCGCACTTCAGAACAACAAGCTTGTAAGGTTTCATCTGCTTTGTCAGTGATACCCAGTTCAGACAAGGACAACTCCTGCACAGAGAAGTCTGAACTAACTGAGTCAACCAGCTTCTGCAAACCTAGATGACATGAAGTCACTTTGGATGAGTTTGCTCCTCTTATGGTTACAGTCAGCTCATGACTACCTAAGCTGCTGTCTTTTAACTGGACATCAGAAGCTAGGTCTTCCACTCGGTAGCTGTATGCTTCTTTTATATGTTTCCACATTATCCTGGATACTGTAAGATCGGCAGTATAGACTTCCTGCTTGTCCCTTCCTGTTTGGGTACTGAAGCTAGAAGACCTGCCCCTGGCTCTGACTGTGGACTTGCTGCTATCTTCTTGACTCTTCGGACTCATAACTTGAGCCTTCTGCTGAGGCGTTCCTGAGAAACTACTGGCACGCTTCAAGGTGGATCCGGATCCAGCAGACTGAGGTGCAGGACTTCCTGACAAACTGAACTGTGTACCACTAAAAGGGGATGATGAATTCTTAGGTCGAGCATCTATTAAATCTGGATTCAAAGAGGTTCTATTTTGAAGCGAGGAAGATGCCAAACTAGATCCAGTCTTGAACAATATGTCTCCTCCTGTGTTTTGGGGTACTGCTCTGGAAACTGCCTCACCAGAAGTCCCTGCTGTTTCTGAGAGTACATCATACCCTAACATTGGCCCTTGGCGTGTTTGCCTGCTGGGAGATGAGTTTGTTCGTAAAGTGAAGTCAGCTGGTCGACTGCTTAATGCAGCTAGCCCAGAATCCTTAAACCGAGCAGCTAGTTTATACCTTCTGGCTCCTTCAGCTCTTCGTTCATCTTCCTCTGACTTCAGCATTTCATCTAGCTTATCATCCACCGATGCTACAGTGGAGGGTGTGGGGAGAGTGAATCTCTCCTCATCAGTCTGAGGGTATAAACTTGAACCATATGAGGGAAATCTCAGGAGACTAGCCACATCTTCCTTTTTATCTCGCTGGTTAACATTGTCCAGGAGAAGAAACTGCTTGGCCTCTGACACATCACTACTGCTTCCAATAATATAAATGTTTTTTTCATCTTCATTCAGAATAAGTTTGGGAAGTCTGACACTTAAGTTCTCAATTGCCCTTTGCAGGCCTCCACTGGGGTGCAGGATAGCTTTGGGCAGCTGGGATCGACGGATTTTGGCCTCAATGTCCTCATGAAGCTGACTTATAGCCTTTCTGGCTATCTTCAAGCGCTCCTCCTCTAGACCATCCTCCCCAACTGCTGCTGTAACATGCAGAAACAGAGTGGTCAAACCCTGACTTGTTACATCCACCACTTCAACCCCATACTGCTTCAGGATATGCTGGTATTCCTTCCGGCAGTGTTTCTGCAGGTACTGAAACATGTCTCCATCCATAATTAGTGAGAAATCATCCGCCGAGGTTGTAGAAGGCTGCAAAGCAGCTCCATCTGCCTGACCAGTGTCCTCCCAGGTGTAACCACCAGGTGTCAGGTCTCTTTCTAAACTTAAACTGTAGTTGTCAGTTGGCCTGTCAATGTGATTTTTTTCTTTGTTGTCTCTTTGCTTGTTGGCTTTTCTGCTCTGATCTTCTGACTCCTGTGTATAATGCTTCTGTGCTTTTTGAACAGACCGGAAACCACTGGAAGTAGGCTGACTCAAGTCTTTTGAGTTTTCTGCTGACTTTGAGCCTCCAGGATGGCCCAGTAGTTGTGCCAAAGCTGCCTGCACTGTGGAGTAAGAGCCAAATATTGTAGAGCATTTCTCAGTAGCAGTATAGTTGATCTGGACATCGTGGTGGCTCTGAAGAAGGCTTGTCAATGCCATGATTCCCCCTGGAAGCTTGCTGTAGTCAATTGTTGCTGATAAGCTTAAGACGACCTATGATGATGAGAAAAAGAAAAGAGAAAAACAAATGAATTACTAATAATTTTACACTGTATCTGTTGAAATTGTGCAGAGCAGCAGCTAAATCTACCTGATCTGGGTCGAAATCTTCACAATGCTCAGTTACCGTGAGCTTATACTTCTTCCCATCCACATCCAGAACGTGTAGCCTGTGGTGAATAACTCTCTGTGCCACTGTGCGAGAGGGGTCATCAGAGAGAAATCAATCACAGTCTGTGAAGCATCCTGACTAAGTGTTTCTACAACTGGCCACTCCATTGACTTCAATGCCAACATTCCAGTTTAGTGTAAATCACTGGTGGCAGCAAACAGTGTAGTACCTTTCTATTACTTTGTAAATGAATGCCATCTTTGGTTGGTTTACAGTTGTTTAGTGTTAATACAGTCAGTATAATATGTAACTAATGAACAGTATTTTTGCTGACACAGAACATTTAGTTATTCAGACAGTAATCCTTCTGATCTACACAGCAGATGAGGAGACGTACTGACCTCCGCTGTCCTCGAAGGTGATGAGAGCAGCCAGAGGCGTTGCCTTGAGGAAGTTGACAGAGTCTACTTCCCCTCCTCCATTTCTTTTTCTAAGGAAGTAAATCAGTAGCTTGTCTTTCAGTGTGTTATCCTCGATGTTTGTGGGCAGTCCACACACCTTCACAGTCCTGCCTGGTTCTGCCATCTGCTGGAAGAAACACAATCACTGTTTCTGTGAGAAGGAAAACTCTTGAAGCTGAATGCAAGGCTAAACAGTAAAATGTTTTCATTTTGCATTAATGGTGAACATGAAAATCAAAATGATGATGGCAAAAATTTAGAACATGACATCTCTCAGTGAAAGACGCCACAACTGTGAATAGGAATCGAAACATATTTGATAGTCCAACTCCCTCTGTTGGGGGTTACCAGGAAAGTACATCAACACAGAAAACTATCCCCAGTTTCCATCACCAGACAATATTTTTCATTAAATTGTAGGAAAAAAATGTCTAGACACTTTGCAGCTGGTTATTTGAAGCAACAGCAGGCTAACACCAAAAAATATATCATTGTAATATCAAAACTACTGAGCTATCCAGACTGCTATGTGGAAACGAAAGACTAGAAAACGCATCGACTTCGTGTATTGCGTACATGTTTGTCCAATATCAACAGGAGTGTAAATTTCGTGTGTAAAATTGTACCAGTGAGGTTAACGCCCCTTACTCCCCTTCTTCCTGCTTCCCACGACTAGTCTGTAACTAACTGACAAATAATAAGCTGCTCTAAAATGCCTTTTTAAACCAGATGTTGCTTTTAATACACGGCAGATGTTACTGGATGCAAAGATGCCAACATCTGTGCTAATTTTAAAATAAATCTGATCAAATTAATAAAAAAATAAATTCAGCTAACTTGCAAAAAAGAAGCGCTTTTGCGTGCTCGTGTCTACACGATGTGAAAACACATCTGCGAGCGTTAAGAAAAGCCACACTGCAGCCAGACGACAGTCAAGGAAGTAGAGAAAATCAAAAACATCTCGACTGCCAATCTTCTTAGCGCATATCGACAGATCTTCTATTTGCGCCCGCGGCAGTTACGGTGTGTCGCATTCTTTGGATATCTTTCAGATTTGCAATCATCACTGACCTTAAAACGCTTTCACGACCGTTTCTTGCTTTCTTTCAAAGATCGTCACTCTTTACGAGCAATGGAAGAAAAGTGAAACTACCGGTTGTGCGTTTTTTCTTCCCCGCGCTAGGGGGCGACAAAGTCTCATGTGAGTCGGTGCGTGCAGATGTTTGCCAGTGCCCGACTGGTCTATAATCTGTATCATACAAATTCCCAAACCGTTCCTTTATACGTGGTTATTATTATGATTATTATTAGTAGTAGTAGTAGTATTTGTTTGTTTATTTGTTTCTTCTTTCATCTGCCTTTTTTAGGGGTGGCTACGGTGGTTCATCTGCCATCTCAATCCATCTCAACCTGTGCCTTGCATCATCATTTGTCACACCAGCCCTCCGCACGTCCTCCTTTACACCCAGTAATCTTCTCTGTGTTCTTTTTCTCTGATCCTTTATCCAGTATATCCACTATCCTTCCCCTCCAAACAACTGAACCATCTCAGTCTGACCTGTGCACTGTCCACTTTGGATAGTTGATGTCACACCAGATGTTTAAACTCATCTATCTTCCCCTCCTCTACTCCTTGCAACTTCACTGTGTCACCTATCTAAAACTTATGCACACATGTATATTCTGTCTTGCTTCTATTGACTTTCACTCCTCTTCTCTTTAGAGCAGGGATGTCAAACTCAATTTTCAATTTTTGAACAATGGATAGTGAGAGCAGCTGAGAAGATCATTGGAGCCTCTCGTCCCTCCATCACCAGTGTTGGGGAGTAACGGAATACATGTACCGCCGTTACGTATTTAAAATACAAAATATGAGTAACTGTATTCCGTTACAGTTACCGTTTAAAAAGGTGGTATTTAGAATACAGTTACTTTGTTGAAATAAATGGATTACACTGCGGTACTTTCCTGTTTCATATTGTGGTGGGTCAGGACTGTTTGGGTTTTGTTTGACAGCTACGTTCTGTTGGTCCAGGCGGCAGCGTTACGGTTGCCATGGTTATAGGGCGACGCTCTCTCTCTCTCTCTCTCTCTCTCTCTCTCTCTCTCTCCTGTTTCCTGGGTAAGAGAGCCCTTTTTGTTGTTGTTGTTGTGCTAAGCTAACAGGTAGAATGCTACAAGCATAGCTTGTATATAACCACTGCAGCCAAGAAGAGTGCCTGACGAGCCCAGTTGTAAGTAAGCTATTAAGACTCGACTGTACGCTGTGTTCGTGTTTTCCTCCGAAAACAATAAGTTCCGTTGGAGCAGCCTTTCAACGCCTCTCTCTGTCTCTCGCAAGAAAACTTGACCCAGACAACAAAGTAAAGCTATTTTTCGGCTATGAGCCCACACGGACCCCGCCGTATTAGTCAGAGGTCCCTTTACTACAGTTCGGAGCCGCGGACCTTCAGTAATAGTAATAAATCACACAGCAATAGTACATTCACGTAGTTGTAAAAAGCATGATAATATATTAAGTAATCCCAAGTATTCAGAATACGTTACTGTCATTGAGTAACGTAACGGAATACATTACAGAATACATTTTGGGGCATGTATTCTGTATTCTGTAATGGAATACATTTTAAAAGTAACCTTCCCAACACTGTCCATCACGGACACTTTTAGAACCCACTCCATCTGCAAAGCCACCAGAATTGTAGAGGACCCCACATACCCCTCACACACACTCTTCACCCTGCCGCCTTCTGGAAAGAGGTACCGGAGAATCCGGGCCCTCACTGCCAGACTGCGGAACAGTTTCTTCCCCCAAGCCGTCAGTCTTCTGAACACTCAGTGACTGGAACAACACACACACGCACACCTTCATACACGTCACTCCCAAGCACTTATCTGCAGTATCTCACACACACACACACACACTCTCTCTCACTCACACACACACACACACACTTTCAGACACCAATTTACTTTTTGCACAATTTTCAGTATTTGCATATTTCCATTGCACTGTCTTGTGTCTGTATCACTCTTTTCTGTCTATTGTTGCACTGTCGTGTCTTGTTTTGGGTTGGGGTTTTTTTTTGCAGTTTTTGCAATTTTTGCAGATTGCACTTTACGTAGTCCTGTGTTTGTTCCTATATTGTACTTAATAAAGGAAATCTGTCAGCACAACCTTTTTGGGCTTAATTTGTGAAAATAAATTAATTAATTAATGTATAAAAATACTGGAAAGGTTCTGGTAGCCCACTGTCCAGATTTTCAAGTAATTATAAAACTGAAAGTTCTTGTTAATTCATAGAAAAAGTCGTTTTTTAATTTATTTTGCTGTTGACTCATTGTAAAAAACTGAAACAAGAACTGTCATTTCTTTGCAAATTAATGTAGTATGAAAATTACATGGTCTTTATCAGTAGAAAAAACTGTAAGATTTGTGAAAATGAGGGTAAAAGTCCAAAATTTATGTCCTCCTTCAAGTTTGCCAAATCAGTCCAGGGGGGCGGATTGGAGCATACCTCTTACCTCTCTTTTCCAGTTACACCCTACTCTTATACTAGTATTCCTACTACTACTACTACTACTACTACTACTACTACTACTAATAATAATAATAGTCTGACCTCCCTGACATCCTCTAGTTACAACAAGAGCCAAAACATTATTGTCTAAGCAATGTAAAATACAGTCTTGAGTCTGAGTCTTCGTAACCAGTATACTAATGATATGTAGCAATATGTGTTCTGTTTTCTACATTTTAATCAGTATAAGCCAAAAGCGGATGATAATAATGTTTTAATTATATTTAGGCGAGCCGCAGTCAGTAGGTGGCAGTAATTAGTTTGATAACTGACTAAGTCATAGAGGAAGAAGACTGTTTTGTTACGTCCAATCAGATGCTTTGTTGGTTCATCCGGTGCGCAGGCGCTGTGTAGCAGATATTTCATGTGCTGTACGTCGTGTCCGGTGGAGGTCACAGACATCCGAGCAAAGTGAGGTAAGTTATGACATACGTTATGTGTGTGACAGTAAAATTACTTAACTGTTTATCGAAATGTCATTGTATTAGCCATTGGAAGTGAAACGGAGAGACGTTTTATGTGCTATTTATAAGCCACGTAGTGTTACAAGATTAAATGAACACGAGCGACCACTTTGCATCAGCGTGGGATAACATGCGTGCATTCACCCGGCGTGCAACTTGGACTTACCTGTCGCACGCTTTTTAATCGTTTTACGTATCTTATTGTCTTATCTGTAGTATTGCATCGGCCTTAAATCTAAGATGCGGTGCTCTGTTTAGTTATATGTGCTTGCAAGATGTCTCAGCTCAGTTAGTAGATAAGCTAATGCTAGTTAGCCAAATTAGCTAACAGCCACAGCCTTGGTGTCAGTCCAGCTCAAGGCCAAAGCCAACTGTTATTGGAAAGAGGGGATTTAGCCTGGATGACCAAGGTCCGTCACAGGATTATGGTGCATTGCGTAGGTGTAAAGGTGGAGATGCGTAGAAAGACATTCAAAGTGTTTTCATTGTCACCAGGTTGCTGTCATGGCCAAGTTATTTGAGTCCATTGGGAAGTTGGGGCTTGCCCTCGCCATCGGTGGAGGTGTAGTGAACTCAGCCCTTTTCAACGGTGAGTCCTAGAAAGATCCATGGTCTAATGGAATTTTCCATGTATAGGAAAACATCCTCAGTCATCAAGCATAAAAATTATTAATTTGGTAAAAATATATTTTGTATAAACCACATTTCCGAAAGAATTCAAGAGGTTTTGGAAGGCAGCAAAAGCTAATGAATAGCTATCTGTTAGTGTTGCATGCAGATGAGAAAACCAGTTGTTTTAGTTTTACGAACATGTGTTATTCTAGCACCTGTATTAGTTGCCTTTGTTTGGTTAAGCTGATGAATTAATTAGCATTCCAGATCATAAACAAGGAAAACGGTGACCTTGAATTTATTCCTATTTATTCTATTTATCTCTTTTGTATACTCTTTATTTATATGTCTCTGTATTTATATATGTGTATATATGGTATTCTGCTCACGTTCTGTAACTTCTGTTGGTGCTGTGCTATTTTGAAACCGAATTTCACAGAGGAATCCACCCGAGGGATTAATAAAGTTCTAGCTTATCTCTTAATAAAAATACAATTAAAAAATAAATTTTTCCTGTTAAACTAATTTTTCTATATGTGATTCTCTGTCCTCCTTGTTGCAGTTGATGCAGGTCACCGGGCTGTGATCTTTGACAGGTTTCGAGGTGTTCAAGATGATGTTGTTGGTGAGGGAACCCACTTCCTCATCCCCTGGGTTCAGAAACCTGTCATCTTTGATTGCCGCTCCCGTCCACGCAATGTGCCTGTCATCACAGGCAGCAAAGGTATGCAAGCACTCTAAGGAACTTTAGTTTCTGAAAATTCAGTGTCTGTCAAACTAAGAAGGCTTAGCTTTGTGGTGTGGTGAAGACTCTTAAATGTTTAGTTTTTCTAACATTAAAACCCATGTAGAGGGTATGTCAGATGTTTTTGAACACTTAAATTTTCCAGTTGTTACTGAAATTTATATAACTCAGTGTGTGCAGAAATAAAGTATACAACAGTAACAAAAACATTTAGAATTAAATAATAATAATAAATTAAAAAATCATGGAGTGCCATATTCTAAATTTGAGACACTCTTCAGATGAATCTTACCATTCCTTCTACAGTGGCAGTGTAGCCAAATTTTTCCCTAGAACTGCATGCTTTGCTCTTACAAGTTGTTTTGCTTTCCACCCAGAATGCTATGAAGTGGAATTAATGGGTTAGCAAGTTCTGTCTGATGGCTCAATTTTTAACTGGCTAGAATGCCATGGCAACTCTGCACTGAGATCTAAAATGTTCTAAAAGACATTATCATCAGTTTGTTCTAGCTCAAGTTATATTTTGTAAGAGCAATAAAGAGTCTTAACTGAGCAAATATGTTCATACACAAACCTCTTGAGCTGTGTCTTAGTAATGTGAACAAAGAAACCCCATTGTTAGAGTTGTGTGTGTTGTTTTGCATTCTAATGTAAATGCAGTAAAAAAGAAAAAAGAAAGAAAGAAGAAGAACCAACAGAAAGAAAGAAAAAAATATTCATATGGTAAAATAAGAATGGCCGTGGGGGCTTTCCATTAAGAATTCAAAAGTCTCTAAAGGGCATTACAAAGTGATGAATACTTTGACCACCTGTCAGTATTGTTTGCATTCTCACAAACCATGGTTATTTAAGTTTTCAGATCATGATGGTTTTGACATCTATTATTCGACGTCACACTTGGGGTTGACCTACTTTTTAAATCTAGCATCAGTTGTTTGTTGCACACTTGTTTGGTTAAGTTGGTGACTGTGTTTTCACAAGGTATGTGGTTATAGGGCTTTATAAATGTTTTTTTATACTTTGTCCTGATTTACGGCAAAGTCTCTTTCATTTGATTTGGTCAAGAACTGAAATGTTTTCTACTTGGCCATGATTTGCTTAAATGGCCGAAATGGACTTTCTGAATGTACGGAATTAAACGGCAATGTTAAGTTTATTTATTTGGTGAATTCATGACTACAATCATTCTAGTTCTTAGCTTTAGCATTAAAAAAGCATTTATAGCTTAATGTCACATACGCCTCTTGACCACTATTCCCTCTAAGCTGAGCGCGTGAGCAATCGTGCACTGCTGACACAGTCTCTGCGCACAGAAAATCAGTGAAATAAAATAAATAGATGTATTTACTTTCATTCCAATTCAGGCTGGATTTTTTTTTTTTTTGTACGCAGCGCAGATTTTCTGTGTGGGGAGACCCTTTGAGCAGTGCACGATTGCTCTCGTGCTCAGCTTAGAGGGAACCTTGCTCTTGACTAAACTAGGTACATTTCGTACAGAATAAAAATGAAATGATGCACTCCCCACTTCTAGTGTTGCGCACACACACAGCCTGATGAAGAAAGTCCGCCATGATAAAAGTTCACAGCCGCTGCATTATTGGTTTTTCCTGGAATTGTAGGTTTTGTTGAACTAGCTAATACAAAGAAAACATTCAACTGTGTTGAATGTCCTTTGTAGTTTTGGCCTCAGTGCATCCCAAAACAGCTGAGGGAATTTAAATCTGGAGACTAAGCTTCCTGCCATGTTCTACTTTTTATTTATTTGAATCAGTTGCCCCCCCCCAACTATTCTGATAGCTATATTATTGCCCTTATAATGTGTCAGAGGTTACTGTAACATGGTTCATTGCAATGCTGCTTTTGTGTTATTTAAACTGTCACGGGTTTGATTTAAAAATGTGGAAAAATAGGAATGTTTGAACCCACAACTCTCATTTGATTTGACAACTGTGTAAACATTCCCAAAGGAGGAACTTGTTTGTATTTTACACAGAAAACTTTAGTCCATGAACACAAACACTTGTTTTAACGTGTAGGCCAGTGTATACAGTGTGATTAAGGTCTGAACCATTCACCCTACAGATCTGCAGAACGTTAACATCACGTTGCGTATCCTCTTCCGGCCGGTGACAAACCAGCTGCCACGCATCTTCACCAGTATTGGTGAGGATTATGATGAGAGGGTGCTGCCATCTATCACCACAGAGGTCTTAAAGGCTGTAGTGGTGAGTAACAGTCCATTAAAGGTCAAACAAATTGGCTGAATGTATAATGAACAGAGTCAAAAAGCACTTAATGTTTCTCTCTGCCTCTCTCTCTCAGGCTAGGTTTGATGCTAGTGAGCTCATCACTCAGAGAGAGCTTGTGTCCAGGCAGGTCAGTGAGGACCTCACAGAAAGAGCCTCCACCTTCGGCCTAATCTTGGATGATGTTTCACTGGTATGAAGTCGATGGAAAATTATGCAGCATTGTTCTATACTATCCTTGGGTTGTGTGTTTAACTGCAGTAACCTGCTGTATTGTGTTCTTTCAGACACACTTGACCTTTGGCAAGGAATTCACAGAGGCTGTTGAGATGAAACAGGTGGCCCAGCAAGAGGCAGAGAGAGCCCGTTTCGTTGTAGAAAAGGTACTTCTAACATTGCATGTAATCCCTGTACTATGAGCGCATTCTAAAACTGTGCATACAGCTTTATCGTTTTCATTTTATCATTTTAGGCAGAGCAACAGAAGCAGGCAGCCATCATTTCAGCCGAGGGAGATTCTCAGGCTGCTTTACTCATTGCCAACTCTCTGATGGAGGCTGGTGATGGTCTCGTAGAGCTCCGTAAGCTGGAAGCCGCTGAAGACATCGCCTTCCAGTTGTCACGCTCTCGCAATGTCACTTACCTGCCCTCCGGACAGGGCACATTGCTTCAGTTGCCCCAGTGATAGTGTCACGCCCCATGTCTACCACCTCCCCTCACTGTCTCCAGCCATTACATAGGCCATGGACGTAGTGGTTGGAGGATTCAATAAAGGATTCTCCCAACATCACACACATTCCTCCCACTATTTCTCTAACCAAATCAGGACTGGGCTCTACTGATAGCAGTATGGTGGGAGACAAAGTGAGAGATCTGTGATGGTTAAATTTATGAAGTCCTTTTATGTAAGGAAGTGAAGGGGTTTATTGCTCGATGATAACCTAAAATATATATAGTATTGTTTTGAGAATTGTCAGTGCAGTAAATTCTGTCAAGATTCAAGTTATGTCAAAGTGAAAGCACTTAATGAGTGGAAAGCAACAGTCACTTGTACATGAAAGAAAACGTGTGTGATTTCTTTAAACAATAAATGTGAATGGTAAATGCCATTCTTCTATTGTGCTTGGAAATTTCATCAAATTGTGTATCTGTTTTGAAATCTAAATGAATTGTCAATCTTTCTGATGACTGCAAGGTATGTGTCTTGACATTGTTTATTCATTTGGCTTCAGTCATTCAGGCTTACTAGAGAATTTTATTTTATTTTATTTTTTTTAATGTCTGCCGCCTTCTTTCAGATACCTTTGTCACACTAATGTTACTCCGAATCAATTGGAATATGCTTAGCAAGTGGTACAGGATGGTACTTGATTCTTTTCTTTGCTATCTTCAGTTTGTATGGAAAAGAATCTAGGCCCTGTGTTGCAGAAAATAATGATTTATTAAATCGCCTTTCTGCCTCTCAGTTGTCAGTCTTTTTGGCCAAGGCACAGAGATGTTTTACACAGGCATAACTGTCACTGTGGTGGGGGGCGGCATTTATTTTGTCTTGCTTTAAGAAAATAAAAGGTACACAATTTTTAAAAAAAACTATATACTAAAAAAGTGTTTCAAACTGGAAGGAATAGTAGTTTTTTAATTAAAGGGAAGATTTATTTTGTATCGACAATAAAAGTAAACTATGACGATAATTTGATTCTTTAGAATGAGACAGTTTCGACACTTTTTTTCTCCTGTGTTCTTTATATACATCCATGCATTTTTTTAAATGTTTTAATATCGCAGAAATATCGCAGTTTGGTCATTTTCCCGAGAGTCTTCATGGAAATAAACTGGAGGGCTTGAGTCAGTTAAAACGGCTGTTACCAAAACAAACCCCAAATTAAAATAGAAACGATATTAAAGTTTAAGAGTCTGTGATAAAAACTGATTGCATTTATTGTAGTTTTAGAATTTTTCCTCTGGGAGGATTAAACGGCCCTCGGGGTCTTCTCATTATGATTTCATCAATCAAGGATTTAAGCTCAGCACGTGCGCGCGCGCCGTGCCCTGTCTGCTTTGGAGGGGAGACGAAAAGAATCCAGACCAGACAAGCTGCCGCGCGCCCATCCAGACAGCGGCCTGGATGCCTGGGATGAGCGCGGGACGACGGTAGTACACGCGAGAGCTTGGCCGGGCCACGTAGCGGGGTTGAGGACGCCGGTGCGTAGATATCTCCGCAGTCTATAGCGGACATAAACAAATAAGCGCCCACATTTTGCACACAAAGACCAGTGGCAGTGGCCCGTCTAAATGCATATCCGTGAATGAAAAGAGAGCGAGAGAGAGGGAGGGAGAAATGCGTGTGCAACCCTGAATCTGTGCAACTCTGATTGCACGAACGCAAGAAGAAGGTCGCCCTGACGGAGGTAAGCCAGCAAACCGACAACAAAATATCGCTGTTTTAGTTGATTTTAAGCACTTACATGTGTGACACGCATGACAGCTGTCGGAAACAGCAGCCGTGGTTCGCCGGTAGTGCGGGGCCGAAGCTACGGTGAGAGCAGTCTGCGAGCCCGGCTAGCGCTGACTTTATGACAGTGTCGAGTTGAGTGGGTTTACCAGTAGAGCAGTCTGGGTTTTGTTGAGAAAGCGGCATTTTTCATACTGCACCACAGCAAGAGAGAAACACTGATGATAAAGCATGACATCAGCTTTTCGTTTAGCTTCACGAGGGTCCGAAAACTGTCAGACTTTCCCTTCGGAGTGCAGCATCGAAATTAAATGTAACGTTAATGCTAAATATTGACGTTAACGCTAGCTTTGAGCTAACTAGCACCAACCTGGGCGGTTTATGATTTTTTTTTTTTAAAAAGTGAAACTACTCTTTTGTTGGAAGCCACTGCCTGTCTGCAAACACCAGCCTTTAGATTGTAGTGCTTGTGTATTAGTATGACTGTTCTCCAAATGAAGTGACCTTAACTGCACTAAAACATCTAATGGCTGCACCTTGAGCTAATGTAGCCAAGTTAGCTTGTCATGTGTGTGCAGGTTAGTACCTATGGACTACTGCTAGCTAGCTAAGTAGCCTAAGTTGGCCTGGCCTGCACAACGTTACTGTTGTTCGTTGTACAATGTTGCCTTTTTGTTTTAACCCTTTCTTTGCTTCAAACACACTGCAGCGTTAACTGCAAGTCTTGTAGCTGAATACGCTGCATCCAACCCGACGAAAACAAATTCATATGCGCATGTGATTTACTTCGTTTTGATGCATATGAAACCCTTTTTTATTATAGTCACGTTTCGGTGTGTTTTCACAGTCCAAATCAGAGTGTCAAAGTGCTAAAGGATACCATGTTTTCTTTCCTTATCCATAATAGAGATATCCCAGAAGTAAACAGCTCAGCAGTGTCTCCTAAAAAGCTGGTGTGGAAGAGATGGGAGCTGACATATTCCTTGACCACCTCGTGTAGTGCCTCAAATGATATGTGCTATATCAAAAACCCTAGGTACTGCTCTATGACCTCGATTATGGGTTTGAGGGCCAAATACCTACCGAGGCATGGAGCACCCCTGCAGTGCACCACACAGTGAGCTGGTTAAGGTCTTATGAGTTTGGACAGAGTCAGGAATGTGAACCTTCACAAGGTCCTCCACAAGCTGCAAAAGGGAAAGCTCATTAAAGTCTAGACTCAAGCGGGTGCATGGATTTGAGTAGCACTGCTGCATAGTACGAAGCAAGCGTGACACATTTTGACTTCAAAGGTCTCCTCTGCTTAACTGTCAAAGTTTAGCCAAGTACTTGTCAGCATGTGTACTATTTAATGCTGATGGGTTTTAAGTGTTGTATGCTGCCGTTGCAGTTACACTCCCATCCTGTGTCATACAAATATCTTAAGCCACAGTAGCATCTATCCGGTATATGACTGGCTTTGTGGCTTACATATGAAATGAGTTCTGGCTTCTCTGAAACGTGATTGAGGACAGCTATGAATTGGCCATTGCTGAAAAAACTTTGATTTCTCTGCAACTTTTGCTGAGCATTAGTAAGTCTCTGGCTGACAGGTCATTTCAGTAATCCAGACATTCATTGATGCTCTTTTTCTTTTTTTGCATCAGGGTACAAAGTTCATCTTTGAAAGCTGTTAAAACTTCAATAGGCAGTCGCAAAACGATCTACATTTCTAAAAGTTTGACCTCCCTATCCTACAAGGTGAATGTGTAAACTAATTACTCGTGATATTGAGAAGTCTGCGCTCTGCTTGATTCCCACATCAAAGGACTGCATTATTTCACAGAGAGTGAAACCCCAAAATGACTCATCGTTGATAATGATAAGCAGTAGAACGGTTATACTCAACAAGGTTGTATAACCACACTGTTTATGTGCTTTTTTTTCATTTTTATTTTAAAAACGATCAGCAATAATGTCTTTTTGATCAGTTTTATATTGGTATAGTAATAAATTGGCTGTGTTGTTGCCTTTTTTTCAAACGAGAATGTAAACCAGCATAATTGCATGTTTAGGTGTGGGGGTTCTCTTGCAGTTTATATTGCTCTGTCATCTAGACACAGGATAATCTATTAGGCTTTGTGTCTAGGACTACCATGTGAGTTAAGTTGCTCTGTCAGTGCCGAGCTTGCCCTCCCCTTGTGGTCTTAATGCTCTCAGAGCTCCTGTCCAATTCTCAGAAAGGATCAGAGTCAGCCTACACAGGAAGGCAGGTGTGCCTTATATGTGCATACCCAAAGTCTACATAAATGGCTTACTTTTTTGCATGCAAAATGAGGTAGAACCAACTGATTAATCTCTGGCTTAAAAAATTGCTTTAGTTCAGCTTATCTCTGCCTTCACTGCAACATGCTTATCTACAGAGGATCAAATTCACCAGATATACGCACCTCAAGTCTTGAGGTGAAAAGACAATCTTTGGGAAACGACCAGTGAATTAGAAAGAAAATCTTAAATAAGATGGCTTTAGCTCACATTAAGTTTGGATCACCGAAGTTTCATAGCCTATTTTTAATTAATCTGGTTTTATTCAAGATTATTTTCAGCAGGTGCAGCTTCTGTTGCCAGGTAGGATTAAATCAGTGGTAGTAAATGTAAGACACCACAAATTACACCAACAGTTTAACTGACAAATAATGATCTGGTTAAGCCTCAGAGAACTCGTTATGATTAATATTTGATCACAGTAAAATAATTAGGCTTATGCCTTAATTACAAAGTGTGACCCATCGTCTCAGCTGCATTTCCCATTATTTGCACAGTAATGCTCCTTTTTCTGGCATTTACAGAAACTCTTTTCTAATGGTGACTTAAACATCAGAACAAAGTAGAGTTCATGGGTGGAGTGGGGGTGTGTGTGAATGTGAAAGTACCTGTTAGCCTGTTTGTGATTTCTTTGTAGACAGTGGTGTGTCAGTTCTTGAAATTTAAGCATAAGATGTTTGTGAAGATTCTGAGGAGAGGATGTTTGCTGTCTCCTGGAAAGGAAATGTAATTTTTGTTTATTGCATGGGGGGAGGTTTTCTAGCGAGCAAACCGCCCTGGTGCACACTCAAAAGGGTTTGTAGGGTGTAGGGTTGTTCAAGGTCAGCAACCTGTCATTCAGGGTCAGTTCCAGGATTACATGTACACCAAAGCCAACATCATACATAAGTAATACATTACTCTTTGATTCAATGTTTTTTGAGCTGTTACTTGCATGAGCACAGTGATAATACTGTTGGTTACAAGATGTGCACTACTTCGGCTTCACTGAAAGGTTGACATACAGTTTCCTGTGGTTGTATTTGCAATACAAGCTCCTAAGCTGTGGTTACACTATACTCTCCAACAGTCAATGGGAGGTTTGTGCATGTGTGATGTTGAAGAAGATCTGGTGTTGTTTAATCAGTGTGCTTTAGGACTTGAATCTGGCTTTTGCTTTCTGAGAAGTATATCTGTAAATGGTCTCTAATCACCACGGGAACACAGTTAGGACTGAGTGAGTACCAATTTATTTAGTTTCAGATTGTAGGTAGTTTACAGTGATTGCATCGGTGTTTGTGCATAGACAACCGATGGTGTTTAACAAACAGGCTGTTTTCTGCTCTAGCATTGGCATCGATCAGATCGTCTTTAAGAAGATATGTTACATATTTTCAGTACTGAGAAGAAGTTGTAACTTGTTGCACTTTAGTTGATCTAAATATGTCCTTATTGCAAGCATGAATGTTGATGTGTCACTCTATAAAGCAAACTGTCTCTGCTTTATAATGAGGTGTTTCAGTTGTGGTTTAGAAATATTTAGACTGCTCATTTGTTGAAATTGAATTCACTCGCATTCATGTGTGAAAGCTGTGGTTTCCACTCCTACACACAACACTGAAACATTTGTGGCCAAGTGTGGCACTCACTGTTCAGAACTTGACAATATGGCTGTAGTTTCAGGTCACACGGAACACTCTCATCTATATTCTTCTGTTTCTTTGTCTTATCTCATAGGTAATGCACAACAAATGGCTGTTCAAGCAAGACGCAGAGGTCCTTACAGCATTTCCGTTTTTGGTATTCAGCTCATCTTTACCTGCTCTGCTGTTTGAAGACTGGCGCTCTGCAGGGCAGCAGCCTGCAGCTCAACAACTGGAGGGGATCATTTTAAATGTTGAGAATCAACGTTAAGACTTTGGTTTTGCTTTCTGATTCTTAAGCACATGATACAAAAGTTGGAACTGATTGTATGTCTATACAGCTGCAGTTCTTTGCTTGGACGGCATGGATGCTCTCTTTGAATCCGGTTGACTGTCTCTCACCTCATCCCCTCCTTCCTGTCTTTTCAGTAGAAGGAGGGTGGGGGATTAGTGTGGTGTCCCCTGCCTCTCCTTGTAGGGTAGGCTAGTCTACCTAGTTACCACCGCTGTTACTCTTTTCCCTTGCCCTGTGCTCCTACTAACTGTACCCCTCCATACCTTCTCCCTCTTCATGAAATCCTGTCAAAGCCTCAAGGAAGAGGTTTCCATCCCTAGTCTTGGCGGGATGTCACAGGAGGAAGGACGCAGGGCACCGGTGTCCCAGTCCTACTTTCACTCTCCTAACCCAGACCTGGACTTGACGGGAAAGATTTATAAGAGGGAGGTTGGTGGCAAGCCTTATTCTGTGTTAGTGGACAATAAAATGGCAGCCAAGACATCCATGGGAGATCAGAACATTGGTCAACACCAACATCAGCAGTATTTCAGAGAGGGGGGTGCTGGGCAGGAGGTGGGGACACAGGGGTCCCAGGCAGGCAATGATGGATCCTCTGATGATACTGAAGATGATGATGAAGATGAGGAGGAAGAAGAGGGTGAGGATGGTGAGGAGAGTTTCAAGCGTGAGCAAATCATTGTGGAGGTCAACCTGAACAACCAGACACTTCATGTATCCAAAGGGGACAATAAAACTGGAACCACAGCAGATGACTCTGAAAGAGCTGGAAGTGATGATGACGACGAGGAAGAGGAGGAAGAGGAGGAGGAGGAAGATGAGAGCCCTGAGGAGGATGAGGAGGAAGATGAGGAGGAAGATGAAGTTGAAAGTCAAAGAACGCGGTCAAAGAGAACCCGTCGAGGGTCTAGTAGTGCAGCAGCTTCCAGCCAGCCACGGAGGAAAAGTCTGCGAACAGCTCTGGGTGCTTCCCCTGCTGGAATGACCACCAGAGGGCGACGGAAACGCACAGAGCCTCCAAAGAGCAAAGGCAGGTCAGCTAGGTCAGCTCCCTCCTCTTCTCCTACTGTACCATCAGGAGGGAAAGCAGAGGTGGAGGAGAAGGAGATGCTGGCATGTGAAAAATGCCCTCGAGTATTCAACACACGCTGGTACCTGGAGAAGCACATGAATGTTACACACAGACGAATGCAGATCTGTGACAAGTGCGGCAAGAAGTTTGTCTTGGAGAGTGAGCTAGCCTTGCACCAGCAGACTGATTGTGAGAAGAACATTCAGGTAATCCAAACCTTTATCTGATATTTGTGTAGTTACTCTTGTAAATGGCTTTTTAACTAAGGTGGCCAACAGTCATTTCACGGGGATGCAGCTTTCAAGGTGCTTCATGCTAGTGATTTTATGGAGCCATTATACAACATTCATCACTCACTAATTAAAACAGATATCAGTTATGAAATATGCAGAAAGGTCAGTAAAAAGCACATATAGCAAGAAATTTAATTTAGCTGAATTAGATATTCCTAAATTCCAGAAGTGTTCAACTTGTCACATTAGCCATGATATTAGCCTTAAAATTCTGCAGTATTTCTGTAGCTTTCTTTCCTCTTCTGATATTCATTAAGTTTTGAAAAACGTCTAAAGTTATCGTGGACTGCTTTATAAAAATTCTTCCTAGACAATGGTAATTAGAAGTTATTACCATGAAAGTAAAAGCACACAAAAAAAATGCCATAACATTTTATCTCCTGAAACATAACTTAACCTGCAGTGTGCTTTGAAGAAATGACGGGAAATCTGAGCTCGGTCTATGCATTTCCTGTGTAATTTATGTTTAGATTGTGTGCTAGCTCCATGTTTTGAGGGCCATATTGTTTTCAGCCACCACAACAATACAGCTGTAGGAGTTTGTGTTGAATTTACTTCATAAGCTATTGATAACAACATTGTCATGGTTTGGGGTAAAGCAGCACAGAAATTTTCTGTCAAATATGCAACCTAAAAATACTAATTGTATTTTGTTTGAAAAGTCATGTGTGCATTACTGGTAATGCTTAAGCAAAATTTTAGATACAGGACATCTGAAACTGACGTTATTTAAATCTGCCATCTATTATCAAAAATATTTCAGTGAAAGAAGGTGCATTGTGATTTAACTTCTCTAAAATTGAAAAAGGCGACTCAGCATCTGAATCCCCAAGGGTTATACAGCTGTTTTTAGCAGCTTTATTTAGCCCTTGGTTTGTTCTGCTTGATTTGCATATGCAGTTTAAAGAAAATGTTATTTGAGCAGCTTCCTCTGAGCCACCCAAAACCGTTTGAAACAATTACAGGGTATAAAGAAACCTGTTCTCACGTCATGGAGATATAATATGTGTAATTGTGCAACTGTTTCTTTTTTTCGTTTTCTTTTTTGTTTGTTTTTCCCCCTTATTTTTTGTCCTTGAAGCAACTCTCAAAATAAGTAATTTCTGTGCATGTGTACTAACAATCTAATTTAAAAGGCTCTGAATTATGAAGTTCAATTTTTCCACTTTCATGTTTTCTGTCAGCTTTTCTGATAACCAAAGAGAACATGATGCAAGAGTATGATCACACAACTGGTTCCACAGTGTTTCATTTTATTAATTGATTGATTTTGTTAACATAGAAAAAAGGAACACGTTGTTGGAAAATATTCACATGATATTTTGGCAATCACATGCTAAAAGTCAGCTGGAAGAAACTTTTTTTTTTTTTTTTTTTTTGGCCACTTTGGTTTTACGTTTTGCAGTTTGTGTGGATACTTTTTCACAGTTCATCTGGTTGTTATCTTGTCACACTGCAAGATATTTTATTTTAGGGAGACAACAGCCTAACCATAAAACTCATGCTAGACAGAAATGACTGCAACGCCCAGTTTGATGTTTGGTCATGGCCAAACATCAATGTATAGTACTTGGACATGTCTGCAACTGTCCAAGTACGACTGATTTATACTTTGAAATTAAAATGGTCTTTTGATCGGGTTGCATTATGTTCGATATGATTTAAGAAGGAAGTATTACTATTAAAGTTTTTTTGTTGTTGTTGTTTTTTTTTTTTAAATCAAGAGTAATGATTTAGTTATGATGATTTGGCCTCTTCCGTTTTTACTTTGATGGTAGGATTTAGAGGGATTTCAGCAAGATAAACCCTTGCTGACTTTTTTTGACTATTGTTGCCCAGCAGAGGGCGCTGGAGTATAATAAAATAATTCTGGCTGATCAAAACAAAATGCTTAATATTAATATTTTTTTGTCTTCCTTTTATACATTTTTGTTGTTGTTCTTCAGTGTATTTCCTGCAGCAAGTCTTTTAAGAAGCTCTGGTCATTGCATGAGCACATCAAAATTGTGCATGGATATGCAGAAAAGAAGTTCTCATGTGAAATCTGTGAGAAAAAATTCTACACTATGGCTCACGTCCGAAAGCACATGGTTGGTAAGTTGCAGCTGCTGTCTGTTACTGTGATATCTAGAAGTGTGAGACACCACATGGCTTTCAATTAAATAATATTCACCTGTACAAGATCCATTTTTTTTCTTATAGATACTCAGCATAGTGTCTTTAGTGACAACATGCTGCCTTTTTTTAAATATTGTGAAA
Organism: Neolamprologus brichardi; assembly: GCF_056152115.1. Taxonomy (NCBI): domain Eukaryota; kingdom Metazoa; phylum Chordata; class Actinopteri; order Cichliformes; family Cichlidae; genus Neolamprologus; species Neolamprologus brichardi. The sequence continues at coordinate 18,706,063 of NC_142107.1, forward strand.
TGTAAATTCTTTTGTATGATCATGTCTCGTCATAGTATTTATTCAAGCAATACCAATTTAGTTAAAACTTTAATTTGATTAGTTTGTTATGATTTCGCCATCTCACATGCATTTTTTTTCTCTTAAAACCAGCTCATACGAAGGACATGCCATTCACCTGTGAAACGTGTGGGAAGTCATTTAAGCGCAGTATGTCTTTGAAAGTTCACTCACTCCAGCACTCTGGAGAGAAGCCCTTTCGTTGTGAGGTAAGATGTCTAACAATAGACTTCAAACAGTGACTGAATCAGTATTTCCCCTACATAAACCATCCAAGTATATTTGGGTGTTATTATTTTTTGTTTGTTTGAGAGAACAATGCATCCACAGTCCGTTTACTTGTGGACAATCCTTTGACCTATATATATAAACTTCAGGGTGTGCTAAGCACCTAGTCTGGGCTTTTCCATCTCCTGTTTTCCTCCAGTCTCCTGTTGCGGACTACAGCTTGTGGCTGTTGTCCTCCTCCCACTCTGGAGATCCTGTGAGCTGAAGGGCTGTTGCAACCAGAACCTGTTTAGAGTGGAGATCAGGTTCATGTGCCACTATACCAAACTCATGGAGGCCTCAGAGGAATATAGCTGCAGATGGTAGACCAGCAGTTAATCTGCATAATAAGAGACTTAGATGCAGCATTTCTAAGTTATTTATTTGTAGCACATAAAACTTAAAGGGTATTATTTGCTCATTGACTTATATATTCACTTATTCCAGTGCTTTTGTGTCCCAGTCCCCACCACAACTAAAGTTTAAAACTGTGGTAAAACTTAAGAGGAAATAGATTACTGCTAATCCATGTATCTAGAGGATTTCTGTACCTTAGGCACAGATTTCTTTGGCTGGCCTTCTTTGAGTTCATACTTGTTATGAATGGAAAAAAAATTATTTTAAATCACATCAGGGCGATCGTGGCTCAAGAGTTGGGAGTTCGCCTTGTAATCAGAAGGTTGCCGGTTCAAGCCCCGGCTCGGACAGTCTCGGTCGTTGTGTCCTTGGGCAAGACACTTCACTTGTTGCCTCGCCTCGCCTCTGTCAGTGCGCCCCAGGGTGGCTGTGGCTACAATGTAGCTTGCCATCACCAGTGTGTGAATGTGTGTGTGAGTGGGTGGATGACAGGTTGTGTAAAGCGCTTTGGTGTCCTTAGGGACTAGAAAAGCGCTATACAAATACAGGCCATTTTATTTTTACAATTTCACAGGGTTTTGTTGCAGTTGAAATATTTGCGTTAAAGATTATTTACATAACATGGAGGGCATATAATAGTGGTTACTCGCTTCCTTTTCAGCAGGCATGGTTTAATTTACATACTGTCTTCAAATACCCTTGAACAAATAAAATTATATAAGGCTGAAAGTGCAGTGGCTTTAGAAATTTTTATATAAGCAAACATTTAAATTTCACCACCCCCCTTCTTATTTATTTTTGGTGTGAATTTTACTGTTGATTTTATTTATTTTAATTCAATTATATGTTTTAAACTAGTTGGATCACTTGAATGGAGTGACAGAATTTTTTTTTGTGTGCTATAAAAGCAGACTTACACCAGTAAGTTTCAGCTGGGAGACATCTGTGTCCTGTGGTTTGTGAATAACCTAAAATAGTCAGTGTCTTCCAGATGTTGACTGTGCACTGTGTGTTTTGCATTCAGTGGACAATGTTCTACAGAGGAGCTGAAGCCAGACCATGTCAAATATTAGAAAAGCACACAGGAACACAGTTCACCAATTAACTGAAGCGTTAAATAGCTGAAGGAATAAATGTTCAATGTATGCATGTGACATCTGTGAGAGAAGCGTTTTGTTATGTTGTGTGACATGATGGTTGTTTTGTTTTGTTTTTTCTTTGTTTTTCTTGTTCAGCTGGGTTGGGTACAGTTGAAACAGTGTTTTACTTCAGCCGAAGACCTTTACATTCCCCAACTATTTAAATGGGGGTCAAACCAGAACTATGTATGGAGGTGGAGTTACTCTAATCAGATGTTTGAGGTCGTCATCAAATATTCAACTATATCCTTAATAAGTATATAGGCTGTTTATAGAAGCGGCTTTTATTTTTCTTTCTTTTCTTCCCTTACTGACATTTATTTGGTCAGGTGGTGCCACATTAACATTATGAATACTTCACTTCAAGAAAACCCTGACCAGACAAACCTCAGATTGCAAATACAGTGTTGCTCCATGCACCAAAATAACCTGAACAGTGGTGCTGGATTGTGGAACTAACTGCGTTTCTTAAGCGTGATGCGTCATAAAGCAGTCCCTACACAGCAGTGTACATATAACTCTAAATAATGGCACACAACAGTTATATTTAACAACAACAGTTATGAAAATGTTAAATAATAACATTGACATTTTCACAAAATTATCATTTGGGACAAAACAAGGAAGCAGCCAAAAGCAATAAATGATTTATTGTCAGAGCTGAAGCCGCTTTTGTTACATCAAAAGCTGTTTTATGATTGAACAATGTTACGGTATATTTTAAACCCTTACTGATTTACTTGGGTTACGGTTGTCAAAATAAACATTTCACTTCTAATCTATTTTCACATTAGACAATGCAGAAAGAGTAGCGCATGATAAATGTTTTATCTAAATCAGATTGTCAATTTCTGTGTGTCAGCAAGTGTGCTTTTTTTGTGTGTGTGTGCATGCTGTTGTACTGACTGTGTGTGTGTGGACATGTTATCTGAACACATCTGTTGTTTCTGCTGTAGAACTGTGACGAACGGTTCCAGTACAAGTACCAGCTGCGCTCCCACATGAGCATTCACATCGGACACAAGCAGTTCATGTGCCAGTGGTGTGGCAAAGACTTCAACATGAAACAGTACTTTGATGAGCACATGAAGACACACACAGGTGAGAAACAAGTGTGGGTCTTTTAAGTTCCATAAGTGTTCTGGGAAAATCACACATGCCAATCAGGCCAGTGTCCTTTGGGATAATCCATATGGCTCTGAAACCTATGGACTTTCTGCAAAAACATGAGTGACAGTATTAACCTGCTTTTTAAATGCAGGAAACCAATTCTAGTTTCAGAGCCCTTTTTAAGTGGTGAGGCATTTCTATGAAATCAGGAAGCTTTATAGAAAACTCATCACTTTGTTTGTAGAAACTGAACGAGGCTGCACTCAAATATAGTACCCTAGTTGTAGTTTCTTCACAGCAGGAGATTCCAGTTTCAAATAATGTAATGTCTCCACTGTGGATTCTTCAGTAAATAATGTCACTAACTGGTTACACACAACCCCCAAATCTGATATATGTAAACAGTATTTTTGTTTGGCATTGATCATTGTCTATATAAAAATAAAACTCCCATTTTTTTTTTAAAAAAAAATTTACATTTCTTTTTCTGCAGTCAACTAAAACAAAGAAATGACTACTCAGCAGATACTTGCTACTTTAGTCGACAAATGTCTTGCCCTTCTGTTTTCCATGTTTGCATAGTTTCCTCCCAGCTTCTATTTAAATGCAGTCGTGCAGAAGCAAATTACAACGACCAAGTTGGCCCAGCTGTTGACGGGGAAAATTACATTTCATACAGACCAGTTGTTTCCGAAATCTTTTTTTGTCCTTTGCATGACGGTTACAGCACTTTGTACTCTTATTGAAATATAACAAAAGTCTCAAATGACTATAGATTTATTTTACTTTATAAATCTAAAGTTTATCAAACATTTACCATCCTTCATTGGCCTGCTTTACCAGCCACCCAGTCACCATACTCATCCTAAAAAAAGAATCAGATGGGGAGTTGCCAACAGGAACATTATAGTGGTAAGAGCAGGAGACTTTGCCCAGAATTTTTAATGAGAGGGATGTTCTACATCAAAGAGGAGCCTTGCATATACTGTGGCTTATAATGACTACCCAAACACATGCTGTATTACACCCCTTTGATTTTCTGTCTCTGCTGCATTGCTATTTCTAAGACCACTGCTAAGCAGTGATGCCTGTATGTCCTTCACTGTTTTTCACCAGCCGTGCCTGTCGTGGGTGGACACACTGCACTCCATAGGCTCTCACAGTTCTATTTGTGATGTATAATTATGCTACCCTCTCCTCTCCCTGCTGCTACCAACCAATTTAGCCTCATCCAGGAGGAGACACACCCAGTCATGCTCTGTAATAGGAAGCATACACTTTCAACACCCAAAGTTTGGTTCACTGCATACAGATTTTTTTTTCCATGTGAATTCTCATGAGTGAATGTAAGGTAACAGTTACAGAAGACTAGCACATTAACTGTCACCTTTTAATATTCATTTAGTGTGGAGGAGCTTCACACATAACATGCAAGAATAAGGCATTTAGAGAGCCCTTCAGCAGCTTGTTAATAGATGGCTGTGTGGGTGGTAGCAGGCACATTCAGTGGCTCCATGGAGGGAGGTTAATGAGAGCGACAATCCAACGGAGCTGCTGTTGTTCACTTTCACATCTCCTCTGCTCAAAGTGTGAATTGTAATAGCTTCCTGCGGAGTGGGTGGGTTGACAGCAAAAACTTATTTACATATTTAAAAGAGAACTGTTGCTCTCTGCAGAGGGAGGGGGGAGGACAGTTAACTTTGTTGAATATTTAACACTTTCTAACCCTCACTTTTGACACCGAATGATTTTATTGTAATGCATTTTTTTCCCCTGTGCTCCATTCTTCTTTTTAATTGGTAGAAACTGTTCTTTTTTTCTCATTCAGTGTTATTGTTGTTTTTTATGAATCTATGCAGGGGAGAAGCCTTTCATTTGTGAGATCTGTGGGAAGAGCTTCACCAGCCGACCCAACATGAAACGCCACCGTCGCACCCACACAGGCGAGAAGCCCTATCCCTGCGAGGTGTGCGGCCAACGCTTCCGCTTCTCCAACATGCTCAAAGCACACAAAGAGAAGTGTTTCCGGGTCACCAGCCCCGTTGTTCTGCAGACTAGCGGCCCACCTGTGCCTGTCCGGATCTTTTCCAACACCTTCTCCTCATCTTCCTCAACCTCTGGCCCTGGGCCCTCAACTGCCACCCTGGCCACCACCTCAGCAACCATGGGCCTCAACCCAACAGGAGGGTCTATTCCTCCTCAAGGCACTGTGGGGCACACGTTCTCCCATGTGCCACTCCACTCAGCGCCCTCTCACCATCATCCCCACCCCTCATCAACCCAGCAGCACCTCTCAAGCACACCCCAACATGCCCAACCTCACCCCCACCACCACCTAGCAGTGCCCCCTGTCTCCCACCTCCCCCCACCTCCAGCTCTTTTTAAGAGTGAGCCCCTAAACCACTGTGGGCACGAGGACAGCAGCTACCTGCACCACATGGCCCCTCCCGATAAGGGCCCCGGAGCCCCGCAGCACCACTGAACTGTGCTGCTGGTCTGTAGGCCAGCACCAAACCGCGCCTTGTTCCACGTCTTCTCATAGTCCTGCCTCAGTTTTTTAGTTTCAAGGCCCCCAAAGCCATGTCTACAGAGAAGGCGTAGCGTGACCAGCACCATTACTCGGTATGTGTCTACACAGGAGACTTCAGGCACTGAAATCAAATGTGTTTTATAAGTGCTCAGAGCCCAATAAACAGCACTGTAATTACGTGCTTTTGTTTAAAACATTTGTGTATATAGTGCAAGTAAAACACAATGCATTACACAGTCGTGCTAACTGTTATGAGTACTTATCTTTTTCCTATTAGAAAAGGATGAGATGGATCATGAGAAATGTGGTTGAAGCTCTTTCTGTGTGGACATAAAGCAAAGGTGCTCCTGTCGAACAGATTCCTGTAACTCAAGCTAAACTTTACACACCCCTGTGTATTCTGAAGATAGACTTATGCACCCTCAGTGTACACATCATGTAACACCTCTACTTTAAAATCCTGCTCAACTGACAAATATTTTCTTCAACAATTTCTTCTGCAGAAAACAATTTTAGTGCAAGTTCTCAGTCTGTACATTATTTTCATCAAAAGCTGCTGATGGAAGTCGTCTCATGTATTACCTGGGCTTCACTGATCAAAAGATCAGTGTCACTGATTTCTCCTTATGTCAACTTGACCATAAGGTTGCACATTGGTCAGGGCTTGAGCTTTCTGTGCAGGTCCTCCCCATAGCAATACTGCACCTGTCCTCCTAGTCGTACTGCAGAGCCTTGGGGCCCCACAGAAACGTTTAATGAATGTTGTAACTGGTTCTACCTGAGCCTTTCTCTGTCTTAAGGTCAAGTCCTGGCCTTTCTGTCAGAGGGGCAACAGAAGTTGTGCAAGATGCAGTGCCATAGGTTACAGTAAGGATGGGGGGAGGAACTTTGTAAAAGGACATTTGGTCAAAAGATTTTGTAAGTGGTTAATTGAATCTGGACTTAGTCTGAGATTCATTACATGATAAAATGGTGCTTTCCATTCCAGTACATGAAATGTTTCTTTTGTTTTTGCTTTTTTTTCTTAATTTTCAGAAGTATGAACTACATAATAGCATTGTATTGTGTCATACAGAACATGTCTTGCCAGTTGAGCTTTTCTACTGCGCATCCAAGGTTTGACTAGATATTTTGCGATCAAGACAACTCTAGTTATGCAGGACATTGCCTAGGCGCGCACACACTCGCTCCTCACACTTTTTCAAGCACACGCATACACACAAAAGACCACATGGTCACTGATTTATTTACTTTAATCAGTGCTGCCTCAGCTTTCAATACTGTTGGCCAACAGAAGCTTTTAGATAACGGACGACTGTCGAGTACTGCCACTGTGAGGGGCCAACCACGTGGCCCCATCAGGATATATCCCACCTCCCTTCGCTGCTGTCGATGATACGGGTTATCATGTTAAAGGTCATTTGACACACACACAGTATACACAACTGGGACCTTTACTCATCAAAGTTCTTAATGGGAAATTATGCATATTCCTCTCAGCCTATATTCCACGGTTTGGTGTGGGGTGGCGTTACTTTTTTATTTTCTTTTGTACTTTGATCGTACTGACATACTTTGATCCACACAGGCAAATGCATGTCTAAAGTTGCTGAATGTTGCCTACGCAGAATGATGGCCGATAACTCATATGTATGTTTTTTTTGTTTTTTTATTTTTAGTTTTGTTTTGTTTTGTTTTATTATTTAATTTTAATGTCTTCTGCTCAGTTTTAAGCTAATGAATGCTTCTGTCATGTAGATATACTGTTATTAGCACATGATAGGAAATGACAGGATAAGAAGCAGTGGTCATACAACTTCTAATACTTGGAATTCTTGTATAGATAAGCATATGTTTGATCAAATCAGCTAAAGAAATTACATTTATTAATGTAATAGCCAACAGTGTGAATGTTACTTGTGTAAAAGAAGAAAAAGGTTGGCTTGCGTTGGAATGAATTTGGGATTGCTTGGTTTTCCCCTTCATCCAGTCTGATCGTGTGTTTAGAGTGTGTCTGTGTGTAAGAGTGCATGCAGTCTGTGTCTGTCTGACTGTCCCCAGTGCTCTTGTACCAAAAGCTGCTTTTACACAGTGTGCCCCAATGTACGCCTATTTTGGGATACCTGACCTGAACAATAGCAGTAAATCTACCACGACCCTCTTTGTGTCATTCTAATGGTGTTCAGTCTGAAGTGGTTAAGCTCCATTGTTTAGTCTCTTTTTGGATTTGAGACCTGCAATTATCCTGCCATTTCTGTGGGTCTTAATACTGCTGCATTATTTGCTTATCATCCTGTCCCCTCTGGTTCACTGCTGTGATTCAGCATTTTGCAGTATGGATTTTTGTCTTTTTTTTTTTTTTCTTTCTTTTTTTAAGCCTTTTCACTTGTGTGTATTCTCTGCACTTTACTGCTGCGTGGGTGAGGCGCAGGGAAGGGAGGAAGGGGTGGGACTGACAATGCATTGTGGAACAGAGAGCAGTTGTGGCTGCACGGGAAAGGGCGGAGATGGAGGTGATTACTTTGAGTGGATGTTTTTTAGGCAAGGAAAGGAGGAGAATCCCAGGTGGAGGTGGGTAGTGTGAATTGGACCATGGCAAAATAAAGGACATTTTCTTTCAGTGTCTGCTCAAATCAAATCATTGAAATACACTTTTTGTTTTCTCCAGTATGTGCTCCCTTTAACGTGAAAGGGATGTTCCTCCTGCTTTGGCGACTTTACACTAGCCCCTCCACGCACTTCTTTGTTTTTATCTGTTCATGGAGTTTTCCCCCTTCTCTGTGTCATGTCTTGTTTTCTCGGTTTGCAGAATGATTCTCCTCCTCCTTTCTTTGTTATATAGAATGCACTTTCTACTAAATTTCTTGGGTAGTTAAGGAAAAATAACATTGTATATTCTTTAAAGATGTTTTAAAAAAAAATCAATATACTTTTCCCCTTTGTATTTTTAACCACTTAATGTAGCATTGCGTATTTTATTATTGTATCTGGTACAAAATGTGCAGCTTTATAATGTCCTGGTTTGTCTTCTTTTTTTTTTTCTTTTTTTTTTTTTTTGTATGTTATCTGGGGATTGAGGAGAAGTTGGAAAAAAAAAGTTGGGCCTTTTTTGATAATGTACATTTAACTGACTGCTAACTTTAAAAGTAAAAACAAGTAGCCATGATTATTACATCTGAGTTTCTGTTTGTTTTGCTTTGCCGGATGCGGATGGTTATGAAATGCAGCAGGTCGGTTTAACTTTCATACCTACCTTTCCTGAAAAGTGTAGCTTGCTGCCACTGCAGCTCTTACTCTACTATTTTTAGGTTCACTGGGTTCTTGGCACAACATGTTACCTAACAATGGCTGCGGGCTACATATGACCCTCAGGGTTCAACAACAGCTTTGCTTTGCTGAGCATTTATTTGACAAGAGAAGTTTTAGATCCTCTTCTTTGTGAGCACTTCCTGTTCACTTTAAAGTCACAGCAGGCTTTATTGTATTTGAGGGCAGTGATCTTGACAGTCAAGTACCCACATTGTACCTCTTAGATATGCAAATGCACCTTGAGGCCATATAACTATTAGATTACAAGACTGTGTTTAAAATCGACTTCGATATCTCTTGTTGCATCTCAGCCAGGTTTATTCATGCGTTAACAGCGTGTACATCCACCGAGGTCACATTAAGGCATTTATTGTTGCTAGAATACCTCCTAAAATGCTGTGTATCCTCCATCACCATAGGAGGTTTTAAGTGGTGCACCAATGAGTCACATAATCCTATAAGGTAGCAGAGCGGGCTGATGGGTAGAGAAAAGTGTGAGTGACTCACTGTTGGTGAGTGGGTGGTCAGGTACCAAGGCTCACTCCATGAGCAGGGGAGATAATAACACACCGTCTGTACATCTCCATTCCCATTTGGGCTTGAAAATAGTCGGCCTCCCCAGCTGTTAGTCATTACGCCTTGCGGTGTTGAGGAGGGAGGAGGCCCCCCCTCCGTCTGTCAGCAGGCAGATAAAGAGAGGAGGGCTTCATGCCATGTTTTTGTAGGCAAGTGTGCACCGCTCTGAAACTTGCAGTGCGGTTCATTAATCAGTATACTTGCAGGGTTTTATCTAGACTGCTGTCTTGTGGAGAAACAAGCAAGCAACACAAACTCCCTTGCTGCGATGCTAATGTTTCCCTGTAGTTAATAAACGAAAACACAACACTGCTCTCAGATGTGAAATGATTTCGTTCCAGTCATCCTCACAAATGTCTCGCATGTGGTACTTTGCCCCCGTTCCCTGTGCCGCCTTTGCAACAGAGTACTTATTGGCCGGAAATCCAGATCATCCTGGATGAGGGAAGGTGCTTGTTCTCTTTGTAAGAACATGAGAGATCATTAAAACTGTTCTGTTTTAAGGGAATGTGGCAGAGTTACTTTAGCAAATTCAGATGAGATGGGGTTATTCAGATGTAATCCCTGACTCTCCACTCCAAATTGGAATTACACAAAGACGTATAAATGGGAAAACTTGAGAGCTTGACCTTGTCCCATTGACCTCCCACTGCTACCAGAAGTGCTTATTCTCCACACCTTTTTTTTTTTTTTTTTCGGTAAATGCTCCATTGTGTGGATGTGGCTATGCCACGTTTGGAGCCATGTATAAATACTAATAGGCTACATTTACGAGACTGGCGCACATTTCTTCTATGGTTATATTCAAGGAACGGACTATTTACTCTCGATGGGTTTTTCTTCTTCCTTCCTCCCCCTACTCCCACAATCCCCTCCCCCCTCCACCTTTTTATATCGTGAACGCGCGCAATAGGCTGCTATTAAATGGGCGGACTCGGAGGCGCGGTCACGTTCAGAGCGGCTCCGGTGGGTTTGAGTGGCACATAAAAGTGCGCGAGCCACCGGCCGGCCGGCGGAACTCTACCTCTCCTCTATGAGACCGGATCGGAGCTGACTGACACCGGGGATCGGAACCAGAGCCGGTGACTCATCTGTAATTATTATTATTAGTAGTAGTAGTAATAGTAGTATTTTAAATCCTCAATCCAGCGCACATCGCCTGCACTGCATGATGTTTGTGCTGCTGTTATGTAAAACAAAACCCTTCTAGATTAACAGCTTGATAAGTAGCCTCGACTTTTCTTACTAATCAGTAAGCTTTTTTTTTTTTTTTTTTTAAAGAAAAGTCTAAAATCCCTATTAATAGTGGTTGTTTTTTCTTTTGGTTTTTTTTTTATGTGTGCTTTATGAGCTCTCTGACCTTTTTTCGGCATTTGTCTGCCTTTTAAGTTTATCCCGTACTGCGTTTCCACTGATTCAGCATTCATTGTATTTTTCTTCCCATAAAGGAACAAACCAGCTACAGTTTGAAGTCAACTGGTTGGATCTGGACATCCACTGTAGACATCAGGGAAAATCCAAGGTAAGCACACGTCCTGTGAAAAAGTTGAATAGGGCTGACCTGCCCGGATATATAATCTGTAGTTTACCGTTTTGCTTGCTTGCTGGAACTGCATGAGTGAGTCTTACCTTGTTTTTCGCTCTTCTACACAATACTTGACCCTTTTCCCCCTCTCCAAAAACCATAATTTGCTGCCGCCTCTTGTCTGACACAGTTGCTGGTTGGCTGCTTTATATTATATTTATGGATTTTTTTTTGTGCCTTTTCATTGAAATTATATTATTGCTATGAAATCTATATTTGACTTCTTTGCCTCCACCCAAACCCCCACACCCTCCTTTATTGCATTGATGTTTCCCAGAAGGTCACCCTCCTCCTCACCGCGGCCCATTGCGTGGGATGCTGGAGAGCAGAAGAGCGGGGGTGGAGATTTGATGCCACTTGGCAATATTAAAAGTTGTGGCGTAGTAAATCATGGGGGATTCAATCTTCAACTGCTGTTATGTCCCACCCCATCCCCCAGGCGAGGAGGAACCCCAGAGACCCAGGCGCTCAGAGATCATGGCCTCCCACCCAGCTCACATCTCCCCTGACAAGCGCTTCCTGATCTTCTTTGACTTCGACGAGACCATCGTGGATGAAACCAGCGATGACATGGTCGTGCAGGCCGTCCCGGGTCAGCACCTCCCCGGGTGGCTGACGGACACTTATCAGCCCGGCCGCTACAACGAATACATGCAGCGGGTGCTGGCCTACCTGGCGGAGCAGGGGGTCACCGAGAGCGACATACGCAGCGTCATGGAGAAGATACCGGCCACACCCGGTATGCTCACCCTCTTCCAGTTCCTCCGCAACCGGCCCGCGAAGGACTTTGAGGTGATACTGGTGTCCGACGCCAACACCTACTTCATAGAGTGCTGGCTCCGGCGCGTCGGGGCCCGCCAGCTGTTCCACCGCATCTTTTCCAACCCTGCGACCTTCAACAAGGACGGGCGGCTGGTGCTGCGGCCCTTCCACTCTCACGACTGCCCCCGGTGCCCAGACAACATGTGCAAGCAGGTGATCGTCAAGGACTACGTGGCCCGCAGGACGCAGGAGCGGGGGCGCCCGTACCAGAGGATCTTCTACGTCGGGGACGGAGCTAATGACTTCTGCCCCGTGCTCTCCCTCGGTCCCCGCGACGTGGCCTTCCCGCGGAGGGACTTCCCCATGCACCGGCTGATCACCGAGACCCACGAAGCCCAGCCAGGGGAGTTCAAGGCTGTCACGGTGCCTTGGGTGAGCGCGGAGGATGTGGTGCAGCGGCTCCGGAAACTGGTGGCAGATTAAAGGGTCACACACTTAGAGAGAGAGAGTGTAACACAGAGGGGGGTAATCAAGGGGCCAGCTGACACTTTAAGTCATATTCTCAGGTAAAATATTCCCAGAAATTGTTGTGGACGGCAATAAGATATTTGTACCATCTGCGAGGGTCATTGTGTCTATCTGGCAACCAACACGTGCCTCAGTCCAGAATCGCACGTTTTTGTTCCCCAGTCCTGAAATAGAAACCTGGTTTAATCATTAGACATCAAGACCTCAGCTGTTACCCAAAGTGGGGAATCAAATGTAATGATATAAGCATATTAAAGAATATTTCAGTATAACTATAAAGTTTGAAAGCATCCGATTAATAAATATCCTTCAGTGTGGAACATGGAGTGATTGTAAATGTTAAAGTGGGTCAGTGGTGTGAGGAATCACTGCGGCAGTCAATAAAAATCTTATAAATAACATGACAAATATATCAACCAATTGACTTAAGTGCTCCCGAATAGCAGCTATAACTGTTTTATTACAAACTGCACATTTTTGAATATGCAACATTAAATCCATTAAATAAAATTCAGACTTACACTGCCATGTGATGGCAAAGGGCATTGAAACTAACCAAACAGTATTTTTTACGTTCCCCAGACACTAACTTCTGTCTAATTGAGAACTGTATGAATGACCGTGTATCAAGAGTGTGTGTTTATGTTTATCAGTCTGTCTTTATTGTGTAGGCTTCGCCTACTGAAACTATCAACACCAGCAGGAATAAAGCCATCGACTGAAACTGTGTCTGTGTACTTTTTATCACATTGCCAGAATCCACGAGCAGCAGTGAACTCCCCCCAGATATCGTTCATAAAGGCGGGACATAGTGTCACATTTTCTGTTACAACGCTGACAACCGCTAGGATATCCCTCGTCTGAAAATTTTAGACGGCTTTAACTCCCATCACAAACTCATACGCACCCACAATTTGCATGCCATAACAATTACAAAGTCACTTGAAAGAGACTGCAATTAAAAACGGTCTTGAAATGACACCTGAAAGCCACATTAAAACCCAATAAACCAATGATTTTTTTTTCCAGAATGACGTCTTATACTTTCATATTCGTTAACAAAAGAATTTCATTCTTTATTAGAAGGCATGCCTGACTTTTAGTGTATAAAAATATTACAATATATGTCTTTACTTTCATCTCCTTTATCGCCTCACGAGCATATTCATGCGTGTCTAGTGCCCTCTTGTGGTTAAAGGTTGTAACTACATACGCGATGTTGTTAAGGTCTTCATTCAGGTCAGCGCTTAAGATTTAGGTCTACAACACGGTAACGTTTACATTTTCCGAGTCTTTCGGCTAATATATTCTAAAAGTAGTTATCAAAATAACTCTAAAAATAGAGGAAGTTGTAGTTACATATGGGGATCAACTGAGGGCAACAATTGCACACGGACGTCAGTGAAGATATAAAAAATAAAAACAAATCATTACATATATGCTCTGTGAGTACACACGTTTTATTTTGCAGCAAGTGTCATTTGTGGATGGTGAAGCGATGTAGCAATGAACCCTTCGTTTTGCAAACGTGTGCAGTAGTGGCTTTGTAGCCCAAATGGGGGCAGTAGTGAGCTTTAACATCCATTGTTAACCGCCTTCATATTAAACAGCTGAAGAAGAAAACCGGAAGCGTCTGGTGCGCATGGCGCTCTTTGAATAATATTTTCTCCTCTGCTTATAAACACAACTCTGTTTGCTCGAAATCGATAATTAAGTTATTCCTACAGGATACAGGTACGTGTATTTAGCAGCATGCAGCACTGAGTTATCTTTAACTAAAATCTCTGAACAACAACAACGTAACTCAAACGTCGCTTTCAAGCCATTCATTTCTGTGCTTGTTAGCCGGCTAGCACGGTCGTCTTAGGATCGCTAGTGCAGTAGTGGAAGAGCTGCTTATGTCAAACGGAAACGTCTTAGTCAAGATGCATTTTCTGTGCTGATTATCTGTGGACAGAAAACTCGAGTGAACTTGATAAAAGTAACTGAACTGCGACCCTGCATGCTATGCAGCGGTTAGCGTTAGCATTCGCTTTAGCGGTGACTTACAGTGACATATACTTTCTCATGAATGTTAACCGCCACTGGCAGACAACAAACAAGCCAAAGCTAACTTATATTAAAAGTAAATTTCATTTTCTAGTGAAGCATTAAAGTGAAGAAGTTACTGATGTGTTATTGATGACTCGGTGACACGTTGCGTTTTGGCTAACTTAAACAGCAATAAGATGCGTTACACATTTTAAATATCTCGTCTTTTTTTCCCTCTCCTATATATTTTTTCTGCTGAAACGTTATGCGTTTTGTATGCTACAGTGGATCGTATTTATTAAATGAACTTTGCCACCAAATTCAGTTGCTCATTGCTATATCAACCCCTCATTTAGTTCTCTGCGATATGGAGGCTGATTTGTATGACGAGTTTGGGAACTACATCGGTCCAGAGCTGGACTCTGACGACGATGATGATGACCTGGATGCAGAGGACAGAGACGTCGACGAGGTATGCTTAACACTCAAGAACCAGCAGTAATTACCAGGTAGTACTGAAGTTCGTGTTTGCAGTGTATACATGAGTTTGTGGTATTTACAATTTGCAGGGTGATGAAGATGACGAGGATGAGCCAGCGGATGCTGATGATGATGTCCCTGGCATGGAGGTGGTCCTGCATGAGGACAAGAAGTACTATCCTACAGCAGAGGAGGTCTATGGGCCTGAAGTGGAAACTATTGTACAGGAGGAAGATACACAACCACTTACAGGTAGGGCTGCTTAAATTGATCTAAAGATGAAGAAGAAAAAAAACCCATTGTTGACCAAAATCCAAGGTTTCTACATACAGAAAAGAGGTTTTTGCCTTCTCTCAATAGAAAATTACCAGCACCATGATTAACATTATTATAAATGTAAAGTGGCCATTATTTTAAAAATGGGTTTTAATTTAGTCAAGAATAAAAAAATAAGCTACAAAAAATGATAGGAAAATGCTTAGACTTCTGTCAAGTAACAGATGCTCATGGCTTTAACTTTATGAGGACCAATCATGCTTACATGTGTAGTCACTAACAAGAAACCCCGGTCTTGTCATCTTGGTCGAGCTGAACTTAACAGTGAATTTGGGTTTGTTAGGAAGCAGCATAAGTGGAAGAACATAGATGGATGAAAACAGGCGCAATAGTACACTGGGCAAAATTAAAGAAAAGTGTAAATGTTTTGAAAACCCACAGATTCACTCTCTGTATTTTCAGATACATTTTAACAGATGATTGAATTTTTCTGTACTGTAAACATAGTCAAGGAGTGCAGTCTTAAAAATGCTTCTTTTCATAATCCTGTACACAATATTGTCTTTTTACTCCTTCCAGAGCCGATCATCAAGCCTGTGAAGAACAAGCAGTTCACCCTGATGGAACAGGAGTTGCCTGCCACAGTTTACGATATGGAGTAAGAAATTTTCAAGTGTTTCGTTGCATCTGAAAATGCAATTCAGCGTTTCACAGACTGATCTCTTGTAATATTCTTTACACATTAGTCCATCTACATGCATTTACAGCGTGTCTTTGGCAAGCAGCATTAACCCTCTTCTCCCTCGCCAGATTTCTCGCAGATCTGATGGACGGGCCAGAGCTGATTCGTAACGTCACCCTCTGCGGTCACCTTCACCACGGCAAGGTTAGAGTCTGCCTTATTCCTGCTCGGGGCTCAGGCTTCTTTAAATATGCTCTTCCAGTCGTGGTCCTCCTCCAGCATGTAGCCAAGCGAACATGTGTTCGTAAGATGAAAAATTGAACAGATTTGGAACATTTTGGAGCATATGCTAATAACATGGCTGCACTTTAGAGCCATCTGTGGCTCACGGGAATCTAATGAATGTGTTTATTCCATTCAGACCTGTTTTGTGGATTGCCTGATTGAGCAGACACACCCAGAAATCAGGAAGAGAGATGATGTGGATGTGAGTGTTGTGTACAATAATTCAAAATGTTTGCAGTCTGTTATACATAGATTCTGTATATGACAGCTGAGACCAACATGATCTGTTACTTTTTCAGCTCCGGTACACAGACATCCTCTTTACCGAACAAGAGGTGAGTGGCTTGGTTTAACTGCTGTAATGCTACATAGCATTCATTACTAAATAATTCTATCAATATTTATAAGTATCCAGAGTCTATTTAGCCTGAATATCTTCTTTAGAAGACTGTATTGATGTTTCTCTTGCTTTTGCCTGATCCATATTTTTATAGAGAGGAGTTGGCATCAAAAGTACCCCTGTCACAATGGTCCTGCCTGACTCCAGAGGAAAATCCTACCTTTTCAATATAATGGATACACCAGGTATTGTATTCACATTGAATCCTTTAGTTGTTAGATGCATATTTTGAGGTTTTATAGAATGATCTAAAAGTTGCTGACAAAAAACATAAAATCTAACAAGTCTACTTTTGTGCTTGTCCTCCCATAGGCCATGTGAATTTCTCTGACGAGGTCACATCTAGCATCCGCCTCTCAGATGGCGTTGTCCTCTTCATAGATGCAGCAGAAGGAGTGAGTCAACTCCTATTTGCGGTTCTCCCAAACCAACACTATCTATATCTCTTTATGTCATTTTACATGTGTTCTTCAGCTGCCCATAGATCTCACAGATATTTGTGTATCTCTGCCCAGGTGATGCTGAACACAGAGCGTCTCATCAAGCATGCAGTTCAGGAGCGAATGGCGATCACCATCTGCATCAACAAGGTTGATCGTCTCATTCTGGAGCTCAAACTGCCGCCCACAGATGCTTATTATAAACTTCGCCACATTGTAGATGAGGTCAATGGTTTGCTGAGGTAATACTGGGAACCCCTCGCTAACAGTGTCTGAAGTGTGTGAAGCGTTTTATGTGATTTTTTTCCCCCCAAAGAAAATTACCATAAAAATATTTGTTAATAATAGATATTATTGTCTTGGTGTGTGTTAAGTTACTACGTTTAAATATTTTCTAATATGATATCTTGGTGGTATGAGGTAGTGTGAAGCTTGCCAGCACTGCGCTGCTGACAATAGCAGGATTCTTTATTTTGTCAGGTGGTAAACATGGTCGCAGCAAGAATTTCTTTTAAAGGAAAGCCACATTAATCTGTAACTGACCACCCAGTGACACTGGTTGCTGATTGGCTATTTCTCTTCCCTCTCAGCACATATTCTACAGATGAGAACTTGGTGGTGTCTCCTCTCCTTGGAAATGTCTGCTTTGCCAGCTCTCAGTACAGCATCTGTTTCACCCTGGGGTCCTTTGCAAAGATCTACTCAGATACCTATGGTGAGATGACTTTTGGGCTTATAAAGTAGTGAAATCAGTGCTTCACTACAGCAGTATTAATATATTGCTGTTTTTAACCATAAAGCTTTGTCTGAATAATGAACCTTGTGTATTTCTGCTATTTTGACCCAATTTAATTCATTTAAAACATGTAAATGCATAAGAAACATGGCATCCTTATATGGTTTATCTGTTTCAGTTTTTATGTGTTGTTTATTTTTTGTTAAATGAACCTTTTTTGTTTACATAGCATGGTTGATGAATTAAATAATTTCTGGTTTCTAAAGTACATTCGATAAGCTAAAACCATAAGATTACAAAATACTCTGAAGTTAGGGGGCTTTTAGGTTGTAAATCTAACAAGTGCTTATGGCTTTTACTGAAAGCTGATGTATAATATATCGTTTTGATATTTTTCTGTCTTGAAAAATAATCTTAACACACATGATTTTGATTTTTAAAATGGTTCAGGAAGCCTGAAAAACAAACGTCAGAACTGAAGAATCTTAGTTCAGTCTGGGGGGCTTCAAAGCTTCGACTTTCATGTGACCAGCCCTACAAAAAGCCATGACTTTATTTCATACACTGCACAGTTTCCTCTTACCCTTTCTCTCTCTGTTTGTAGGTGACATCAACTATAATGAGTTTGCCAAGAGGCTCTGGGGAGATATTTATTTCAACCCCAAAACGTGAGTAGCTAATGTGGATACGCAACTACGCTCTTAATACATCATTACTATTATTACTACTACAGCAGTTTTCTCCTCTTCCTAATTCAGTCGCAAGTTCACGAAAAAAGCTCCCAGTAGTAACTCCCAGCGCAGCTTTGTGGAATTTGTTCTGGAGCCTCTCTACAAGATCCTCTCACAGGTTCGATGCATTTAACGTCTTATTTATTTAATTTTTTTAACATATGCACAACCAGGTAGCTCGGTACATTCTGGCTGCAGGGAGGGTGGGATGAACTCGCAAAGCTCTGTGTGTAATCCTTACCTAAATCCTCTTTGTGCCTAGGTGGTTGGGGATGTGGACACGTCTCTCCCTCGAGTTTTGGATGAGCTTGGTATCCACCTGACTAAGGAGGAGCTGAAGCTGAACATTAGACCCCTGCTGAGGCTCGTCTGTAATCGCTTCTTTGGAGAGTTCACTGGTATTGCCCGATTTATTTATTTTGTTTTGTTTATATATATTATTCTTTCTTTTTTTTGAAACTTAAAATACTATACAGGCTTGTATGCCTGGCTGCGTGATCAATAAAGTATTAATAATACTATAGACTATTAGCTTGTCTGTATTTTGTAGCTGTAATCTGTAGATTAACGGTCATTCTTTAGAAAATCTGAGTCTCATATCTTCAGTACATCAAATCTTGGTGCTTTTCTTGCAGGCTTTGTAGACATGTGCGTGCAACACATTCCTTCACCACAAGAGGGTGCTAGGAACAAGATTGAGCACACCTACACCGGTGGTCTTGACTCAGACTTGGGGGAAGTCATGGCAGAGTGTGATCCTGATGTAAGTTTAATGGAAGGTCAGGTTTGTTGTGGGCTGAGAAGATGCAGCAGTTAATTACTAAAGGTGGCAGTCTCCCTCCAGTGGAATTCTTTCAGGTCTGATGCAAAAAAAGTCAAAGGGCTCCTTGAATTGCTCGAAAAACACAAATTGTTAATTGATACCTTTACTAAAAGTTATGTTCCAGTGGTTAAAACTTTCCACTTCTTCATCATTCCTCTTATGTTCTCATGTCTGTCGTCCTCAGGGTCCTCTGATGTGCCACACCACTAAGATGTACAGTACAGAGGATGGCGTTCAGTTCCATGCTTTCGGTCGGGTGCTGAGCGGGACCATTCAGGCAGGTCAGCCCGTCAAGGTCTTGGGAGAGAACTACACACTTGAAGATGAGGAGGACTCTCAGGTCTGCACTGTGGGGCGTCTCTGGATTTCTGTGGCCAGGTATACTTTTAAAGCTTGAATTCTTTGTTTTGTCGCAAATCAGGGATTGGTTATTAACATTTCAGTTCATCCCACTATTTTAGGTATCAGATTGAAGTGAATCGAGTGCCCGCCGGCAACTGGGTTCTCATTGAGGGCTGTGACCAGCCGATCGTCAAGACCGCCACAATCACAGAGCCCAGAGGGAACGAAGAGGTGGGAGATCGGCAGAAAAATATGCCCAACGTCTTAAAAAAAAAAAAAAAAGAGTCAAATCCAGATTCTCATGTTTTTTTTAAACTTTGCCTTTTAGGCTCAGATTTTTAGGCCGTTGAAGTTCAACACAGCATCAGTCATCAAGATCGCAGTGGAGCCAGTGAATCCATCAGAGCTGCCCAAAATGCTCGACGGACTGAGGAAGGTCAACAAGAGCTATCCTTCTCTCACCACAAAGGTATGACATCACACATATATCAATAATTTTCTTCTTTTCTTTTTTTAAAATAACAGCCTGAGCCTGTTATTTTAAAGTCAGCATGTTTTAAAAGATTTCATTGTAGTTTTACCTTTGAAAGGACAAACATTGGAAGTGTCGCTGCTCCAGACTGTAATCTAAACAACAGTTAAATGAATTGACTGGTGTGTTTGTCTTTCAGGTGGAGGAGTCTGGAGAGCATGTCATCTTGGGGACAGGAGAGCTTTACTTGGACTGCGTCATGCACGACTTGAGGAAGATGTACTCTGAAATCGACATTAAAGTAATTTTTCCTCCGCATTGCTTTACTAATGATGTACAACTCGTGGCATTTATTTCACGTCTCGTAATGACAACTTTAGGGACCACGAGAATTAGTAAGAAAATTTAAATGATGAGATTTAGTTTTTGCTGCAATTTCCCTGGAGGTTATTAGGCTGGAATGTTCGTCTGTTAAAGGGGAGGAAACGGTGTGTTATCCTCTCCGCTGCCAACCCAGATGTGCTTTGATGTTTTTGAAGAAGGTTTTTTTTTTGTGGTTTTTATTTATTTTTTTGGTAGAAAAATGAAATATTACTTAAAGACAGTACACACGAGTAAAATCATTGCTTTCTATTTGTAATTTCGCTCCTCGTCCCCCCTCAGGTTGCCGACCCTGTTGTGACTTTCTGTGAAACAGTTGTGGAGACATCGTCCCTGAAGTGCTTCGCTGAGACGCCCAATAAAAAGTACGTGTCGAGGGTAATATTTTTAGATCTTATCCAAACAAACAACAGCATGAGGGCAGTCTGGGATAGATTATTAATATAATTCAGAGCACCCGGCTCTAAAATAATTTTCTTTTTTAGTTTTAAAGTTTGAAATCAAATGCATGCTGTTTTGCAGTTTGTAGTGTTTGATGTTGAGAAGTTAAATATGCGCACTGTTCAGAGTGTTTCAGTCAGTCTTTCCCTTGAGCTGAGTGTCTCTCCAACCCATAATTAGTGATTGATAGATGTATGATATGATTGACAGGAATAAGATCACCATGATTGCCGAGCCCTTGGAGAAGGGGCTGGCCGAGGACATCGAGAATGAAGTAGTGCAGATATCTTGGAACAGGTAGGTGAAGACATTACTCTTATCCTCACACGTATAGAAGATAGAATGAACTTTCAATGAACTAAAACGATGTAATTTACTTTTTTATTTTAGACGTGTTGATTTCTTCCTTTTCCTTCTATGATACCAGGGTTATAAAATACTCAATATTTCAGCGCCATCCTGACCAATATTTTATTTTCATTTATCCTATTGTAAAAGTCTACAGTCAAGCGGCGCTTCACAAATCTAAATAGTTTACAACATGGAAACTGCTGGCAACACTCAAGAAACAGAAACAGATGAAATTTAGATTTTCCAGAAAAGACCTAAAAAGGAAAGAAATGCCCAGTTGATTAATGGTTTGGGTTTTTTTTATTTATAAATGAAAGTAAAATGAATCATGCCAGAATGGTGGGCACATAGAATGAAAAAGGAAGGAAAGAAAGGGTTCATGATCCAAACAATACCACATTATCTATCAAACGCAGTGAAGGCAGTGTTATGTTAGCGGAATGCACGGCATCCAGAGGAACTTGGTCACTGATAGCTACAGATTTTTTTGACTGCAGCAAGAAGTAGCAAGATGTGTTTTTAAGTTATAGAACTATAGTTTCTGCTCACATTCAGTTAAATACTGCAAAACTGATTTGAACATTACAAGAAAAGATGCAGAAAAATGCATTGGAGCAGCTTTTTAAGGCAAAAGACATGCACGTGTTCTTAGATGGCTAACTCGGTCACCTGACCTTAATATGGCTATGAGTATGATTTATTTTTAGGTTTTTTGTATATATATATTTATTGAAGAAAAAAAGGACTTGTTACAATAAGGTGCATTGATATTATTTAGTCGCCCCCCCCCCCCCAAAAAAAAAGAGAAAAAAAAAAAGGAAAAGATTTTTTCTTAGTCCTTTTGTTTTACATTCTGATAGCGAAAAAATGAACTCGGTGGCTTGACAGTGTATACATAATGCAGCATGTTCAACCTTTTTACAAAGAATGCATTAGGTACATATTATGAAGTTAGGGTAAGGGTCAACCTGACATTGTACGATACATGGGAGATACACCAATTCAGGGCTGGTCTTACCTAAATTCAGGGCGGATGGGGGACACAAAGCTAATCCAGTTATTCCATATTTTGTAGAATTTGTCTTTTTGAATTTTTAAAAAGAATGTCAATTTTCCATTTCAAATATTTCAAAAAACACATTAAACCAATCAAGTGTTGGCGGAGTTGGATTTAACCACTTTCTGGTTATTGTTTTTTTGCTGGCCGCTAATAGCGGACCGAGCCAGCAACCAAGCCCAAGTACAAATTTACAAAATTAATGTCAAATTTTATCTTAAAAACCTCACACAGAGTTTTATGAATTCCCAGCCAGTAATTTTTTAAGTTAGGGCAGTCCCAAAAGATATGATAATGATGTGCCTCTCCTGATCCACATCTTCTCCAGCATTCTGCTGTCCCATTTTTATATTTAGAGAGTATGATTTTTCATTTATTTATCTATTTATTTAGATTACTGAAGCCAAAACTAAAAGCACAAGGCCAGGAAAAGCATCTCAAGAGAGAGAACTCTTCTTTTTTTTGTGCCAGACTTTATACAATCAATGCTGGTATTTTACATTAAGGTATTAAAAATAATCCATGCATTTAAAATTTGGACAAACATTTTACAGTTGGTTCTATTGGTTTGTCGATTTTTCTAGCGCTTGCACAAATGAAGGGACACTGTATTAACAAAAATAAATAAATCTCAACGGTCAATGAAAGTCTATATTTTAGTCACATCTTAATTGCCTCTTATGTTTATTTTTCTTTAAAATGTATTACTGGTATTCAGGACTATTGGGTGTAGGAAATGTGAAATACAAAAGCAGCTACTGTCACCAATATATCTATTTAAAGTGTATATAAACAACTTTCTGTATTTTAATATTAAGGCAATATGAAGAACAAACTGAATGTATGTCTTCATTTTTTTTAAAAAAATCCTCCATGCTGTATTGATCAAGTCACTTACAGTAATTGAATCATTCACTAAAAGCATGGATGAATTTCCTCCTCTCTGACATGATTACATGCATGAGTGAGTATGGTGCTCGAGAGAGGCTTCCAGTCAGTACATGTCTGAGCTCATTGGTACCCAGCAGAGCCAGCATGGGATACTCTTCCTCTTCCATTAACCCCTTTACCCCCCAGCGAGCCAATATCTTTAATGTTACACAGTTGCACAGTGGTGCAGCCCTCCTTTCAACTGGGCTCTGTTCTTTTCTCATGACAGGAAGAAGCTGGGAGAGTTTTTCCAGACCAAGTACGACTGGGATTTGCTGGCTGCCAGATCTATTTGGGCCTTCGGACCAGACACTACAGGACCAAACATTCTTGTAGACGACACACTGCCTTCTGAGGTGAGGTTTTAATTCAGCCATGCAGCTCAGTCACAACAGTGTGTGCGCCTGTTTGTCTATGCAAAGATTTAATGCTAGACGCTTCTTCCTACTTGAGCACAGACTCTTCAAAACAAAATAAAACTCTTTGACAGTTTAAAAAAGCATCCGATAACAAAACAGAAAATGGGGCTTTTAAAAGCACAAAATTCAAATTGTTTTTATGCAAAATAATTTGTCATTTGAAAAGCTGAAGCCCTTTGAGTATTTGGCAGTTTGACTTTTTTCAGTCTTGCCGAAATTCATGCATTAACAATAGAAACCTAGAGGAGCGTACTTGCACCAAATCTCAAAATCCCCCATATTCATATGGCCATCTAGATCTGAATTAGTTTGTAATACTTCAAGGTGATGACACTATTTTTTCACTTTTCAAATTAACATTTGTGTATATGAGATATGGTCTCGTTTTTGCTCGATTCCAATCAGGAATTTTAATCACTTCTAAACTGGTCCAAGGTCCACATCTGGTTAAAAAAAAAATCATGCAAATGAGCACAGTTTTTTGAGTAGCTTAGAGACCGACAGACCGAACCAATCAGAACTTGTTGGCAGAGCTCTTAAACCAGGGGTCTCAAACTCCAGTTCTCGAGGGCCGCTGTCCTGAAAACTTTTCCATGTGTCCTTGTTGCAACTCACCTGAATACAATTAGCAGGTTATTAGCAAGACTCTATAGAACTTGACTGCATGCTGAGGTGGCAATTCAGCCATTTGATTCATGTTACAGCAGCTCATGAGTGAACGAACACGGTGCAATAAAATAACTTTTGGAAGTACATTTTTCCAAACACTTACATTTACTTAAATTTACTTGAGTAGGCTTTGGGGTTGCCACTTCAGCGTGCAGTCAAGTTTTGTTCTCTCTGAATAAATTAGTAGGTCATTACCTACTAATTTTATTCAGGTGTGTTGCAACAGGGACACATGGGAAACTTTCAGGACAGCGGCCCTCGAGGACTGGAGTTTGAGATCCCTTCCTTAAACTATGCCGTTATATGAAATTTGTGACAGTAGTTTAGTTATCGATGATTCATTTTAATTTTTATTATATAAGATAAAAAAAATACATTTCAAAGAAACAAAAGTTTAGAACATCCACTCTTGGCTAGCTGTGCTTAGTTTCTACCTGTCAAATCATACAAGGATATTGAACTGTGAAGGTTTTAGCCAATCCTCCATCAACTTGTGTTTCACCTCCAGGTGGACAAAGCACTGCTTGGTTCAGTCAAAGACAGCATTGTGCAGGGCTTCCAGTGGGGCACCAGGGAAGGGCCTCTGTGTGATGAACGTAAGTTCTCTCTTTGACCCCCACACCACTGAAACACGCTGCTTCTATGGAGAAAATCTTTGTTTTGTTTGGATTGCATCTGGTGCTGGAATTTCCTCCTAACCTTGTAGAAACTGTACACTGTCAAAATGTGCCTTTCCTCATCAGTGTTATCTAACCATAACCGTGTGTTTTGCTGCCTTCAGCCATCAGAAATGTCAAGTTCAAGATCCTGGACGCGGTCATAGCTCAGGAGCCTCTCCACAGAGGAGGAGGTCAGGTCATCCCAACAGCAAGGAGAGTGGTGTACTCTGCCTTCCTCATGGTGAGCTCATTCTTCCCCCGATCCCCATTCTTCTCATCTGCCATCAGCTTCTCCAGTTTTTCCTTTCACCCGCACTTTCTTTAATGTTCCATTACCTTGATTAGAATATGGATCTTTGCTGATGTGTGGTCTTTTTAATTGCAGTGTGATAACATTTCTCTTTCATGATGTTGGCTTCTTTCCTCATCTTCTTTGGCTTGTATGCTGCTGTTTTCATAAATCTGTCAGTCAGCTATACATGCCATTGCCGTATTTTTTTTTTCTCCAGGCTTTTGGCTTTAATGTATACTGTCCCTTATGTCTCAGGCCACTCCGAGGTTGATGGAGCCATATTACTTTGTAGAGGTTCAGGCTCCAGCTGATTGTGTGTCTGCAGTTTACACAGTGCTGGCTCGAAGGAGGTTTGTCTGTTTTCTTTATATCGATGTAGGGTTTAGTGCAAAGCAGTGCAAATATTAGTAAATACAAATTCCTTCTGCTTTTTAATTATTGGTGTCGTGTTTGTCATTGATCAGGGGTCACGTCACCCAGGATGCACCGATTCCAGGCTCTCCTCTCTACACAATTAAGGCTTTCATCCCAGCCATCGACTCGTTCGGCTTTGAGACGGACCTTCGCACACACACACAGGGTCAGGCCTTTGCTCTGTCTGTGTTCCACCACTGGCAGGTAAGATTTAAAGACATTAACTTGCTTTCCAGCTGATGTTTGTTCAGTAAAGTCAGGAACAACGTCAGTGAAAATCCAGGTGGAAATGCTAAGAAAACGCAGACATTCAAGGAGCTTTGGAGACGTCCAGAGGTGTCAGACTTACACATGGAGTTTGGTATGCGCTGTACTTTAATACAAGTAAAGAAAAAGCTTAGATTCATTGAGAATGAAATAACGGCCAACCCTCACCTGCTTTCATCTGAGGAGCGGAATAAGCTTTTATCAAAACAGACAAAAAAAACACCCCAAACATACGGTTAATTTGTGAATTTCATAGTGAATATTCGCTAAACGACAGCGTGATTTTTGGTTCGTCTGCTGAAACCCATGCACTTACTCGCGCGCACAAACTCTGACACCACATAAAATTATGGCAGCTTGTGCAGCAGAGTGACCCACGTCGTGCACATGTCTGCCACTCTGGTTAAAACGCTTTTGATGTGGAGTAGAGGGGAGTGTTGAGTCATTACGTTTTAAGTATAACGTGGCTGTCCGGGTATCTTTCTGCACATGTCTGACATGTGTTTGTGTCTGCACTCTGCAGAGCTGTGTCAGGGAAAATTAACTCTACTTAGTGTAGATTAATAGTTTGCTGCTCTGAAATTAATCTGAAAGAAAAAAGGATTATCCTGGATGGAAATATTAAGTATTTTTTATACTCCTAAGTTTTGTTTTATCCTCTTGAGGTGAAAATGAAAGTGTGACAAGAAGCTAGGCATGAGTTATTTATTCATAAGCTTGTTGAAATACTGTAAAAAGATGTATTATAGGTACACTGATCCTTTGGGACATGAAAAATAAATGAAACCCACTGATGACAAATGCACACAGGGTTTTTTTTCCCTCCCTCGTAACTTATTTCAGTCAACATGTTAGGTTTTGTATTGTGTGTAGTTTTTTTTCCCTGAGAATATAAATTACCCTTCATGTTTTAGGGCAGTTACCAACTCAGATTTCCCCTGGGAAGATTCCTGATTTTATTTTCATTTTTAAAACTGCTGCAGAAATATTTTGATATTTTGCAATTATGTGAACCAGTGTGATGAATTATTTCCACCTAGCTCAGTTGTAGATTGTTTCGAGAAACCCTCCCTCAAAAAACAAGGATTTCTTTCCCCCCAGCGGACTTCCAAGATGAAGTACCAATCACCACGACCACCTATCCTTAAATGACTCTTCAAAAGGCAGCCTCTCTGTCTGTAACCGATACAATCAACACTATGAATGTTCACTGCTGACTAGTCCTGCCAGCACATATAGATTCAGCTGTCCCAGATAATAAGAATATAGCACAGTGAGCTATGCTGTTTGCCGCATTTAACTCAAGAGGCTATATTGTGCCTCCCTCATTAGTTTGATCATGTAGTGCCAGTATTGGCATGCTATCAGTGCGCTGCTGACTTATTCTTGTTCGAGGCTCCCATCCATCTGTTGATTAGGCTTCAGCCATGCTATTGATGATATTTTTCCCCTTTTCCTCTACTTTTAATCTCCCCTCGAGGCTGAGAAAGTCTTAGCTACTTGCCTCACACTACTTACTTCAGATTCAAGCTTTCCTCTTCCTCCTGGATTTAGGAACTGTATCACATCTCACTAAAAACTTTCAAAGGTTATCCAGTGAGTTAGTGGATTTAGTAAATTGTTTAAAAACCTTCAAACTAATTTCTTCCGACTCAACCTGTTAACAAGACGCTGATGCCATGTCAGGTCACAGACGAAAAGAGTGACAGCACTTTCACGTTGCGCTTTCCATCATGTTGATGGACGCACCCCTGACTCAGTAACAAAGGGACAGACTTGCAACTGAATCAGATATTTAATGAAATGCCCACTCAGCTTGTTAATGCTCTGAGTTTGATGTGCTTCGTGTTGTCAGATTATTTCACAGATTGTGCACGGTTGAGTGAAAAGGGGAAGAATTCCCATGTTGACCAGTCACAGCTGCCATTTGCTCTTTCTCTCTTTATTTTTCACCATGACGATCGTGTTTGTCTTTCAGATTGTGCCCGGTGACCCTCTAGATAAGAGCATTGTGATCAGGCCCCTCGAGCCTCAGCCTGCCCCCCATCTAGCCAGAGAGTTCATGATCAAGACCCGAAGACGCAAAGTGAGCCTTTTGACCACTTGTTCATCAATACTTCTATAAAATGTGCTTGTAAATTGTCTTATTTTCTTTATGATATCTAATTTTTTTTTGGTTCTCCGAAGGGCCTGAGCGAGGATGTGAGCATCAGCAAGTTCTTCGACGACCCTATGTTGTTGGAGCTGGCCAAACAAGACGTGGTGCTCAACTATCCCATGTGAGATCGCAGCATTCACTGCAAACTCCAGCAACACCACCAAGACCTCTGCTGCTCAATGAACAGCAAATCCTGCTTGTTTTAGAAGTTGTGGGATATAATGTTGCTACACCTTACCCATTGCAGAGCAGCTGTAGTTGTCAAACATTGCAGAAGTTTGTTACTTCATCAATCTCTTGTATTTTTATTTTTTATATGTACAAACTGTCATTGTTTTTGTAGAGGAAAAAGAGACATTTGGTGTTCGATCTGGCGTATGTCTGAATAAAAGTTTGTAAGTCAGAGGTTGAGATGTCTGGTTCTTTCTAGTGCTGCAATCTTTTAACATCATTTTACATTTCAAAGTCGACGTATGGGTGTATTGGATTTGAAACACCTGGGTGGGAATCTTCAGTGTTTGTGTCTGTGGGTGAAAATGTTGCTTAGTTGGACTTTTTGCTGATGGCTTGAGTGAGCGGTGCGTGTCTGTCTGGAACACAGTGTGGGCAGTGACTGATAGGTTGTGGGATGATTTGAGGCAGCCAGGCAGGAAGCAAAGGTTAGGGTCACATGACCAAATAAAAGGGGGAACAAAGGAATGATGGAGCATATCAAAGGAGACAGATGTCATTGGATTAAATGTTTGGTCTTCCTTCATCTTGAGTGTGTGCTGTAAACTTAAAAGGCCACAGGAAGTGACACAACCCAACAAATGACTTCTTCCTATGGATGTAGTTTCAATGGTGTGTAGAGAATGTGGAGTGGCTCAGGTAATTTCAGGTAATTAGACGAAGGGGTAGGGTTGTCCAAATTGGTGTCAGGCTAATCAGCAGTACATTTACAGTAAAATAAAATCGGCCGGCTGTGTAACTTTTCTGTAGCTGGGAAGTTGTGTGAATTCAAATTTAACAGGAAGGAGCTAAGAATGTAAAATGAACAATGCCAGGATTTTTTTTTTTAAAGCTGTCAATAATTTATATAATGCTGTTATATAAAATCCACTTTAATGATGTGATTGGGTTTTTAAGGATGCTTCATAAATCATAAATCCATATATAATAGTTTCTAAAGACCCTGGTTATGAGTTTTCAATTGCCCAAGTATATTAAGAGCTCATCTATAGGCAGGATCAAATTTGGCAAACAATACAAACTGCCTTCTCAACTGATGGGATCACCAGAAGTCAGTTTATGTAACTTACAGAGTATAGCATTACTTAAATGCAGGTTTGATATTTTTGGGGGGTTTTTGTATGGGAATTGTTTTCCAAAAGTTTGGTGGTGCAGTATCCCAAAGAACTCCTTCTGAAAAATCCAATAAAAGCATGAAGAACTGCCTGCAACTCAGCATTTAGGAGACCGTCTTTTTGAGCAGTTTAAAGTTACACAATGAGTGATCCTCCAGCCAAATCAGCAGCAGAGAAGTGGATAATGCTGCAGGAGCAGTTTGAGAGGCACCGTCTGCTGTGAAACTTGATTTCAAACTGACCACAGCCACTGCTCTTGGTGAAAGATGAAACTTTCAAGCCTGTAGGGTGTAAGCATTTGAACATAAAACATATATACTGAGTACATTATCACTCTAAAGAGCAGCTTTTAACTTCACTTCAGGACACATTGGTTTGCGTATCTTGTCACACCTTCGGAGCACAGCAGTGTCTGAACAGCTCGGTCCTTCATCACTCACCACTGACAATCCCTCAAACAGTCCCGGAGGTGATGGAGATTGGGAAGGTTAGCCCTGGAATAGGAAGAGTTGAAAATGGCAAGCTACTTTTGACATTTGGACTGAATGTCAATCCTGTTCAGGGTGACAAGTGATTTTTGTGTATTTATTTATTTTTGGCAAACGTGGGTAGATAGCAGGGGTAAGGGTAGGGGTGGGGTGGGGGTTTCTCTGCCCTTTACAAATGCTTCAGGGTAGGAGAATTGAAAGGAATTGGATATTTGTGAACAAGAACTCACTTCCTCATCGATGTATTTAGATGCAGGTTCTGTCAGAGGTTTATATCCAGTTACCTCTGTTCTATAAGAATATGATCAACTCTGCATTTGTTAAGTAAGCGTGCACTCAGACACGGTCCCATCACTCCTCCCTTATGTGCTGGCGTGAGATCGTGCCTGGCCCCGGGCGCAGAGACGGATGGCAGCAGTTCTTGCCGGTCTGAACACAAGGCCCCGGAGCAGTCATTACAATCTGTGGTCCCTGTGCTAAATATAGACAGGAGCAAGGTTCTGCCGTGTTATAGGGCCAACTAGGGGCACTCTCCTCCTCCTCAGTCAGGCCTTTTCCTTTGCATCTTCGTCTAATTTCAACATCTCATCAGTCGCCCATTCCCACAGTTTGTCCGTCCTCTGCTCTTACTTTTTTATTCGTGCTGTTCTTTCTCACTGCAACTACACACCTCTCAGGCTCTGCCATGTGTCTATGACTCAATCACACTTGTCTCTTCCTGCTAACATCATGAGCGAATCTCTCCCTCTGGATTATCCGGCACAACGTGGACAGCTATAGGCACTGAGAGTCCAGGCAGACAGTTTCATAATAAGAATCTGTTTATAGCGAAGATGTAGCCACAATTATCTACTCGCTGAAGGAAGATGATGAAGGTTGAGTCAGCCTCCAAACAATGTCATGACTACAGCAACTACAAAGAAGCCAAAAAAGAAAAAAAAACTATACAAAGTGAAGCAAAACAAACAACGAGTACTTTCAGACTGGATGTCTTGCTGCTTTGTTGAGGCCTTTCGTACGTGTCTGCACCAGGGGCCTGCTTTCTCATAAGCAAAAAAGGCCGTCGATCTGAACGATGTTTCCAAACCTTCCCAGAATATATCCTATTGCTCCTCCTTTCATATCTACCTTCCAGCAGATCCATAAAAATCTGAGGTAGGGGATTTGATCTGGCACATAAAGAAACACATGACTGTGTGACTCCTGCACCCGCGGGCACCCAAAGAACCAACAGTACTGATTCATTTCCTATCAGGGGATCCAGAGTTCATGCCAGAGTTTAGCTCACATACTCATTGAGGCTGCACATGCATGGGTGCCTGCAGAATCAGAGAGGGTGGATGGACTCGTGAGCCACCCCGCCTTTAGAAGAATGAAGCTGCAACCTCAAAGCTGCTAGCTGTCTCAATTTGCCAAATGAACCATATGTGTTCTCATGCTTGAGGCCTTCTAAACAAGCAGATTGAGACCAGACGTGGGCCCTCACTCAGTGGTGCGATTGAGATGGTAATGAATGGTAGAACACCTTGAAGTGATCCAAATCATTTCACGAATTACTCATCTGTAAGCCCCTTTTCACTGTAAGGAATCAAAGAACCCTGATCCCTTCAGTCACTTCCTTGGATATCATTTGCAGCCCAATAATTATTAATTGTTTTTTGTCAATGGTTTAATTAATTAACCTATTTTTTTTCCTATATAAAAAGCCAAGTACGTCAAATTGACACTTTATTTGTGCTTTATGGATTTGGACCACAAACAAAACTACACCAGACTAGACCAAGACTAATCTTGCTAAATAAAGACAGTTTTAACTTTGCATTTATTTATTTATTTTTTTAGGGTTTTTTTTGTATTTCTCCAGTTTGCTTTTATGGGAAGAGAAGTCTCCCCCATTTGCTCTGAATTAAATTTCCTCTTGACTGCTGTAAATATTTTTATAATGTAAACAAAACATTTTTTTAGCAAAACATTCTGAGCATGTTTTGAAATTTTTTGATTTTATTTTTAGATTTATTTCATAAAATGTCTTCTTTCAGACTAGCTGAAAGAAAATTCACATCTACACCCACCGGCCTCTTCATTAGTAACGCCTTGCTACTACTTGCTCTGTTGGACCCTCCTTTGCCTTCAGAACCGCCCTTATTCTTTGTGGTATAGATTCACCGAGGTGCTGGGAACATCTGGAGATTCTGGTTCATTTTGACATCATAGCATCACAGTTCTGCTTTAGGTTTGTTGATTGCACATCCATGATGGGAATCCTCCTTCCTGTCACATCCCTAAAGTAGCTTATTTGGACTGATATCTGGTGACTGTGGAGGCCATTTGAGTACAGTGATCTAATTTTCATGTTCAAGAAACCAGACTAAGATGATTTCAGCTTTGTGACATGATCACCATGATTTACATGGTGGTCATAAAGGAGTGGTCATGGCGGATCCATGTTTTCATGCTGTTTAGTATAAATTCTGATCCTATTTAAATGTTGGAGCAGAAACTCAAACTTAGACCAGGCCACATTTTGAAGCTTTCTGTTGTCCAGGTCTTGTGAGCTCGGCTGCTGTAGCCCACTGGCTTCGAGGTTCAGTGTGTTGTACATTCAGAGATGCTCTGTATTCTCTGTAAATCCTCGAGATGGTTGTTTGGGAAAATCCCAGCAGATCAGCAGTTTCTGAAAAACATATGACATTGTCTCCCCATTCAGATGCTCAGTTTGAACTTGTTGACCATGCCTGATTGCTTCCATGTGATTGGCTGATAGATTAGATTTGCACTGATGAGTAGAAAACGTGTTATTTTTTATTGCACTATGACAGGCTTGCAAAACAAAAAGAAGTATAATTACTATAAGTCATTAATGGAGCAAAATTAACTGTGAGGACTATTTGTTGTTTGTGAAAAATGGATAGAATTTTCACCAAATCCCATATTTTCCCAAATCACGGTCAAAATACATATATTTTTTACCCTTCTATTAAATTTAATAGGTAATAAAAATATATTTCCAAAACCGAATCTGTAAATCTTCCACCCCAATGTGCCAACAAAAATTTAACGATGCCTTTTTGCCCATATAAGTGTTCCAGAGTGACACACATTTTATTTATAATGCCTCATTGCCATACTAAGGAAATACACTTGCAGTACAATAGCACATTCCACCCCCCACCCCCTCGTCCCCGCCCCCAATATATCTGAGACCCACCAGCGTCTTCCGTTAATTGTGGATAAGCAGATTAAGAACATAAACTCATAGCAATACTAATTTGAATAAATAAATAAGTATTACCTCTAACATTCCCAGTGCTTTTTTATAAAAAAGATATTAAATGTTGTATTCAAATGATACCATAGCAGATAATTATCCTATTGATTATTCCATTATAAAACAGCAGAAATACGCCGACCCTCTAACTGTGATATCTGAACGGCTGCACCACAAACAAAGACTACAAGTACAAACTGCCCTTTCCTTAGGCAGATGTTTATGGACCCGAGATGTGTGACCTGTCGGGTACGCGCACTACCAAAGACACGTACGCGCAACATCGCTGCTCCCCTCCTGCAAAGATGGGTTTCCAAGCTTACAGTCAGAGACTCCAGCTGTCACTCATCGATATCCGCGTTCAGCTAATGTCAGACCGCATGTGGAAAACGGCGAAGGCTCCGTTCCCGATAAATACGAGACAAGGACACCGCTGGATGGAGGTGGACCTCCAGTGATCAACAGATCAGCAACTCCACTGTTCACTCCCCCTGTGAGGACAAGACGAGGGACCCGAAAGACAACGCTGGAGCCAAATGGCACATGTGAGCCGCTGACGTATTTATTAGCAAATTCTCGAGCCGGTCATAGTGATATGGACAAACTAGCGCTGAAGATTTGGTTTTAAAAAGCCGATACAGCTGTTATCAGAGCTGGTGTGGGTTCGGTTCTTGTCAAGATGACCAGACTATTGTTTAGCATCGCTGTAATGGAATGGGCCCGCAGGAATTTTGGCACCGGTTTTACGCAACAGACCACATAGTTGAATCGACGTAGCTCGACCGAAGACAGAATAGCGTGGCTGGCATGGACAAAGACTGCTTACACATCTCGTAGTGATGCTCTGAGACTAAATTGAAACACAATAGTGAAACATCCTGCTGGTTCCTCCCGAGAAGTGGAGCTGATAATCAACGGCGGGATTCAAGTTTGGACCTCACCAAGTCCAAAACGACCTTTCCCTCCCAAACAACGGATCATCTTATATCTTAAAGCATCCTCACAGACTCGCATAGCGGTAAGAATACGCCTGTTAATTGCTGTAATACTGTTACAGTGTCCCTCCTTTGTTCCTAATGGGGCTAATTTAACCCAGCGGGCACCCTGCTACGGTTGCTTGGGGGGTCATAGACGCACCATTTGGCACCATAACGCACAGAAGACGGTTTCAGCTTTGCGTTTCATTTCTGTTGGACCGAATCTCCTCTGTTGTTTGGCACGTGTAACAGAGTGGTCAAGGCCAAGCTGTGAGCAACAAGAAATCAACTTCTTTGTACAAGTGTGCTTTGGGGAAGGAGCTGCAAAGGACACGTCTAATTAATATAGTGTCAATTCACAGACACATATCCTCACAACAGAAAACAAATATAGGTTAAAAATCCACGCTGTGTATGCTTTGAGAAACAAAACCAAATCCATTTATTCTCAAATCGTATCAGCATGTAGATGATGTAGAGGGCGGTGCAGGGATTCTCCTCGGGGTTTCGTTAAATCCCGCAGGAGCTTTTGAGATTAGTTGAATCGCATGCAGATTTTATAATGGCTTTATTGGTAAAATCTTTGTTTTGTATAATTAATGAATTGATTTCACAAGTATTGGACGTATAGCTTTTGGGAGGTTTGCATTGATTTAAATTTATGAATAGAATTTTGGCAACATTTGAATTATTTAAATTAGACCAAAAATGTTATCTGCATCAGTAAAGCTCATTATAATTCAGGTTTATTTCTTATGAAATGTGCTTAAACTAAAAGAATATAACAATAAGGTTGTTCATACCATTCCAGATGTAAATAACTGTGTATTAAAAAAATAAATAAAATAAATATATATATATATATATATATATATATATATATATATATATATATATATATATATATATTTTATTATTATTTTTTTATATATATAAAAAAATCAATTCAAATCTGAATATAAAGACAGCAAATTAAAAAATAAATAAATAACTAAAAGCACTCCCCAGGTTTTTGTGAGTGTCTTTATCCGTGGTGCTCCATACCTCCATATATTCGCTGATTCAGGGATTATTTCATAAATCCAGAAGTCAATATATCAAAAGTAACATTCCCACCACTTAAAGCTGAGAAGCAGCCAGCACCCAGCATTATTCACCATGATGAGAAACCCTCATTGTGCTGGACCTCTTTGAATTATGCCACATTGGTTTCTCTGTCGAGCATTTGTCAATGCCATACGAGCAGTGTCTCACATATGAGCCTCCATAATGAGTTTCTTCCCCTGTGCTTCAGAAAATCCTCGCTATATGTGCGGCTATTGTGATGGATTTGGGATATTGCCAGTGAAAGAGCTTAGGGCTAGTGAGTGATGCTTACTTTGCACATAACATATGGATGCTATGTATTTATTTTGAATTTATTCCTTGGTAGGATTCCAAGAGCAACATATCAACCTCCATTTGCCCTCCATTCTTTGTTCTATATTTCCATCAAGTAAATGCAGTTTTGGCATTTCACAGCCTTGCATACTATAGATTTAATTAACATTTTCTGCATGTGAAACTACTCTGCGAGGCAGTCCATCTGTGCTGTCGGATTCTCCTCCCACCTTTTTACCCTTGTACCCCACTGGAGACCATTATTTAACTCTCACTGTGCATTGGGGGTGGAACCTACGCCAGTATGGGAGGAAGGGAAGGGAAGTCCACCCCTGTGCACTCCAGCACTGCGAGAAAGATGAGGAGCACATTCTCTTTGGCAGCAAGAAAATGCCCCATCAGTTAGTATCATGATGAATGTGTTACTGTCCTCTTTTTATATTAAATGCAATGCTTTTTTGCATTATTTCACCCCTGGGGACACTAAAGAAACTCATGACCTGGCAGATATAAGTGATAAATTGTGCATGGATGTTTACTAAATGACCAGAAGATGTCCCAGAAAAGTTGGAGATATGGTACATAGCCTCTTAGGTGTCTGGTAAGTTGATTTATCCAATCGATCAAAGCAAAAAAAAAAAAAAGAGAGAAAAAAGCAAAAAAAAAAAAAAAAAAAAAAAAAAGGAAAAAGATGAAGTAAGAAAGAAGAAAAGTGCTGAGCCTTTACAGTAATCCCCCCAAAAATGTAACTTTAAGTCAAGTCCCGAAGAGAAAAGAAAAAGACCAAGCAGGCTGTCTGCTCTGCTGAAAAAGCATGTGATGATTTCCAAATCGCAAGATCAAAGCTTGAAATTTAGAGTGTACACTGCAGAATGTCATGTGCCTGAAATGAAAGAAATGCACTAGTTATTGAGGACGTGTTAAGCTTAAGCTTTGATTATATATGCATTAAAATATATATATTTGAATGTATCTGTACAAATATATACATATGTAAGCA
Organism: Neolamprologus brichardi; assembly: GCF_056152115.1. Taxonomy (NCBI): domain Eukaryota; kingdom Metazoa; phylum Chordata; class Actinopteri; order Cichliformes; family Cichlidae; genus Neolamprologus; species Neolamprologus brichardi. The sequence continues at coordinate 18,742,460 of NC_142107.1, forward strand.
GCATTTTACCTTTGTAGCTGGTGGACGTGGGGCTATATTCCTAAATACTTTAAAGCTGCACATTTTAAAAGCTCCATGTGTAAAAAATGAAAAAGTTAATACATGTTATTAGTCGGGTTGTTTCAGTTGAATGAGTCTATTCCTGTTGCTTGGCTCAGGACCAAGCCACAGGATACACTGTATTAAATGTTCCTGTATAGATTTCATTATGGCTTACTATGAATGGTCAGTACTGCAGTGTAATATAGAATGCATTAGCACTGTCTTCTTTCAATGTACAGTTAAAATTTAGTATGATGCTCCTTAATTAAAATGATGCATTCATTTTAATTAAGTTTAATTAACAAGTTTCTTGAGCCTTTGTACGACTTTTGAAGAAAACTTTTGAAGAAAACAATATTTTGCATAGTTTAAGTTTAAGTATAAGCACAGCTCAATGGCGGAGAAGTCAATAATAATTTTTTTCGGATTCAAAATAAAATCTTTGATGCCAATATTACTACACAAGAGTGGAAATGTAAGGAAAGTTTATAGATGTCAATTGGTTGTTTGAATCATAAAGAAGTGAAATATGTTTGCTTCCGAAAGTGTGCATACAATGATCTTATGTTCAGTGCCATCAATTAATTGTAATTGTATGATTCATTATCTGTTTTGTAAATTTTCACAATGTATTTTTATTCTGTGAAACAGGTTGAAAATTAGCAAAACATGTTTTCTTGTATTAAGTTATTTTGCATTAGTTTGATGCTCCTGCCCATTTTAGGTTTTACACCACAGTATTACATACTACAGTATTACAGTGTATTTTGTTAGGCACCCAAAATAACAGCAACAATGAAGCCCTGCAACTCTTCAAATGTAAATAATAGCAGTAAAGAATCATTCATACAAAGTAGTTTCAAAACCATGAAATTCCTCTTTTAGTTTCCACCACTGAAAACTGCCATAATCTCTAAAATATATTATGTGTATCAAATTATCTACCTTTGTGCTGTTATTCGAACGTTATTTTACGATAATCACTTGCAACTAAATCAGCCGTCTGCAATTACCATAATTGTCAGCTGAAATATCTGCGGGATGTGTTTAAGTCAATTACATGCTTTATGGCAGCTATCTTGAATAAATGAAGTAATTCACTTCCTGCTTTTCCCAGTTCTTTCCTTCAGAATGTGTGATGTGGAGCCAGTACAGTAAGAGCTAAATTTTATGCTTTCAGCCACTACTTCAAAAAACCCTATCCCTACTTGCATATTAGAAGCAGGTGTTGTGCAGCACAAAACTGTCAGTCGTCAAAACATGCAATGTTACTGGAACCTCAAAGAAAAATGTTTGAGTGACGAGGGAGTGCAGTGTTGTAGATAAAGTGGGAAAAATGTAGAGATGTTGGGAGATTCTTCGCCACCGCAGCTTCTCCTAACTGGCTTTGCCCAACATGAAACATCAAGGTATTATGTCTATATCTTGTTTAGCAGACGTGAGCACACAGGCAGGCTTAATCCTCAGAGTGCAGCACACTGAGGGAAAAGTGTCTTTATGCCTGCCAACTAGTCTGGATTCCCTCTGCTTGACACTGTGTACTCTGCTCTGCAGTTTCTGGTTGCCAGTTCCTGTAAATTACTTTAAAGTAAGAGCAGAAGGAAGGTGGCTTGCTCTGTTTGTAATTACCGAGCGTTTAGAATTTTAAGAAGTCACCAAATGCAAATGATAGATAGAGCGGAATGTGCGTTGTGCTGCATTACTTCCATATTTGCTCTATAAATGCACATTTGTACGTTGTTTATAATTTGGCTGTCTTTGGTAGTACAGTTGGGATCTAATTTACAGATTTGCATGAAGTGGTGGAAATGTTTCTGCAATGAGCAAATGATTCTGGGAGAATAGTTTTAGAAGATTTAGTAAAAATATTGAAATTTGTTTCACAACACTGATATAAAAATAACTGGTAACTAACTGTGTCTGGTCACTTAAGATAACTTTGAAGATTTTAATATGTTTTGCAAATACTTTTCGTTAAGCTAAACTAAACAGATTTTGACCTTCACGTGCTTCCCAAATTAAGTAAGTTCAGTGGTGAGATTATTGTAGTTTGATGTGTGCATGTGAGTGCAGTTGAGCATGCTCTGTGTCCTGCGTGCCTGATATTTAAGGGGAGACCTTAAATATTGGGCAACAAAGAGTAGGGGAGGGTTGTGCGTGCTCTCTGTGACTCAGGATGACTCCTCTGGAAAACGAGCCCCGGAGTCGGCCCTGACCCCTCGCAGTTGTGTCGGTGCACGTGTCGCCGTGATGCCACAGCAGATCTCCGAATCTTTAGCTAAAAACAGGCGATGGGGAGTGTCTGATTTTGTCTAACAAAGGGAATCCTGAACACCAGGATTTTTGTGTCATCCTAGTTGTATTGCTGCAGCATGTCGTAGTCGTGCGATACACGTGTCCAGATCGCAAAGTCCCCGCAATGCAGTAGTGCTGTGTACTTTGATTTAAAACTGCAGTGTTGCGTTTCACAGATATATGACACACTCTTTCCCTGTAGAGTTTGATTAATATGTTGATTAGTAAACAGGGAAATTAAGTAGCAACAATTTTCATAAGTGGGCATTAATTCTAACTGTAGAATAACAAACCTAATTTATAATGCAATTTCCCAATAAAGCTGCAAAGTGCTTCACAGAAAGAAAGTAAACACTTACAAAAACAACAAACAAGAGCAAAAAATAATATTAAAATATATATGCCATAAGTCAAACATCTATAAAGCCCTCTTAATAAAATAAATGTTAAAGTAGAATCTTTCAGGGAAATAAAGTTGCCATTCTGCTCTTAATTGGCAGATTGAAAACCAGCAGAATACTTTTAAAGATTAAGGTAAATGCCCAGGTGGATAAGAGGTTAGTAGGTCTATGATATATTCGGGAGCAAGGCCATTCAATATTTAATGATTCTTTTCAAATTAATGCTTTAAAATTATGAGTAGAATTTTATGAAGCAAAAAGCCAGTTCCGGGATCTCCATTGTGAGGACTTTTGACTTTTTCCCCATTAACCCTCTCAAGGCAGGCGTTGCAGATTTGCAACAGTTAAAAACTAACAACCTGATTACCCCACATACATATTTTATGAGTTCTTTTTACTCAGAAGTACCACTGCAGGACTTGGTTGTGCATTAGCAACAAAAAGTTTAATTTGAGCCTGAGAGGGTTAAAATATAACTTCCATTTTTGGAGTGGAATAACTAATAATTAGTCACAACACTAACTAGGTATGTCAGCAGCTTTAGCTTGTTGGATTTTATAGTTTTTGAAAGTGAATTATTTTTCTGCCATTCAATGTGATGTAAATGCTAAGTAGGAAGTAAAATTATTCAGCTTTAATTGAAATAAATGGCACAGTTACATCCTTAATTACTAGCACCCATTCTGGTATGACATATTCAAAACAGACCACAGGTAAAATCATTTATACTGATGTGAAACAGAGAAAACTAGTAAATGCCTCCTTGCAGAAGGCACAATAGGGGACATTTATTGTAAGAGAAGAAGATATAGACAGACAGAGAGAACCCCTGTGAGTGTGGATGAAATTGGATGTCACTTTCACCTAGCCAGCACTCATGAAGACATACGGGCAGTCCAGCAAATGAAAACAGTCGTGAGGGACCTTCCCACTGGGAATGTCACTATGACATACTGGGATCAGCTCAGACATAGATGCCACGAGCCTGGAAACATACATGCAGATGTACCGAGCCCTGCATGTACAGAGATGTTTACGCTTCAGTCAGTGTTGCACATGCATATTCAAACTGATATGTCATGCTCACGAATCTGTGTATGCTGACACATTTACATATGAGCATAGCTGTCATAGCCCAGGCTGTGATTCGGGATGACAGGTCTTATGCCACTTCCCTCGGGTCATCGGAGGGGTGGAGTCACAACGTGACAGGGATGGGGACAGTGAGATGTCTTTCATTCACTGTCACTCACCAATGACACAACCTTTCCTGTGGTTTACTCACATTCCCGGGTTCAGCAGTGATGAGGTAACGTTTGAGCTTCTGCACTGTGTGCTCATGTGACTCATACCTGTTGTTTTGGTTTTGTCTGCAGTTGCTCATCTTAATCTCCTCTTGTTGGTAAACTTGTATTAATGTAAAGTGTCAGTCTGACAATTATGCACCAGTCATCAGAAGTTCTTTAGTATCTCAAATTATATATATGTGAAGGCATCTTTAATATAACTGACCAAACTCTCTTGGGTTTCTTTGCTTCCGATTATTAGAAATCTAACAATTACTGTGCCTATGTATACTCTTAGTTGATTCATTTTATTTTTCTTTCAAAATTTTGGAAAATACCCATTATAATATTTTAACCTCCTAGGACCTGGCGTCCACATATGTGGACATCACATTTTGGGTTATTTAGACTAAAACACTCAATTTTGCTCTACATGGGCCTGATATCCACTTACGAGGACATTATACTGCTTCTGTTCTATCAAACTTTTAAACAAAACAAACAAAAACAAAAATAAGGTTAAAAAAAATCTGGTAATTCTTTGTTTTTAGATTCATCGGGCCCCAATATGCCCAAATATCAAAGAGAAATTAAAAACGCATGTCGTGAAAGAGTTCGGGTCTTAGGAGGTTAAAGGCTGAGGGAATGTGCCCAAAACAAAGAATTGAAATTAATCACCATATGTTTAAATATACTTGAAAAAAATATTGAAAAGCTTGACATTCTTCTTCTTCTTTGGAAAAAAGACTGAAATAAGTTTTTTGCAATTACCATAGAAAAATGTTATATTGAGTGTGTTTTAAACATGTTTTAGTTTGATCGAATGCGGGTTAATTTTAAGGAACATTTCTTTATGAGAATGAAAAGCTTGTAATGTTTTATCTTAAATTTTGTTTCAAAAATTGCCATGGTTCCTCCTAAGAGTAGTCAGTAAAGAGTACAGGAAGTATTGTGGCCTGGGAGACCTCTGACATCCCTCACATTACTCTCCTGTCTGTTCTTTTTAACCTTTTTACTCCCCATTTGAAATATCATAAGATAAGATAAGATAAGATAAAACTTTATTAATCCCTCGGGTGGGTTCCTCTGGGAAATTCGGTTTCCAAAAGCACAGCACCGACAGAAGTTACAGAGTTACAGAATATTATATATATATATATATATATATACACACACACACACACACATATATAAATACAGAAACATATATAAATAAAATTCATTGTCTTGGGTGTAATATTTTTAAGGACAGATGTCATCCATGATAAGAAGAAATGAACATTAAATTCAAATAAACTTAAAATAATGTTATTTTGAAAAATGTATTAAATACACTTTAATCCATTAATTAAAGTAAGTGGGATCGATATTGAAAGAGCAAATGAAAACAAATTTCTGTGGGTAATGGCAGATGAGAGACTTAGTTGAAAAGCACACATTAAATATGTCAATTTTGAAGATTAAAGAAGCACTGTAAAAATAAAAGGACATTGCATCTACTTTTTCTTCTTCTTCTTCTTCTTAAAAACGCACAGTTTGGATTATTTACTATGAGGGTTGTTGGGATTATACAAATTGACTATTTTTACAGCTTGAGACATTTAAATATGCAGATCTCGTGAAATTCCGAACAACATAAATTTTGTTCAGAGGAAAAAATAATCAACTACAGGGAAACATTCAAGGCATGCTTTCTACAAGAATAAGCATCTCTTATGTATGAGGATAGGATTAAAATGAATGTAGATGCGACTTTTCTTCAGTAAAATTCTTTGCATGGCATTTATACTGTTTCCTCTGCATGAAGTGATCTCATTTTTTTCCAAGACCAACATGAAAAACAGTCATTGATATGATAAACTATCATTGCACTCAGATGAACCCTAAATACTACCTCAGTGAATGAGTTTTTGCTATATCTAAAAATAGCTATGTACTATTTCAGTGTATAACTCATCTTCTTCATGTGCTTTGTTAAACTAAAATCTAAAAATCACACCAATGCATTTAATGTCCTTTATATTATAAATAATACAAAATTATTTTGTGTACAATAGACAGTTTCCCATTCAAAGAAAAAATACAAAATACCACAATGATTAAAATCATGTTTTTTTAATTAAATTTGGCAGAGCTGCATTTGAGGTTTCACAGAATGGGTTCAATGATGTCATCGTTATCAACTCTAATACATCAGCTCTAATCTACAGATTTGAATAAGTTCAAATTTATTCTAGTTTTCAGATGTCACTCTGACCTGGTGATGGAATTGCAGCCTCAGAAAATTACAGCTGGATCTGACTAAATCTGGATGTGTTTCAGGTCAAAAGAAAAAAAAAAAACAAGCCCTGGACAGTCACACAGGCCCAGAGACCGGTTGACAAAAACGGTGTATTTCAAACAGTTGCGATTGGTTGCTTGCAGTAACTGTAAAAACTGATTGCTAAAGCTCCGTTCACACAGGTAAGCGATTCCCTGGTCACAAGGAAAAAGCGCTTATTCCACAAACAGTCGGCAAGTAGCTGCTGTACTGTTTTATTGCTGGCAGTCACCAGTATGAAATTCATATAAAGAGAAATATATCTCGCTGCATCCAAAATGTGCTTATGATTGCTTTGGTTGCCAGCATACTCCTGCAAACTCCCATAGTTTTGTAGAAGCTTCTGACTTATGTGTAAACAGTCGCAAACTGCTCGACATGTGTTTGTGAAACTTAAAGAAGTGCAATGCAAAAAAGAAACCGAGAATGTTGACCTTCAAAATAAAAGTTGTGTCTTACCTATGAAAGCAACATAATTCAAAAGAGACAGCTTTTCCTTTAAAGGCAAACATTCTCTGTCTCCAGTTTACATTTAACAGTGAATTTACATTGAAATTGTTTCACTACAGCTAAAAAATAGGTGAGGCACCCTTTGTTATTTTGGATAATTTGGGAAATTCTAAAAAAAAAAACTCATTTTTGACCCAAGTATAGTGACTGGTATCAGATTTTGGAGGGCCATAATAATCAAAATCAAAGTTTTCAGAGTAAACGCACATACGGTTACACTAAAAGCCTGTTTTTCAGCAATGTGATCACATAATGCTGTTAAACATTATCAGCGCAGGTGCAGTGAAGGAGGACACACATGTTTTTAATGAAACACACAGAGTTACCTTTATTATCTGAGCAAACACATGCAAGTCATCAGCAGAATGCCACTACAACTGTGGAGAGCATATTAGGGGATCTGTGCCACAGAGCTGCACATGGCAGAAGGCATGCGCTGATGTGACCGTAAGCGCTCACGCCTGATTGGCTCAGCTGGGGCAGCCACGGCTGGGTGATGTCCCCCTCGCTCTCTGTCACAGGCGGAGCTAAACAGAGCAGCCAGGTTCACAGACCGCGGCCGAAACCCTGTCACCGCCTTGCCTGGCAGACTCTGCCACACTGTGAGAGGCACACACACACACACACACACACACACAGGCTAAAATAAGATGAACGCTAGATGCAGGGCAGACTGCATGAAGTGCGATATGTAAGACGTTTTTTTTAATGTTTTTGTTGCCTCCATGTGTAGTCTTAATGATTTATCCACAATAACCCTGTGAACATATTACTTCAATTTCATCCCATGCCTTCTTTTCACAATACCCCTGAAGGTCACCACCTCCATTACTGGGTCACAAAGCTCATAATCATTAGCTGCTGATAGACTCACTGAGGTGTCACCAATCATCATTCATGAAATGCATTCTTACATTATAAAAACCTCCAGCTCGGTCTTTTTCTTTAACGTGTTTGAAACATAAACCAGAATAGTGTCCCTTTGATTTACTTTTAAAGGAATTTTGTTCAATTGAACAACTGCAGGGGGTTACACTAATAAAAAGATAGAAAGAGACAAGCTAACACTGGGTTATTTTTAGCCGCTGTTCCATATACAACATGTTCCTCCTGACACAAAGATGCTCTGGGGTCATGTTCAGTGTTTATACAGCCTCCAATGGAGATGTCATACCTAAGACTAACTGGATTATTGGTTAAAACAGACAGAGGAAAGTAGGTTTTGAAAATATGCTGCAACCTGACTCCTGGCTTCTGCTAATACCTGTGAATATATATTCATAATGACTGGTGTTTTCTGCTAATCTTTTACAGACCATGTGGATCAGGTAAGTAATGATAGAAACTTTCTGTCCTGTCTTCTTTCATTAACCAGTTAAATCATGAGAAACTCTTCTAGATTTTTGGAGTATGTTTTATTGCTAGACTGTGATAGCACCACAGAACGTCTACTTACATTCAGGTACTTTACAGTTGTGTGAGGAAAGCCCCACACACAACCTCTCAGCGTCTTCTTGTCCGCATCGTTTTTGGCCACCAAAACACCGAGTCTTTTTTTCCTCCACTTTCTTGTTACATCACCCACACGTGACGTGTCTTCCAGGACATTCCTGTCCCGTCCTTTCCTCTCTGTGTCTTCTCCTGGAGTCATGTTTAAACAAAGTAACATTCATACATGAGTGGGTTTCTATGACTACGAGGCCCCAGGATTTTTTGAGCCGTAGACCACCATGGTGCGATGGGTGTAGGAAAAAGCCCAAAGGCGAGCACAGATGCTCTCGTGCTACTAGTGTTGCCTTGATAATAGCCTTATGGGCTAAAATTTGAGACTCCACATCTAAAATGAAAGAAAAAAAAAGGAAAAAGCTGATTCACTTGACAGAAGTGCTTAAGGCCTAACTTTAAATAGCTCATTGCAATTTCTGTTTCCTCTTCTTCTGTTTTTTTTTTTTTTTTTTTTGTCTTTCTGACGTAGGACTGTCTTTAACTCTTATGAAGTCTTAGGACAGCCTGTTTAAATAAAGGGTAACTCAGATGAAGATCATGTTTGTTCAAAATGATAATGATTTAGTAAATGCATGCGCAGACGGCAGGGGAGAGCAACAACATGAGTTTCCTCGACTGGAACAGTGCAGTACTTTCTGGATTTTATCACAGCTCCTGTCTCCAGTTTGGTGTGGGAAAAGATGAGCAGTCTAGAACCAGCTGTCTGCTTAAACCTCCAGAAGTAGTTCCCCTTAAGGATTGAAAAAACATCATCCTTTATGTATGTACACATTCTTATTTGTGTTGTCTTTAGACTTGTAATCCCCACAGTTTCAGAATTGGCACATTTTTCATTACCACGATAGCAGCAGACAGCGTAGTTTAGGACTGCTGCAGACAAAACGAGCCATTTCCACCCTGAAGGGGTCCCTGCACTGAAGCCAGTTTGTATCTGTTATTAAAGATACACATTGTGACCTTCTACAAATGGCATTTCTAGAGGGGTGCAGAGTGTGGCACGTTCAGTGAAGAGGCTGAATAGTACTAATATGATTCAAGTAGATACAGCTTTGTTATGCTTTAATTATGTTGGATCAATTTTGATGGAAATACAGATGAGAATTTTTAGAAGTTGGGGAAGATTTGAGTTTTAATGAGTCATTTTTATCAGATCATTTTTCACTCTCTGATTAACAGTTTTCATGGAGTAGTTTTATTTTCCTTTAATTCGGTCTGGCCTTGGTGACCTATTTTAATTCTTAGACTCTACTAGAGTAGCCTTACAAGAAGCACACATCAAAATAATCCATCTTTATATTATTCAAGGCCTTAGCACAGCCCCTCAGTTCCTCTATCAGAAATTATGCATTTTAGTTTCCTCTCACTTCCTTTAAGCCTGCCTTAATTTGATTGGATGCTTCTTGCAAACAAACTATTTGCATCTGGCTCTTCTGTGTTCACAGCCTGTTACTGTGTTATTGAGACGATTGCATCAGGACTATATGATTTTAGTGATAATATAACGCCATTCAAAACAGAGATTACCCTAAGCTACTTGTGCAAATGCTGACGTTGCTATACAAAGCTTTGATGGTGTTTAAAGTAAGTTTCCATGACTATAACAGCTTATATAAAAACAGGCAATAATAGGTCACCTCTAAGTGACATTGGTGAGTTGGCATGATAGTGTTTTTCTATGGCTCCTGTAATGAGAAGCAGCATGAGCCAGATGTTGCATTAGCATTAACAATCATAATTAGCAGGTGGACATCACACACACTCATATAAAGAGAAAAATCAGTAAATACACTGTGTTGTTACAGCCCATAATAAACAGTTATAAAAACTTATCTAGAGAGTATTGTCTATGTATGAGTAGAAATCAAAACAACTTTCGTCTGTAACCCTTCTTACGTTTTGCACTCGTCTTTACTTTATCGCTTATTATACCAGGAGCCGTTCATAGCGCTAACAAGAAGAGACTTGATTCTGTTTACTTTATTCTTGATGTAGACACAAACATTGGGCTGTGTGGTCTTCAGGGTGATGAAGGAGATTTCATTCGGCCTTTGGTGGTTGCATAAGCAGGGTGCCTAGGCTGTGAGGTACCCTGAAGGATTTGCCTCAGGCAATAATGTGTTTATAGAGTTAATATTTTATAATATATATTTTTTTCTTGAGCCTGTCCTTAATAAGACACTTCTTTTTATAGGTTTACATACACATGTAACCTCAAAAGACCAATTTCTGAGGGTATAAAAAACTGTTACTCTATTATTTTCTCTGTCCTTTCCCCCCTTTTCCTCTTGTTGGGTAATTGCCGTTCGATACTATCCACACTGTAGCTGTGAATGCAGGCTTTTCTTCTTTTACTCCTGGGTTTTAGATCCAATATCAGTGAGAGCAAGATCATTTTTTTTGCGCAACCAGACCTGTCAGTTAACATGGCAAGCCCGGTTGCATCATTAAACTTGTATTGGAACAAGTGTAACTGCAGGCAAGAACATATTGCTGGAATAGGGCTCGTTTTGTTCCCCTTTCCTTTCAGTATGTTTCCTTCTCAGCTCTCCAATCCTCTTATGCCTTTTCAGTCTTTTCTCTTCTCCCCCCTTCTGCATCCATAAAGTGTTTTGTAGGAAATTTGATTGCCAAGTTCCGTTTACATTCACCCACCATCTGCTGAAATTGGCTGCAACTGTGAATCATTTCTTAATATTGGCAGCTTTGCATTGACTTGCCTCCTTATTTTTCCCTCCATTTCATCTTTTCCCACTGTCTGGCATGCTTTGAGTTGTGAGCAAAAACAACGGTCCGATCCGTAACTCTCAATAAAAGACAGCTCACAGAAAGAACACTTGAACCACAAGTGGTTGGACGGTAGAGATAAAAAGTTTTTTACTGGGAGTATATGCTAGCAGATCACACATGAAGTATGAAACTGTCTGCTTTTGAAGTGGTGCAGTCAATATTTTTCCAGCGAGTGATTCAAAGAACTCATTGATATTCATACAACACATTAAAACTACAGTTTTTTTTTTTACAACAAATCCTTACTCCATACTTAACTTTATGTCTTAAAGAGATATTTATGCTTAACATTTATATCATCTGTAGAGGATAGAGGATACAATTTGTGCTACTCCAGGGGTGTCAAACTCAAATACACAGTGGGCCAAAATTCAAAACTGGAACAAAGTCGCGGGCTAACGTTAATATTTATTGAAATATATTTATTCCTCCAGATATAAGAATGAATCTTTTCTTATGGACTCAAACACATTTTGCTGAAAAACTGAATATGGAACAAGCAAAGCTTAATACTAAACAATATATATATTAGCTGTATAATACCAGTAGGCCAGCTCTAATAGTAATTTGGTATGGCTTCGCGGGCTAAATGTAATTAGGCTGCGGGCCAAATTTGGCCTGTGGGCCAGAGTTTGACACCTATGTGCTACTCTGTTACTATGTCACATGTAATATTACTTCCCTGAAAATACTATAAACCGCTGGGAAGCTTCATTTATCAAAAACATCACCTTTGAAACTTTGAAAGCTAAAGTTGTACAATCAAGTACAACATTACAAGTACAACTACTATAAGATGCAGTTGAGTAGAAGTGGAAAAACTGTCAAAAATGTAACTAAAGTTAACTCAAGGAAAGTATAGAAAGCAATTACCAGAAGTACAGCCCTTCAGTAAATACTTTGGTATGCTTAAGTGCCACATCAGCATGCTAATGCCTGTTTAATGGCTTATGTGTGCTATATGCCCACTATCTTAGATCACCAAATGTGCTAATGCTAAACAAACTAATCACAAAGTAGTGCCCTGTTATAAACCTTTGGTTAGAGCCATGTAGTTAAAATTCAATGTACTGAGTGAAATTGTATTCGGTTCTATATGGATGCTGCTATTGCATGTCATTAATTTTATCCGCTCCCTCCTATAGATTGCGCTCCTCTTTTCAGCTTCTTTTCCCACTTTATCCTCAACCCAACGTTTCAACTGCTCACAGTCTCTTTGTTTTAAAAGAGATTTTCCTTCCCCACAGTCATAAAGTGCTCGCTCACACCTGACCGTTTTCTCTGTAGGTTCTTTGGCTTATAATATGAAGTGCTTTGAAATGACTATTGGGAACTGGGACTGTATAAATAAAACGGAGTGTTACTTAATGTAACGCCATCATTAAGTCTTGAATGTGAAGGAATGTCTGACAAATGTAGAGTTCTCGATCCTGTAGAGATTGAGATGCTTCAGATTGGATCGTAGTGGCTAATTAAAAACCCACCAAGAGGCCAACATTGCCATAGCTACATCTGCACTAGTATCTTGGGAACAATTAAGGTCATTGCCACCCACCGTTACACATTTACCTCTTGGGTCTCACCTGTTAATTTGGTATTTACAGTGACCCGAGTGTCACTGTGTGGTGGCAGTTTGTGATAGATTTTTTAGTTTGAACTCTATTTCAACTCTGTCTCTGAGTGTTATTGTTTGATAAACCTTGGCCCTCGCTTTACTCCTCAAGGAAAATACAGTGACAGTGGAGTGATCGCGTCCATGGTGCAGTCAGATGAAAGTGAATGAAGGCTGATGAATGCTGTGACACTAACAGAGACTTGTTATCAAGATATTAAAGTATAATAACTTGAAAAATTCTTGTCCTCTGCCAGTCAGTTTCCCAGTGCTGGCCCGTTATATTTATGACTGATGTCTTCTGGATTTGTTAGATGAAACAGGAACAGGGTCAGAGTTTTGTGTTCAAATGTTTTGGCTGGCCTTGAGCAAGACGCTTGACCTCTAACAGCTCCTGGCACAGGGTGAAGTATTGCCTCGAAGCAAACAAGTCATGAAGAGAGAAGATGCAGGGGGAAAGCAAGAGATCAGTATTCAGGGCTTACGAAAGTAATTCTAAGATTTATTATCAAATTTAATTATTAGAAAATTAAGATAAATTAAGGATTTCTGTTCAAAAGCTATTTTAAAACACTGAAGATGTTGGTAACCATTCAGTTTTCTGGCTGGACACCACAGGTGGGCAAGATTATCGGTGTTAAGTAAATAATTTATTCCAACAGAAGATTCAGTTGCAGATTATCAAGGGTCCGTGTCATTAACTTAACCCAAATAAAATCTTAATGAGAGCACTGGGAGCTCCTCTATGCATCGTGTGTGCACATGCTCCCATGCATGTTTGTGAATGCACTCACATTTATGCCACCGTGAAGCCTGAATGCAGCGGGATCCCTCCTCCTTTCTCCACACAAACTGAGCCAAAATCATCATCTCGGCGTTCAGTCACTGTGATGGCAAGGATGTCTCTACTTATCTGCAGTAAACAAATTCAACCGTGGCTGGCAGTGGCATTTGGCCTCTGTGTGCTCTCCTTCCTGGCAGCATGTGTGAGTGGAGCTGCTGCAACTGGAGCAACAGAGGATCCTGAAGTCGACGGTTTCTCCTCTAACGTGTCTGATTTAAACAGTGCGGCGCCGCAGGCTGAAAGTCACATTTCATTAAACAATGCTAATTAATTTTTGCGGGAAGTCATGCGTGTTTCAAACTGATTGACTCATTGTCACACCCTAAATAGATGAAGCATTAACGGTCCACCACGTGTGATGCTTTGAGTGTCAATTTCACGCCAGCTGTAGGGGTGGAAGTTATGGTCTTAATGTTTGTAAAGTCAAATTTGGGGTATTAAGAAAAGGGTAGCTTCATAGGGCCGCTGCTAATCAGTCACTCATTAGTGTTGTTGCATTGTAATAATCCTCTGGGACCTGTTTGTGCTTTATGTTCCATTAACAGCGAGTCTGTCATCTGTATGGGGAGCGCTGACAGAGTTAGCTCTGACAGCAGGGGGGCGGATGAGCGCTGTTGGCTGGTATCAGGTCTGCTTTGGCTCGAGACAATGAGCTTCATGGTGAATCTGGGCTTCTGCACAGGAGCAGCCTAATGCTCTTAAGACTCCCTTCATCTCATTCCCTCTTTCCCGCTTTACCTTACTTAACCCATATGTCTTTTCCCCATGCATTCCCACTAGCTTTCCTCTAAGGTCAGTGTAGCTGAGCTCAGGGACCCATTATTCCTGGTCTGTCATAAGTCAGCTCTTTAATCATCTGACAGAGTGCAAGAAATCAGTTTCATCAATAAGTGGAGAATTTGTGCTTTCTTTGTCTGTGTGTGTGCGTGTGCATGTTTGTGTGTGGTAATTGACCCTTGTGTTGCAGTCGGCATATCTTTTTGCACTGTGGTGGATTATTCCTGTCTCCCTGGGCTTGTTAGTGGTTTGTTTCACATCAGTTCCATGTCACACTGAAAGCACACAAAGCCCCGTGTGGATAAGAGCACGATAGTGTGTTTGCTCTGGGTTCCATTGACACAAAAAAAGAAGTTAAGAAAAAAAAGAGAAAGCCATAGCTAATTGACATTAAAACGGCATCATTTCAGCCCCATTTGTTCCTGAAAAACCTCAAGGCGATTTGTCTCCAGCAAAAAGTTAATTGCTGCTTCTTTTCTGCTTTTTGTGTGCATCGCTAAAGGCTTTGTTATCCCTCAACGATGCAACTTGTGGCTGACATCAAAATGAAACATTTTACAAAACAAGAAAGAGCTAGTGTGCCTCCATTTTCCTACTGCAGTGTCTGCTTTAAAAAAAAAAAAAAAACATAGCGCAGCCATTACTATTAAAATGTTGCCTTGAATCACGGTCCTCTGTGATGGTACAGCACAGAAAAGAACGATGGAGGAATCCCCTCATGAAAACAACATTTGATTTTGACAACTTTACATTCCCCACTAATATACAATGACAAATGTGTACTCACCAGCCACTTTATTATGTATGCTGTTCAGTGGCTCGTTAATGCAAATATCTAATCAGCCAAGTAGACATGGCTAACAAGACCAGCTGAAGTTCAACTGAGCTTCAGAATGCCGCTTTCAGAGTCACTTACTTTGGAAGGAAATGGAGAAGGCATGGGTTTTGGTGCCTGATGGGCTTGTAAGAGTATTTTAGAAACTGCTGATCTAATAGGATTTTCCCACACAACCAGAGAATTACAGCGAATGGGCCGAGTGGGTGAAAACACATTGTTGAGGCCAGAGATGAGAGGAGAATGGACAGTCTGCTTCGAGCTAATAGGAAAACAATAGTAACTCAAATAAACATGTCTTACAATGAAAGAATAAGAAAGCATTTCTGAATGCTTCTGCTGCCACAGTGCAGCAGAAGACCAGCTAGGTGCACCTAGTGCCACTTCTGTTAGCTAAGAACAGCAAACTGAGGTTACAATTCACAAACACTCGCCAGAAGTGGTCAGCATATTTCTCACACCTTGTTGAATTTATGCCACTGAGAATCAAGGCAGTTCTAAAGGTAAAAGAGGGTCCAGCCCACTGCTAGCAAAATGTAGTTAGCAAAGTTTCCAGTGAGTGTACATTAGAGAGAAAAAATGAACACACTGTTCCATACCACTCTCCACTTTTATTTGGAATCTTAATTTACCAACGCAGCAGAGAAAAAGGAAATATTGCCCTTGTGAAGCAGGTGGCATTTAAGGAGTCCCCTACATAGTTATCATCTGGAAAAAACAACAGCTCTATACTCTTTTCTAAACTTCAGTCACATTTGATTGAGTGAATGGTTTATAAGTTTTAGGAGGTGGGCTGAATATTGGAATAAATGAGGATCCATAATGGGTCCAGAGGGAAAGTGTCTCAGTGAGCTTCAGCCACACCGTCCCTCTGTGCTAGCTGAAAGAGAAGGAGAAACAGTGTTTAGAGGAAGGGCTTTGAGAATTACCAAGCAGGTAAGTGAAGGAGAATTAATATGACATGTGGTGTTGTTCCAAAATTTAAGTTGTAATAACCTGATTTAATACTTTCTATATCTGTAACACGTTTGGCTGTCAGATTAATAAAAATCTCTAGCATGATGTATTTTGTCTTCTTAGCCAACTATCAGCTTGTGAAACCAATAAAAAAAAATAGAAAGAAACCTTATTACTAGCATAGAGTGGACTTGAAATTCTCAACTTTGGAGTTGGAATCTCCTAAAGGAAAACAGGAGGTGACAGGAAGTGAACTTAGATTTGTGATTGCTGTTGTTAAGTTGCGCAGAGCAAATGCAAGTGGAGCACAGATACCCAATAAATGTTGGAGAAGTCCAAATCATTTAGAATTGCACCTGGATTCTTGTGCTCTAATATTAAAGCTGATTCACCAAATTGATTGATTTGTTTTTATCTTATGGGATTACACGCTACACTAAATGTCTTTTGCAAACATTCTTCAGACATAGTGAAACAAGCAAACTGGATATTATTTCAGCTTTGGGAAACTGTGACATGGTTTTTTCTAATAATATATGATTTAAGGAAAATGCATTTTTTTAAAGGAATTAATTTAAATAATTCATAGTTGAAGAGGCACATCACATGTAAAGTCAAATTTGGACTCTAGTGTGAATGCAGCTTTTTTCTAAACTTGTAGTATAATTAAATTGTCTATATAAGGGGCTGTTGGCTTCACGTGGCCTCAGACTAATGGAATAAGCCATTATGCAAATCAAGCAGTGTATCTGATATGTAGGAAGCGAGAGTCAGTCCTTATGGTTCTTGATGGATGATGAAGAGAAGGAAGTGGAAGAGGGGGGGATGGAGATGGCAAACAGCAGGAAGAGTGACTGTATTGGGTTTTGTGGGGGTGGGCAGTGAGATAGGGGAGATTGTGGGGGAAGGAAACACTAGTCAGCCAAGTCCTTGCATTTCATTTATTATAATACCTCTATACTGTGAGCCAGCCTTTGAGTAAGCTTCATTTTTTTTGCTGTCTGTGCATTGGCACTGACTGGGATGTTGCATGAGAGCGTTGTCTCTGCTCTGCTCTCAGTGCCATGAGCTGAAACAGGGGGCTCCATTCATGCGCTCTGATTTTGTCTCATTAGCCTGTGGTTACCATAGTGGCTCCATAGTGTAGTAGCTTACAACGAGTGAAAGAGTCTCAGTTTGGATCTAGGAGGAGACATAAATCCCTTTGAGTTGCATCATCTCGCAAATCTGGAAAATCCAACATGCAGAGTTACCCACTGTGGCGGCCCCTTGTGAACACAGGTGGAACCTAAAGTATCTTACACTGTGGGTGCCATATGTGCTGAGCTGCCTTTATGCATTTGTATGTTGTTTCTATAGATTAAGAGAATTTACATTGCTGGAAGTGTTTTCCAATTTAACATATTTGTAAACTGGACATATGTCAGCAACCATTATTTTTTAAGATGGCAGACAGACGAATCAGGGAAGGCGGGAGGGGCTGGTGTACTCGTTTCAATTTCTGTCAAGATTTTGCCGCCCTCTGGTCAAGAGTTTTGAAATTGACCCTTGTGATCCCCTTGTCCAAAAAGCCTACTTTAGCTCTTGATCCGGAAGAGTGCTTTTTGTTTTTCCTTTCACACTGATGTCAAATTACAAGCAGCAGAGAGGGAACAAGTGTGTTTGAAACACACCATCAGAGCTCTCCTCTGGTTCATCTCCATCACCATTCTGCTCTTTGTTCCTATCAGTCTTTCAGACAGCAGAATGGCCCCTACAGTATAGACCGAGGCTGAAAGCTGCAGCTGCTGCACACACTGAGCAGAGGCGAGGGACAGCACTCCCCCAGTTACTACACACACACACACACACACACACACGGATGGAGGAGAGAGCTGCTCCTCCCTGTTTGTCTGATGTTTTGCTTTGCTTTAATAGCAAGACGGATGCCATTTAAAACTTTCGCTTCATTTCACTCAATGCAAATCCAGCTGCATTAGTGGGTTGCCAGAGTCCTTCACTGACATGGGACAGTACATGCAGTGGCTCTATACAGCCAGCTCAACCTAATTAGTCCTAATGTTAGTCAAAAAAAAAGTACAGCTATGCAGCGACTTTATTTTTTTTGCATATGACTAAAATCTATATTTAAAAATACCTTTCTTGCCCCCAGAATTATATTGCATAATTTTAAATACATCACATCTACCACATCCTGAATAAAGAATCATTAGTGTGTGAAATTAGCAGGTTTTTTTCTTGCTGTTTGTTTTTCAACCAGACAAACAAAACTGAACATATATTTGATATTTGAATATATGAAAATATTTCAGCATAAAATCCAGTGACACAGACTGCCTGTATTCAAAAACCTCACTTTAAACTACATTTCTCACATTACAACTTTCAACTAAAATATTCACAAAATCTCCAACTGATTCAATTCAATTCAATTCAATTTTATTTATATAGCGCCAAATCACAACAAATGTCGCCTCAAGGCGCTTCATAGATACAGAGAAAAACCCAACAATCATATGACCCCCTCTGAGCAAGCACTTTGGCGGCAGTGGGAAGGAAAAACTCCCTTTTAACAGGAAGAAACCTCCGGCAGAACCAGGCTCAGGGAGGGGCGGCCATCTGCTGCGACCGGTTGGGGTGAGAGAAGGAAGACAGGATAAAAGACATGCTGTGGAAGAGAGACAGAGATTAATAACAGATATGATTCAATACAGAGAGGTCTATTAACACATAGTGAGTGAGAAAGGTGACTGGAAAGGAAAAACTCAATGCATCATGGGAATCCCCCAGCAGCCTACATCTATTGCAGCATAACTAAGGGAGGATTCAGGGTCACCTGGTCCAGCCCTAACTATATGCTTTAGCAAAAAGGAAAGTTTTAAGCCTAATCTTAAAAGTAGAGATAGTGTCTGTCTCCCGAATCCAAACTGGAAGCTGGTTCCACAGAAGAGGGGCCTGAAAACTGAAGGCTCTCCCTCCCATTCTACTTTTAAATACTCTAGGAACAACAAGTACGCCTGCAGAGTGGGAGCGAAGTGCTCTAATAGGGTAATATGGTACTACAAGGTCATTAAGATAAGATGGGGCCTGATTATTTAAGACCTTGTATGTGAGGAGCAGGATTTTGAATTCAATTCTGGATTTAACAGGAAGCCAATGAAGGGAAGCCAAAACAGGAGAAATATGCTCTCTCTTTCTAGTCCCTGTCAGTACTCTTGCTGCAGCATTTTGGATTAACTGAAGGTTTTTCAGTGAGTTTTTTGGACATCCTGATAATAATGAATTGCAGTAGTCCAGCCTGGAAGTAATAAATGTATGAACTAGTTTTTCTGATAAACAATGACAGGTATTTATTCACCATTGTGACTGATACTTCTTCTTCTTCTTCTTCTCATTATTATTATTATTATTATTATTATTATTATTATTATTATTATTATTATTATTATTATTATTATTATTATTATTAAAATGCTCATGAATACACTAATCCATGCTAAATCTTTTAAATTAAGGTGCTTGGACATCAGTTACACAAATGAAAAAGCAGGAGTGAAGGAGTCAAAGAGAAACTTTGTTGACCCTGGCACCTGACACAGTTTAAGTTTAAAGTCTCTTTCTAGAACAAAAAAGCCAGAAATTCCTCTCATGTGTCAACAAACTCAGAGTTTTCATTAAACCTGCTTTCTGGAACAAAGCCTTGGGAAACACACTGAGACAAAAAGTTGGACTGGACTATATATACAGAGATCACTGATTAGGGATTAGACAAAGGAGGGGAATGAGATGAAGAGGAATGCAAATAACAACAGTTAATCAGAAAACAAAATAATCAGAGAATCAAGGCAGGCTGTCACAAAGCAACTTTAACTCAGGACATAGAAGAAAACGATCGTTCAAGCAGTTAAAATCTGGAGAAAAAAAACCCTGATAAAACAAAAGAGAGTACCATAGACTTGAATATTAACACTTAATAAGGGAACACAAAGGGACGAACACGGGAACAAAAAGAAAGGAAGGCAGACAGAAACAGAAACACTCGGGCAACTGCTGCTGCTGACAGTAACACACATGAACCAAAACACAAGATAACACAAAAATGAAGAAACAAAGCTCAAAAAAGGGAAAAGATATAAGGCAAGTTTAACATAGACAAATTTCTTAGTTTCTTAGTTGTCTTCACTAAACCTAAAACCTCAGAGATAATGAACATTTCCACACTGGTAATCAGTTTTTTCTTTGTTTTCACTAGCCCAGCCTTTCTTCTTCAGGCTCTGCTTGCGCTCACATAGAAGGGACGTTTGATGTATTATTTGACTCTTCTTCTGCACAATGTTGACCAGTTGAATCCCCTCCCCCCAACTCCAAGGCAGATGCATTATTGGAGGAATGTGTGACAGAGCTCTCTAAAAGAAAAGAAACATATAGCAATAAAACGGAAGATTGCCATTGCAGATAGGACAAGAGAGTAATGCTGCAGAAAATCATTTGGTGATTTGATCACCAGAAGCATGCAGAGCAGTTAGAAAAAATGTATATGTCAACTCAAGATAATATGCAATATTTATTTTATTGCTCAGTGTGTTCTTACTTAATTCTGACATGACAGCAGTACATGAATTCTCACTGTGTCATACACTAATAAACAGGAGGTTGAAATCACTTACGTTTGTTGTCAGATTCTTCTCAAATTAATCTTACTGATTGGTGATAAACAGTCTACATGTTATGTGTTCAGCATGTGTTACTATGGTAACACCGTAAAAAGACAGCCATATTTGTTGTTCTGGCTGTTAGCTTCATATATGCCGCTCCGGGCCGGTAATACAGAGCAACTCCAACACACCCAGGATATCTTTCCACCGTCTGGTTTCACTTACCCTGACAGCAGCAGTTGGGTTCAGGATCATAAGCAGGTTATTATCACCTTGATAAATCTACCATGAGATTCCAAATCTAGCAATCAGTACACTTAAAAAGTGTTTAAAAAAGTGGTGGTGACTTTACAAAGAAACTATAGTACTGTGGAAAAGTCTTGAGCCACCCTTCACTTCTTTACATTTTGTTTAAAAAAAATGAGATTCTAACAATTCTAACAAAGTCAGCATTTGGTACGACCACTTTTATTCTTCAGCTCAGCCTGAATTCTCTTAGTAAGTCATTCTTGTCATTTCGTTAAGTAGTCTTCAGGAACAGTTCTCAGGGCTTCTTGAACGACATTCGAAGCTCTTCTTTGTTGGGTGTCTTTTTTTCCATTCTCTGTTAAGACGATCCCACACTGCTTCCATAATGTTGATGTCTGGGTCTGTCCAGGTTTGCTTTTACCACACTGGCAGTATGTTTGGGATAACTGTCACTTTGAAAAAATAAGCCATTGCCAATCAATTGATTTCTGGATCTGGTCATGAATCAAAGCTAATGGTACGTTGGAACATTTCTGTATTCATAATTTCATCAATTTTGACAGGATCCCCAACACCACTGGCTAAAATCCAGCAGCAAACCATTCCAGAGCCATTGTGTTTTACAGGTAGACACTCACTGTTATACCTCTCTCCTGACCTCTGTAGATATTGATGATGGTTTAAACCAGATATTTGAAATTTGGATTCATCACTCCGTAAGTCCTCTTGGCACTGATTTTCAGTCAACATCAGCCTTTTCTCCCTGTTTCCCTTCATTAATAATAGCTATTTGACAGCCACTTTCCCACTGAGACCATTTTGGGGGACATTTTTCTCTGTTATTGGGTAGTGCAGCAGTGATAAATAAACAAGAAGGAAGGGGAGACATGCAGTGAAGTGCCGCTGGTCAGACTTGAACATTTGCCTTATGGAATATGGTCGCCTGCTCACCCAGTGAGCTTTTTTCTTTCTTTCTTTCTTTCTTTCTTTCTTTCTTTCTTTCTTTCTTTCTTTCTTTCTTTCTTTTTGTCTGGTCATAGATGAATTTTTTCCTTTCTTAAGGGCATCACTCTCATACATGTTTTTTCGACAGTTTTTTTTTTTTTTTTTAGGCTTGCCACTTCTTCTTTTGTCATCCACCGTACAGTTTCTTCCTATCTTTTAGACCCACACTACATGCCGTTCTGTGTATATACTGTATGGGGTAGGTACAAAATTGGCTAGGTACAAGGAGTGGACTGTAAACAAGACATCAATCAGCCAATGTCCAGAGAACAACTTTGAAAGACCTTCAGAAAGATTGGAGAACTATTGCTCACACCACTTAAAAAAAAAAAGTCTGGCTTCTTGGATGCAAAATAAAGATATAATAAGGAAAAGATGGCTGATTCATGGCTTTTCTACAGTACTGCATACTACGGGGAAAGTATGAAGAAGTTAAACACAGGAGTCTTAAGAATTTTCACCAGTGGGCCTGAAAAAGAGGGACCAGTTTAATTTATTAAAACCAGGAAGGAAAGTCAACAAAGATTCTGCATGGTTATCTTTGAGATTTTGCATATTAGTCTATTTATATTGCTTATTATGTGAACACAACTATGTTTAGAACTCCTTGTCAAAGACCAGTTTCCCCATGGGACAATAAAGTTTATTTTTATCTTATCTTAAAGTTCCCCCACTGTATCTGTATATTTACTACTAAGATATGTTCCAGGCAGGACCTTTTTCTTTTTTAAAGTAGCCTGTTGGGTAATATATTAAGCAAAAAGCCCGGCATACTTGACTCCAGACAATTCACCAGTCTAATGGGAGCTGAACCATTAAATTGCCTGTTAATTGGAATTTCAGCACTAACAATTAAGTATATATAATGTATTTAACATACCATGGCACAAAGAAAAAAACTGCCCGTGGCTTTCCTTGGTGTATCTGAAGTGTCAGATTACTGTGTAGGTTCTGGCTTTCAGAAGGCTTTACGGTCACAGTATACCTATATTGCGTATTTAATGCAGAAGTACAAATTTCTTGTTAGCATTTATTAGAGGTAGTCCTACTCCACTTGGAAGCTGTGACTCTTTTGTGTCACATAAAGCCATAAAAATACATGCACACATATTACCATTTGCATTAATGTGCAGCATGTTTTTGCCGTCCCGCTAATGAAATTCCTATTTTGCAGCAATAGTTTGGGAACCAGTGGTGTGGTATTTATAATGCACTTCTATGTGGTATCATATTTAAAGAAATGTTCTCTTCCTTTATCTATCTTCCCTCTGCCCAGCTTTTCAGCTCCTGCGGTATTAAAGATACGCTGCTGTAAAAGAAGTCATCTGTAATCCTACATGTGCTGTATGGCCCCTCTAAAGAAGGCTCATCAAGGTGAAACTCTTGTATGATTTTTTTAGACACTAAAAGCATGATAGCAGGTTTTTTGGGATGAGAGGGAAAAGCACACACTGTGCATCCAGGTGTGTGATATTTAGCAGCAGCAATCGCCTCAGGAGCAGAACCGTCAAACAAGTGAGCGCACTGTAATGAAGGACTAGCCACTTCCCTGGAGAATGTGAATAATGTGAATAGGAATAAATGACATACAGTACTTTGCAGGAAAATACACTCACACACACACACACACACACACACGCACACACTTTGTCTGCCCTTAAAACCTGTCACCAGTGGGTAAGGTGCTCCGCATGCGCACACACAGGCAAACACGCACACTGAATACATCCATGCCTGAAGACACAACAAGAAATAATAATTGTGAGTCAGCCTCACATATGCATACAGACACACACATACAGTATATACACAGACACAGCCAATAGCCAATCTGCTTTTTCCATAGGAACACATTTTGTTGTTACTGGAGACATTATTTCAAATTAACCACACATTTTATTCTCATTAAGTGAATATTTTACACACCTTTGATTCAATAATACAGACCCACAGATTCTTCCTCAGCTCCATCTGCCCTGCTCCTCTTCCTCAGTCCTTCTCTGACAGGTCTCTATATTTGCAGGTGAGCCTGAGGAGATGATGGCAGTGTGTTTTCGTGTGCGTGGGTGTTTTGGGGACTTGCTCTGCATGATTATGTATGATAACATACGCATGCTGAAGTATCCATTCACCCCAGGTTAACTCGTCTCCTCAACACTAATTACAGATGTTAATCTAATCTGCGGCCGATGAGTTAAATGAGGCTTTTTATGGCAATTCATGAGATGAAGTGTGGCTCAGTGATGTACGTGTGATAAGAACACACAACCTAAACCTTTTAAGAATTTACTATCTCAAAACAAAGCAGTTGTCTGTTTTACTCCAACTAATGGCTGCAGCTATATGAGAGTCAAACAGCAAATATGAATTTCTGCACTTTTTGTCTCTTTTCTACGCCACTTGCAGCATAGATTATCTCTTCTAAAATAATTCCAAAATACTGTCACTGGTTTGCAAAATCTTGTTCACTGTCACTGGCATTAGCTTGCTTTATAACTAATGCATTTAGAGTAGATAAATGCATGCCCATCTAAAGCCTTATTATCCACACGGCTATAACTGTGTGATGATAGCATTATACGATAAAATACGTTTATTTTAAGATGTTTAAATGCAGGGTTTTTATGGTTGAATTCTGCTAAGAGAAGATATATGAAAAGAAACGAGCAGCAACAAAATGCAGAGCGGAAAGCTTTTCTATTGTCTGCCACCGTGTTGCCTCTGACATGCAGCAGAGCTTTATCACATGTGCAAAGATTCCTGTTTACATACAGCAATCGAAGAGGCAAAATGGGAACCTGTTGATCTACAGATAAATGTTCCACCACTGAGCTCTACTCCCTCATGATTTGTACGTGCTTTATCTGTGAATTCAGCTCTGTTTGATAATGAACTGTATCCACAAAGCTCGAGTCAAGGAGGCAGCCTCTCTCTGAACTGCAAATATTTAACAGCCCAAATGTGTTTGTTCACTCGTGAGTCTCTGCATGTTTGTGTATGATAATGAACCTGCGCTTATAGCATCCATCCTCCCTCTATTAATTAATTTGCTCCATTGCACCGATAAAAATCAACAACAGTTTATTATTTCCTGGGATTTTTGCTTTTTATCGTGGAGGAAAAAAGGCTTTTAAACATTTCCACACATGAGATGAAGATACATGAACCTTACAGAGAACTCATATACAACATGCTCTATAATAGCCAATAAAAGGATCAGAAGACACCTGAATATGAATGTAATTTATATAATGATCTTTAAAAGAATACCTGACACTATTTTTTTTTTTTTTAGCTTGAGAGATACAGTATGAACAATAATTAATTTATTTCTTTTTTTGGACATGGGCATTCTGTACTCTGGATTATATAGCAGGCTGGTCAGTTCATTAGTGTTTAATGCTATTTAGAGTGTGCATTCATTTATGGCATTATTCTTAGGCTCCAGTAGTTGCCTGGAAAAATACATACAAAGACAAATCTGAGTGCCCCCTGTGTTTACTTTATATGCCCATAAGTCCAGGAGCGCTGCTTACGGTAGACTGAGGTTCATTCAATATTACCTCCTGTAGAGAGGCTGGAATGCCCTGAATGAAACAAGCAGGGGAAATTATTGTCGCAGAGCGAGAACTACTGGCATTGTTATAAAGGACAGGAGATTGTATAACAACTCAGCCACAGGTGCCAAACTGGAGCCTATCAGCTTCTTAAAATCTGCGGTTTTCTGTTCTAATTTCATTTATTCACTAGATGGGTTTTTCACAGAGGAAATAGATTTTGCAGATGATCAAATTAAACAGATGACTATAATGATCAAGCATTTTCAGACAAAACTGATGAAGCCCAGCTGAGTGACCCCCCCTCCCCTTTTTTCAAACTTGTGTTTAAACATTCATGCGTGATAATGTCACATTATGTGTGATAATGTCATAGTTAGAAAAGGGCATTTTGATCCATACTCTGACGCTTTATCTTTGTGCTGTTCCCCCTAATGTAGGGTTCACATATAGTTCAATCCATGAATAATGTAAAAAATTAAATTTCCTTTTGCTCTCTCTGATGTATTTAATGTTTCTATAGTGGTGGCTGCCTATGTATCCAGCTCATTTCCTACAAATCTAAAAAAAAAAAAAAAAGAGTTCTTCCTATGATAAGGGAAATGATTTTTCACTACAAAGGCAGCATTGATTGACTAGTGATAAAGGATTCTTAAAGGAATACTGCAGCTTCTATAAGCACCCATGATTTTAATTAATATGGGATTTTTTTTAAAATACAAATGATCTGTTCTGCTAGTCATAACTCTACCCTTTGCACTGCAGATGTGCCATACAGTATATGCATTGCCAAACGTAATTACAATAACATATGCTACGTCATCATTTACTTTGCAGCTTTCGGATTGTGTGATATTGTTACCATTTTTTCTTACTACCACTGTAGTGCAAAAAGGGGGCACCCAGATTTGAACTGGGGACCTCTTGAGCTGCAGTCAATTGCTCTACCACTGAGCTATACCCCCTTGGTGTTAGCCCAGGAAATGACCTGTATATAAAGGCAAATGTAGATCAAACAAATGACGGGCTTTTACATGTTCTTCATTTGTAAACAAATAAAAGTTGTTTACATCCATGTAATGAACCCACTGACCTGCTGTACTTCCTGACTGGTTCAGTGGGATGGTTGCATCCACTTAAACTTTGGTTGTGAATATAAAACCTATTAATCCCCGTGAAGGGAGACGAAAGTGGTAGCTAAAGTTAAACTGGAGCAGTATAAACTACTCAGACCACAAGAATGTTTCTTGCTCCCTGATTAATGTTAATCAGGTGAAGAAACTCTGTAATAGCACTAGAATGGACACAGGAGGCAGCAAGTAACCCTATAAGAAGAGGGGCTGGTTTGGTATTTATCGTAGAAATAGATTGAATGAAGTGAAGTGTAGAGTCACTGGAGATGCTGAGATTTGAACAACAAACCATTAAATCTAAAGGGAAATATTTTGTTTTATACCACCTTCTGCACAAGACATGCAAAATGCTTTCTGGTACAAACTGCTAAGCCAACCCAAACATTAAAAATGATACTTGCTTCTGAGTTTCTTTCTACATGCTGGCCCCATTAGATACATGGCCTTTAAAAGTAAAATTAAATATATATAAGATATCAAAGATTAAATATCTTTAAGTATCCCTATCTTTTCACAATTTTCCTTACCTACACGTGAGACTAATGTAGTAAAACAGAGAAAATAAGATCCCGCCACATTTATTGACAATGCATAAGATTAGAATTTAGGGAATTTTAAGGTTCCCCATTTGCATTTTATTCTAAAAATCTAAACATAAATTAGAAACTCATAGAAACTCGATCACTGAAGCACACACAAGCAGTCAGACCAGCCTCTCCTCTTTGTATTAGAACGTCAGGAAAAAAATTACAATTTATTCCTTGTTTGGTATTTTTTGTTTGTTTGTTTGTTTACATAAATGAAGACATTTCCACTACTAATTGATGTGGAAACGGCATTAATGTGGAAAAAAATAACTTTGTTAATTAAATGAAATGTCAAACTCTCAAAATTTCTTTGAGGATGATCTCCTTAAACGTTTCCCTCTTGTTTAAACATCTGTGTGTCAGTGTATCCTCTCAAATTTATGTTTGTTGATTCATATGTTTACAGCAGCTTCGCCTCCACTCTGTGAGGTGTTCAACCCACCATTGAAGAGCTTAACTTGATGGCTGGCATTTGAAAAATTGTGGTACTTTAATTTGGCAAAATTACGACAGTCTTGAGAAAGTTTACCATCAGGAAGTCATCGATCAAATTTAACTTTCTTGTTTAAACTTGGAAATTCCACACTGCACATGCAAATGAGTCCAAAACACTCCACACATCTTGTACAATTTTTTCATAAAGCTAAACTTTTTTGATGAAACCCATATTTTAAGATGACTCGGCTGTCTTGGGCTTCATGCATATTAATAGCTACTCATCATTCTACGGCTCTGAAAGAGATTTCTTTAATGGCCCGGGTGGAAGTATGTTGCGAAAATACCGACAAGAAGCCAAATGACAACTTTGTCACTTAAGCCTCTTCTTTAAGTGCTTCACTGTTTACATGGACGATACACAGTAAAATGAGCCAAATTAGTTTGGTTTATGCAAGTCGAGTGAGGGATTATGGGTGCTAAGCGGTCCCAATCTCCTCAATCCATCTATGAGCAGCCTGTGTTATGACTTGCTCATATATACACATTTTTTGAAGGCTGCTCATATGCGCTCAGAATATAAAATGCACACAGAAGACTTAGAAGAACCCAGTGTTGATGACTTGCCTCAAATGTTAAGCAGTGAAACTGTTGATTGTTTGCTTTGGTGCTGTATGGAAAATGAAAGGCTTTTCCTTTGCAGTATGACAAGATCTGCATGTTATCTAGCAGCACGCATGACTACTGCATATATATGCAAGCATATGCATGTGTGACACAGATGTTTGCAGTTAAAAAAAAAAGGCATGCTATTATGGATGGTTTTTGCACATGCTATTGGTGTTAACAAATTCTGGTTTTAGTTTACTCTTATTTGAGTAATTGTATAGTGTGTTTCACATAGGGTGCAAATGGAATTGCATTAAGGATCTCTTGATTTGATTTGTGTACTCACCTTACAGTATAATGTGTCATGCTGAGAGACGTTGTTGTCAATGTGGTGCTATTTAAGTAAATACTGAAATTAAAACTGTGGACAAGGGAAGCAGTTAAAGACAGTCAAAGTTTGTGGCCTTCACAGGGGGCAACCAGAGTTGAACTGGGGACATGTTGAGCTGCAGTCCTATGCTGTAACCCACAGCTAAACCCCTCTGTGTGGCAAACTAGCACTGACAGTAACATGGAGTATGTCCATTTCATGTCAGCAGAGAAAAGAATAAAACCATCTCTCCCCCTCAATGTCTGTGTAATCACACAAACACAGATGGTCTTTCACAGAATGACTTACTGTGTATTACTTGAATGCTAAAGCTTGTCACATAGTTTGATTAGAAGTAGCTGTAAATCACGATAAGCGTGCTTAAAAAACTATCACAAATTTGACTTAGCTCCAGTTAAGGATTTGGGTGTTCATTCCCATCATTACTCTGAACTTCAGCATCAGCACCATCATTAAAAACAACTCAAATGAATTGACATCAAAAGAAAGAATGTTGCCAGGGTTACTGCCAACATTAAAAAAGACTCACACATAGAAAGGAAACTTGGCAAAAAAAACATTTTTAACCAAAGCTGTGGATTTTGAGCGACATGATATGAATTTAAAGAAGAATTATACTCTGTGCTTTCTCAGCATATGATCTGTGAAATTCGGCAATAGGAATTGGTCCGCTCAAAGGAGAGCGATAAGAAAAGAGGCTGCGATAGCGTGCAGTCCTAATTTGAGCAACCACCACTGGTGAGTGGATTTGGACAATATCAGACGAACATCTTTTATTGTTCGTAGCGTGCATGATTATGACTCATGAGGAAGCGAGGGGAGGGGGAAGATGGAAGGAGTGAGGAGGGCATGTGGACGCTGGAAGAGATGGAGGATTATGATTGAGTCTTCGTGCTTCTGAAAGCACCGACTAAAGTCCATAAACGTTTGCAATAAATGTTCATGTTTTGTTTCCCAACCTTCAATCGAGAGTACACTGTGTTGTCAAAGAGCTTGCAAAGGAAAGCGTCTGGACTTCTTTAAGTTGCTTGAAGATGTTTCACCTCTCATCCGAGAAGCTTCTTCAGTTCTAAGGTCAAATGGTGGGGAGTCCCAGATTTAAACCTAGTGGGAGTTTCCCCCCACAGAGGGACAAAAGGATCCCCTGATGATCCTCTAATCGCCTGAGCCAAGGTGTGAAAATGGGTGTGGGTCACACTGTGTTCTTTCATTGTTGCCCATATGATGTTGGGAAGGGATGGTGTGAGTGTGTGTGTAGTTATCCACTGGCAATAACTGACTAAACCTTTGGGTCTGAAAAGTCAACACAAGTGAAGTGAAAAGCCTGAATGTGGGAACACTAGGAACTTCATTTAGTGTACCCACTTCATTAGACACTCTTTATCTTCTTGTTAATGCAAATATCCAATCAGCTGATCATATGTTGTAGACATAGTCAAAACCTGCTGAAGTTCAAACCAAGCATCAGAATTAGGAGGAGATGTGATTAAGTGTCTTACTAGGAAGGCAACAGTAACTCAAATAAACACTACTGACAATCAAAGTATTGCTTGAGTATTGTATAGTATACATACTCAATTGAGTATTGTTTAAATAGCACAGCCTACCTGAATGTTATTGCTGATCATGTCCATCCTGTGAACATAACAATGAGTTTATTGTGATCAAATGACCCACACAGTCACAAGATCTCCATCCAGCACTGTGGAATATCATGGAATAAGAGATTTGCATCGTGGATGTGCAGCCGACATATCGGAACGATCTGCATCACGTTTTATTTCAACATTAGGCCAGTTTTGAAGACAAAAGGGGGTCCTAACTGGTGCCAGCAACATATAGTGAATATAATGAATCGTTTAGTGTGCGTCTACAATACGATCAGTTGTCCATGTCTATGGGTTAGTTTATGCTGGGGGGAAAAAAATCGAACAAACAAAAAAACCCACAAAGAAACAAAAAAACAAGTTCATGTAAAATTATTGTTTTGATTGTTGTCTTTATTTATTTATTTTTTTCATTATTGATTATATTCATAGTTTAGTAAGTGTTGTGTTTTCTTCTCTTTTCTTCTGTCCTGGTAAAATCTGCAGCATTTAACACTGAGTTTTTATGGTGCTATATAAACAGAGCGTTACTTCTGTTTTCTTCTTTTTCGTCTTCTCCTTCTCCTTCTTCTAAATATGGAGCAAATGAAGCATGTTATAAGTCTGTAGAAGAGGGAATTAATGTAAGTGTGAGACATGCTTACCTCTTTTGCCTCTCCTTTGCCTTTGTTCTGAAAGGTCACATAGAATAAACATGTAAAGCCTGTTTTAGTAGCTGTAGCAGCAAGTAGTACTTATGGCTTAAGGGTATAGTCAGCACTGTCACAGTTACTAATTATATGAGATTGGACATCCAAACCTCCCATGTCATGAACAGCTGACAGTGAACTGGCTAAACAACAACAGCTGGTTAAGCTGTTACACATTATTGTACTAACCAAAATAATAATTTCCCCCTGATGAAGAGTTGAATTACATCCTCACAACATATGAGAGTTTATTTACCATGTGTCCGAGTGCAACAATGTCAGACCCACTTCAAAGAAAGTTTGAATAACAACAACTAACAGCAGCTAACTCCAGCAGCTAACAGCAGTGGCAAAAGCAGTAGCGCTTATTGACAGACAAGTTCAGGATATCTTCAACAGCTCATCTCAGTATCGCTGTCATCACATAGAAGTAAGCTTCACTAACTCTTCCACTTGTGTTAGTGTCCTTTTACAAAGTTTTACAGCCTCTTCCTGATTAAATAGACATGGATTCGTATTGACAGCTGAATTAAACGGTGGGTTGACATCCGCTGTAGCTGCAACCTACAATCAACTCACATGTAGCAGTGAGGTTTCACATACTGTAACCTTCAATATAGAGATGAAATATCCTGTAGATATACAAACACATTAGTCATTTCAACATTCAGCTTTGTTTTTCTCAGTTCATTTAAAGCAGACAGCACAACTTGTGGCCCTTAAGCAATGCTGCAAAAGCACAAAGAGCTCTAATTACAAACCTACCTTTAGATTTGCTGAAATCCTCCTCATGTCCTGCTTCTCTCCAGTGGCTAGAGGTCTCACAAAATCAGTGAGTTGAGAATTATTCACCTCCAAAAGCCCTCCTATGTTTTGACTGTCTGTCAGTCCTAGACCTCCCCCCCTCCTTTACCCCTCCAAGGGGTATTAACCCCCCCACCACCACCTCTTCCTCATCATCACCACACATATAAACACACCCCACCCCCAACCATGACCCAGTTTGGAGGGAATGAGGGGGGTAAGTGAGGACCATTGTGTGAGTACCACAGGGAGAGAGGCAAGATGCTCTGCCTCTCTCATTCCTCTCCCTTTCAGGAAGGACTCACACTTGGTTAAGCACACACACTGAGACTCTTCAGAGAACGTCCAGAAAGCCGAGTGTTTTGTTGTGAGGTTTTTGTTGTCGAAATGCCGCTTTTGATTTTAGGTTAGGTTTGTTTGATGTCAGGCGAGGTTAAGAGCCTGTAAAGGAGACTATAAGTGAGACGAGGAGATAGAGATGAGCGGGCCTCATGTGGAGAGACAAAGGACACAGTACCTGGCATCCGGGAGAGAAGGAGTAGAGTGAGTATGCTGCTTCATCACTTTACTGTTGTTTTTTATAAAATTTCCAAGTATTTGTTTTTTAATCTGAAATGATGTCAGGTTGCCTGACCAAAGATCCAGTGTTTCCAAAACGAGATAGCAGATGAATGACTTCCTGAACTTGTTTGTAATCTTCTGAAGAACTTAAATTACTATTTCTAACAGCGTAAGGCACAGATGCACGTGGAGAGGCTGCTCCTGCCTCAGAGATTCTTCCTGTAACATATGGAACTAGTTTTCCGTTGTGTTCCTTCCCTTCGGAAACTATTAATGAGGGATTTTTTCTTTTTTTTGCCACAAACGCAGAGAGGCATGCTTCTTGAAAACCCGCCTCTCTTATGTAAAATGGAAAAGACTTAATTTAAGCAACGAGCTCCTCATTTTGAGATCTCCTTATAGGCCGGGGTCCATGACCATTTTTTAAAAAAACTGTCAGCAGTTTCTGTTTTTATCTCTCACTACTGAGATTGATTTGAATTCCTTTATCTTTTCTGCTGCACGTTTTATGAACCAGAGGCCCAAATCGGGGTGCAGTGCCTGCTTAACTCTTTGGAATTCATAGTTTATTTGTGTTTCATGGCCGCCCACATTGATCACTCTGCAAGTAAGTTTGATGTCTGTTTGTATGTGTGTGTCTGTGTAGAAACATGAAGCATAGAATCTGAAAACAGATGTTAATTATAGTGTTCAAAACCATTTGTCATTGAACCGAATGCTAAGTTACTCTTGACGTGCATGATTTTAATCACTTGAGAGAATTTTACTGCTCAGGAAAAACAGAAGATAGTCAGAAAATGTTGGTAAGAATTTCCTTTTTAGCTATGCTGGATTTTTGGATGATTTGAAACACAGTACAGAAAATCCCTTTTCTACTTAATCCACACATTTGCCAGCTGTCAGTCCTCTACTGAAGCTGTAGACATTAACATTTATTGTAATTATTATATCATGATATAGTTGTTATCTTTTAGTCAAACTGCAGATTCACAAAGCAGAAGCAGAAGCTAATGACCTTGTTGTGACTTGAATTTGGTGGTTTTATGTTCGAGTCTTATTGCTACAAAACAGCCACGATTAAACCCAAATATGACGATCCAGGGGGTTATCATGGACAGATGTCTGGCCAGCTACTGCGTGAGCAGATTAGTTTGATCTGTGCCGTCTGCGTAGGACAAGTTGGGACTGTGAAGGGCAACAGTGAAGCCTGAAGATGCCACTGGCAGAACAGAGGGAGAGGGCACTACGGTGCTGACCCCCACACAAGGACAGACAGAGGAGTTCTGACTCTAGAAGATGCTCAGAAGTCTCGGTCTTTCCTCTGATAACTCTGAGGCTTCCTTTTTAGTGTTAACAGAACAATCAGCATTTCTGGTGAATTGTGGAATAAGGCATGTCACTCTCTTGGTATGATATAAAATGCAATAGCAGAAAAGACTAATGACAGGCTACAACACATACACAACTGACTTCACTGTGCCTGAATTTCCATTGCAACGCAAATTAATTATTAGCTGCAGTGTTCATTCTTTGGAAAGAAATATGTCTTTTTTGTGATTAAGCTTTCCAAGGACAGCATATTAAATTTCTGAACACACTACAGCATTTAGAGCACGGGCAGCTTGGAACTCAAGCACTGGAACTCGGCTGATTAAATTCATGTTAATATAAAAATTGAAAATGTGACTTTCTGACAAGCAAGCAGCGCAATTAACTCTTCTCCCAGTGGAATAGTTCTTTTTCTCTAGCTGGTTTGCCTGCCTGTCAGCCACGATATTCTGCTTTAGAAATAATTGCTGAATGTTTATTTTCACTATATGACTTTGTAGATGTGATTTTTATTTGGTGAAAGAAGATAACCCATCAGCTCAACTCTATAAGTACTAAGTACTAGTATTGTACTTGTCTTGTTGGATTTAGTAAGTACTAAATGCAACCAAACCTTGACACGGGGCTTTGTTGAAGACAAGTAATATAAATAAAATATAAATAAAATACAGAGGACAAAAAGGGAAGCGGACATATAAAGTTTAGGTTGCATTGTTTTCACAGCTCACCTAAAACTGCTGCAAAAACAAAATATAATACAGGTTAAAAATTATTTAACCTTTTACATTAACATGCTGTGATTATCAATGTGATAACGTTTCTGGTTAGATACTGAAAAGAAAGAGAAACTTTGTCTGCCACTAACATCTACAGATAGGTCCCAGAAGGCAGTAAAAGTTCAAATGAGGAGTGTTTTAAAGGCAGCAGTCCAACAGCAGATCAGCAGGATCAGGAGCCAAATCATCGTCGACTGAATAAAACGCTGACAGTGATTTTTTTTTTCTTTACAATCACTTTAAAAACACTAAGAGAGATCTAATGGATGATTAGCAGACTAAGTAGTACATAAAGTATAAAATAAACCTATGCAAAACATGATATATATGTAATTTAAGTACAGCGTTCAATATTTAAATGCACAACTTGCTCCAAAAATAGTCCAAGTTAGTGTGTGCCAAGTCACAGGCATTAAACTGAAGGGGCCTTTGAACTTGTAAGTGTGTCTGCTTGTCTGTCGGTCTACATACTATATCTGAATATGAGTCTCTGTGGATCCTGCAGGAGAAGAGTTAGTGACTGAGGGGATCCCTGCGGTGACGCTCACTGTAACTGTCTGTTAGATTCAGTACGTAAGGGCTGTGATGTGGAGTTTTCAACCCCCGAGAAGTGATCGTGTTAACTTCTGACCTTGTACTTCAGCGTGGCTCCGATATATCAAAGAGAGACTGATACATCTGTGTTTGTTGACCTGTGATTACACAGTCATGACCTTTTCGCAGATGGCTGTGGAGCCATTGATCCTGACTGTGATTCTCTTTCAAAGCTCATTAGTTGAAAATTGCTGTGTTTACACTGGAGGGGATTTCCTTGTGACTCTTACCATTTTTAACTTTTGAACAAGAGTCTGCTGTGCTTTTTGACGTTTTCTTGTGTGACATGATTTCCACCAATTTGCTGTTCATTCTTCATATCAAAGTTTTTGACAGAAAGTCTGCCTGTTGTGTCTGCACGGTGCTATTCGGGAGGCTGACTCACCTCGGTAACTTAATGCACGGAGTCAGCTTCTTACCCCTAACTGCCCCACTAGCTCCTGAAGACGTAAATTGGATGAGAAAGCAAAATGCCAGGTTATATGCAACTAAGGTAGCAGGAGGATTAAACACAGGCAGCTGTGTGCCTGGATCAGAGCATCTCTCCTGGTCAGGGTGAAGCTTTTCAATTCCTGGTGCAAAAATGACCTAAGGACTTAACACGGGTGAACAAGGGCCCATCAAAGGACATAGTGAAGTTCCTCTATTACTTGTGGATTTTCAATGATTGTTTTAACCTAAGCCTCAAGCTAAATGCATAAAAGGGTTGTCATGCATGTTTTACAAACCTACAGAACTTTTTTTAATCTTTTTTTGTATCTATAATTGAAAACTATGGTGGGTTAACTGTATTATCAGTACGTTTGGATAAAAGGGTGCAGCATTGCTTTATCAGCTATAATGCTTAACCAGTAAGGCAATTTTTAACAGATGAATAAAATAGCAAAGTAGAAAAACAGCTGCAGAAACCAAAATTGTTTTACATATCAGTCTGTGCTCTGATATAGATGTACTCACCTCTGCTCTGGAATTTGGGTATTTCACCACCTGAGTCAGTAGGAGTTAACTCTGTTTTAGAGGCAATTAAGGAAGTGCAGTTTTGGGCTTCATTCGCTAAATTTCTTTAA
This sequence comes from Neolamprologus brichardi, assembly GCF_056152115.1. NCBI lineage: Eukaryota > Metazoa > Chordata > Actinopteri > Cichliformes > Cichlidae > Neolamprologus > Neolamprologus brichardi. The sequence continues at coordinate 18,778,680 of NC_142107.1, forward strand.
CCACGTGATTAGAATAGACCAAATAGAGCTCATATCAGATATCGGGGAAAAAAGATTTGCAAATACAAGCCAGTAAATTAAATAATAAATAAAGCAAGCTTGCAGTTCAAGTGTCTGGGATCTGTAAAATTCAAAATAAATCAGCTCCATGACTGAACAAGTTAAAGTAGTGCTGGACCATAATGCATATTACTCCCAGGAGCTGTAAAGTGACCGCATATCAAAAATACTGTGTGAATAACACACCAAATCAACAGTACCTGTTAGGTGAAGAAGTCACGGGAGAAAAGGTAAAAAATATAGCAAAAGGTCCAATGTGAAAATACCAGTACCATAAAATAAGAAGTAGAAAAGTACAGAAAGTAGACAGAGAGAAAAGATAGAGTAAGATAGATAGAATAGCTTTATTTAATCAAACTTTCATCTCTGTGGTTGCTTTTTTGTCTGTGGAACTGGATATTATTAGCTAAAGGACAACTGTGCAGAAGAATTATGTAAAGAAATGCTGTGATGTAATGCAGGAACAGTCAGACAGAGGTCCACGATGAAAGGACACTGTTATGACTCTTTGTGCTTATGGCAACCTCTTGCTCCGCTCCGGCCATGTGCTGCTTACTCATATTTGTTGCTCACAGACTCTTGGAGTTGGCGCTCTTTCAAGGACTTCAACGCTCACTCTAACTGCAAAAAGACTCTCAGAAGGAGCTGTTGTGCACTCACGTGTTGGTAATACACACACCGGAGCGTACTCACACAGAGGATTCCTGTCATCTACCTCCTGTGTCTCAGGCATGCCCTTATATGGTCAGAATGATCGATACTTACGACATGTTTTATCACAAGCCTTCTTCAAAACATTCCCGCCCTCTTGACTCCTACTGGAGACACAAAGCAGAGGGCTGGGAGCTCATGCATCTCTGCTATAGCTACATTTTCTCTCTTAATGTAGCTCATTTGAACTAAGCTCTCAACCTGCTTGGTAAGGATATCGTCCCTGGAAGCCCTTTAAAGCCCAAACTAATCTCGTATTCATGCCTGGATTTTCCTCTCAGTCAAGCTGACAATAAGCCATGCGCTACTGTGCCTTCATAAGGGGGAAAGTTCTGTGGAGGTGCCACACTCATCCCCCAAAGCCACCCTCAGGGACAGCAGTGTTTGGGTTCAGCTCCACTGCCTGAGATAATGTGGGTCTGCTGTCTGAAATCCCGCTCCAGTAGCTTGCGCCTGGCCACCTGCTGGTTCTGCTGGTGAGGACGGACAGCCTGGAGCCCAGACCTAACCTACATAGGCAACATGTCTCTATCCCTGAACTGCACATGCA